>NW_003852528.1:586256-589521 GCF_000181295.1 Otolemur garnettii | reverse complement strand
ATCAGAAAAAGGGAAGAAGTGAGCACGCCGGCACATGTTATTTTTCAAGATCCATTTCCCTTTCCCCCCTAAATTCCGGCCAGGCCTGACCTTCCTTCTCAGCCCCCAGCACCTTGTTCCGGAGTCGGCAGCAGCTCACAGGCCCGTTTCATCAGTAGGCTCTATTCAGTGAGGGCTGTTAATCTCTTTCACCCTCTCTCCGCTTTGCCCACTTTAATGTATTTTCATGTCTATAAGTTCTTTTAATAAGCTGGGAGGGTCTGGGAGAGAAATACTTCAGGTTTCCTTACTGCTTGTCGCCAAAATTACCTCCGGCGTACTGCAGATGAGACGTGCCGGCTGTGCACCCAAACACTTGGGTTTATTTCTCTCTATCAAGAGGCTGCCCAGGCCCCCAGATTTAATATCAGTACAACTGTTTTTATGGCAAACACTCGGGACGCACTTCCCCATCCCCTTCTCCTCCTGTTACAGGCTCCCTGAGCTTGTGTTTACAGACAGCCACTGGGCACCGGGGCTGACATTCTGGGTCCAGAGCCACACAAAGACCAGCCCAGAGCACAGCCTGGCTCAGCTGCAAATGATCCAGGGTGAGGAGACTGAGCAGGAGTGGTAGCAAGGTCACTGCAAGGACACCGAGTACACCTTGTCTCCAGAACAAAAATCCATGAAGATCCACTCAGTGCCATGCACGGGGTGCGCTAATGGAGTGGCAAAGTTTAAGGGAAAGGGGGTCACGGCAGCAACACCTGGGGTATGAAAGCTGAGGTCAACCTGCTTCTGCCGCTCCCTGGTGTGCCCATGCCCACAGTCCCCCAGCCCAAGCCCTACGGCCGAGGTAGACCTCTCTCCCTCCTAGCTTGGCAGAGTGGCGGGAGCCCCGGGTGAACGTCTGTGGTATGCCATCAGCACTGACAGCTGACACAGGTCCGTCTCAGGACCGCCGGCTCCTTGTCGTGGAGGCCAGTCTGTAAGCTCAGAGGTTTAGGACACTGGGCTATGGCTGGAAACCAGGTCTCCTGTCTCTTTCCGTCCCAGCACCTTCTGGCAGGAGACTCCTGTGGATGACAACCTGGGAGCAGCAGCCCCAGGAGTGGCAAAGTTTAAGGGAAAGGGGGTCACGGCAGAGCCCCCTGCGCCAGGTCCTGGTGTTTCTGTCACCTTGCTGACTCAGCTCCCACCCACAGTGGCCATGGCCCCCCAAATGGAATCCACTGATCCCTGGAATGGACTTCCACAAGTGGGCTGGGGGTGGGCCACGGAACTCCCCAACCTCTAAGTATAATCATCATTCTTTCAAATTTAAAATGTCTGCGACGTCATCACCACACCAGGTAGAACAGCGTGAAGATCAAGGTGACTGGGAGCAGGAAGGTTCTTTGCACAGCGGCCATTTTTTAAGGACGCACAGCAGCTAATCCAAATTGCTCCAGAGAGTTTCTTTACAAAGCCCTCTGGTCAGCAGCCTCCACAGAGGAAACACACGCCACCATTTTCCAAACGAGGCCTCCAAAATCAGAGGTCAGATCGACTTCCTGGCCACCGGGTGCAGATGCCAAAGCAGGCATGGGGCAGAGCCTGTCAGCTGTCCTGCGGGCCCTGATGCAGAGGTGCTGGGGCCGAGGAAACCAGGTCAGGCGCTGTCCCTGGGGAAGTGACTATTTTTAGAATTCAAGAAAGGCCACTCATTAGCAAAGGGAGATTTGGGAGAGAGCACTTTATCACTTGTGGTGACTGAGATTGTTCTGCACTTAAATAACACAGTGACAATTTCCCACCGACAGAGTTCAGCTGAAACTGATGAGGAGTCTCCCCTTTCCCAAGCCTCCGTCCCTTCGGCTACTGCAGCAGCCTGGGTTTTCTTACCGTGTGCCATTATTAACCACAGTTAATGACAGTACTGCCCTGGGAGAGGCACCCTGGATGGCAAGGCTGGGTCTTCTCAGGGGGCATTGCAGCTCCCCACCTGCTCCCCACAGAAGAGGCAGAGAGGCAGGTGAAGGCGGGAGAGACGGTTTGTCCTAGAGGACGATGGGCTTGGCCCAGTCGCCCTGGGTACTGACGAGGGCCAGGCAAGGGTTCAGTGAAGGCACCGCCCCCACCAGGGTTGGTGCCCCATAGCAGGGAGAGTCGTGGCCGCAGAAGCTGAGCTCTGAGTGTGAGCGGCAGAAAGGTGGCAGTGGGTCCACGTACGCGGGAGCCCAGACTGTGACGTTACACAGGTGGCCTGTGCTACAGGCCACCGCAGGAGGAAGACCATAGCCGAAAACGTTTGTTTCTGTCATCTACACCACTGTAGTAGAGGAACTGCCTTTAAATTTGACTGGAAACAATGAATACTTGGAGAGATATTCAGGAGAAAACCAGTTAATTACAGTCATATGTGTACTCATAATTGGCCCTTGTTGGCCAATAGAAGGAAGACATTTGCAACTTTTCCCAGGAAATTATATTCTAAATCCTTCACGAGGTGGACCTCGTCCTTTTCTGAGAAAACTTGATGGCGGTCTTTAGTATTCACTGGCATAATTAGGACTGCAGTTAATTTCATTAAATTCTCTTGCTGCTAAATGAAGCAGATTATGAGACATCTTTTATTGCAAGGCGTGAAATTACAGCCTGTCAGCTGCCAATGGTGGGGTGAAACTAATGAATTACAGGGTAAATAACACCAGAATTAACCAGCCAATTTAACATAGCGCCATGGAACAAAGTCATTTTTACTTGAGCTTTCAGGAACAACATGACCAGGACACCTCTAACACACTGGGATGAGCGGAGGATCAGTCCAAGGATCCCGGAGACCCCAAACAGGAAGAGGGAGGAAAGGTGGGGGGTCCTGCTACCTTCCCCAGTGCGGGAAAACACTGAGAGCTCAAACGAGAGGAACTCCTCCATGCCCACAGGCCAGAGGGAAAAGGTAAAGAAACCAATCACCAGGGTATGACTGTGTCTTCTTCCTCACTCTCTTTTGTTAAGAAGATGGGGAAATCCTCTGCTTATCTGGGTGCCGTGTGTCACTTTACATTTCGACACACAGCGAGATTTGGAAAGTGCAAAAGCAGTTTGAAAATAGCACCTCGCATGTGAACTAAATTACCAGGAAGAGTGACGGCGTTGTCATAGACTTCACGATCAATAGATTATTAGTTTGACTGTGAATTATTTCCACTTTTTGCTAAATCCAAATCTTTGCCAGACAGTAATTATTTCCCTCTTTTTCTCTGTCCTTTTTTTTGAGACAGTGTCTTACTTTGTCCCCCTC
>NW_003852528.1:584346-585469 GCF_000181295.1 Otolemur garnettii | reverse complement strand
CGGAACTGAAATGGAAGAAATGATCTCTTCAGTAACACCAGCTATACTGCTTGAGTGATGAGCATTCAAAACATTGAAATTTTCCTTGTTTGATAAAATGGCACAGATTAAATTACTATGGCGAGAAGAGTTTGACGGTAAACTTGATTCATTTTAACCCTGTCATATCTTTTCAAAGATGTAATTTCCTATACAAAATGAACTTCAAGCTAAATAATTTACAGAGTGGTTCCCATGGCTTATGAATTTAGCAGACTACATACGGCACCGTGCAACAGCATCACTTTCGCTGGGAGTCATTTTTCTTTTGGACAAAATCGAAAGCAAGAGTCAAGTGAATGGAAATAGCGTTCTGTATTTTGGGATATTGTCAGAAGCCAGAATGGTCATACTCTAGGGAAAAAAAGATGACCATTTATTTCTAATTCCGTTTCCTTTCTAAAGCAATGTTTCTTCTGAACCAAACCATCTTTTCTTCCTTGGTTTCCTATTCTGTTAATGAAACCACCATTCTTACAGACACCTATTCTCAAAACCTAAAGACTCATCAGACGTTCCACCTTTAAACCCCGACATTCCGGTGTTCGCAGTGTTCGCTGGATGGTGGAAGGCAGGTCTACCCGCCCTGTCTCTGCACGGGCTCCCTCCCTGCCGCTGTGCTGGGACCCAGAGCAATCCCGGGCCTCTCTGGGTGGGGAGGAGGGAGGCCACAGCCCTTTTCAGAACCGTGGAGACTCTTCTGAGAAGATGTACATACATTTACATTCTTTTTCAGGTTTCAAGGGCAACTATAAACTTTAGGGTAAGAACTTAGAACAGCTTTCTTAAAATCTTCTGTAACTGCTGAGTCCTAGATCCAAATTCCCAACTATTGTATCAACTATTTGTAAGGATGCCTTTTTCAAACCCACCAGCTTACGGAAGGAAAGATGCCTATGTGATCTCAATAAAGTACGGTAAGTGCAATGGTGAGAAGTTTGAGAATATAGTGAAACTAAGGAAAAACTGCTGAAAAGAGAATGCTGATTTTAGTTTTCAGAGGGAATTATGTTGGGAATCTCCCCAGCCACTCCCAGCGTACAACATGCTAGGAAGACTGAGGTTTCAGCACACAGCTGTCCTC
>NW_003852528.1:574045-582585 GCF_000181295.1 Otolemur garnettii | reverse complement strand
GGGACATGTGTTAGGTGTAGATGAGGCGGAAAGGCCGGGAGAGATGCTGGAATGGGGAGACAGGCACAGGTCGGGCCAAACCCTAGATGCTGTGCCCAGCTGGGGGGGACAGTGGGGGGCTGTGCGTGGATTCTCCCCTGCTGACTTGGGGGCGTTTCCATTCTGCAGAAGCATTTTCATTAGCAGCCATAAGTGCTTCACAACTTTTGGAATAGTTGCTAATATTTAAAAATTGACTTGATCTTTTTAATTATTATTATATATATATATTTTGAGGCAGAGTCTCACTTTATTACCCTCTGTAGAATGCTGTGGCATCACAGCTCACAGCAACCTCCACCTCCTGAGCTTAGGTGATTCTCTTGCCTCAGCCTCTCAAATAGCTGGGACTACAGGCACCTACCACAAAGCCCAGCTATTTTTTTGTTGCAGTTTGGCCAGGGCTGGGTTTGAACCCACCACCCTCGGTACATGGGGCCAGCGTCCTACCCACTAAGCCACAAGTGCCGCCCAAAAGTGATCAGACCTTACACACAATTCCAGATTCCTGGCTTTCCTCAAACACTAAGACTGCCTGGGAACACAGAAGCCACTGAGCGGGAGGAGTGTGGAGGTGAGGGGTAGCGGACCCCGTGCTGCCCTCCCTGCTAACCAAAGCCCTCCGTGTTATAGGTGCCTGTGAAGCCCCTGCAGAGCATGTGTCTGCAACTCCTGCATAAAAATCACACATTTAGTTTGTTCTTTAGAACACTGAAGATGGCCTGGGGGAAGGAGAGCACGGCCCAGTTGAAGGCAGTGGCAGGGAACAGTCAGCTGTGGGGTGCCACCAGTTGGAGTGCCAGACCAGCAGGGCAGCCTCCGAGCGCAGGCAGCACGCGGCCTCAGGGAGGGTTTTGGCAGGAAAGAGACCCCTTAACAGTGTGGAGAGGGGACTGCAGCTGAGGCTGTGTGGTTATGTGGGGGAGGCTCAGGCTCTGAGCCAGGGCAGTGGGCAAGGGGGAGAGGGCAGAGGAAGGCCACTAGGAGGCCAAGGCCCCGAGTAACAGCGATGACAAGCACCACGCAGGCCTGCGTGGGAAGGCGAGTTCCACTCCCCTGCCTACTCTGCAGCAGTGGGAGCAGCTGGAAGAGGTTCTGGGCCAAGTGTGGACTACGCTTGATGGTGGTGCCAGCCACAGGCAGCCCAAGTCCAAGTCTACCCTGTCTACTGATATCCTGGAGAGCCAGGTGGAAGGCACTACAGGGAGTCGTGCTCATGAGATGAAAAGCATCCCTGATGGCGACAGATCTAGACAGCACGAGAAGGCCTGGAGACTGGGATCTCAGGTTCAAGGCCAAGAGAAGCCGCGTACAGCAAGTTCAAAGATGACGAGGTTTACGGGGCTGGGCGGCCAGAGGAGGAGAGGCTGCAGAGACGAGGTACGGAAGGTTCTGGGTGGAGGACGGAGAAACCCACAGTCTCGGGAGGAGCTGCCACGGCACCACATCCACGGATGTCCAGCAGCTCTGCTTTTTTGGAAATGGGAATGTCACTCACTGGCCCCAGAAAATATGGTTGAGACAGTGGGACCAATGTGATGACACTGTGTTGTTAAGCAGAGGAGGTGGAAGTGGTGGAGGGCACACAGAGAGGAAGGGAGAGGATGGGGGTGGTGTGGACAGAGGGCGGACATGGAGAGAACTTTCAGGACGCAAGTCGGGGGTGGTGGGCAGTGGGACCTGGGGCTGGCAGGCCCTGGCCCACAGCTCCGGTCTTCCCTGACTGCTCTCAAAGACGAGGTGGCTGGCGGTTGGTTCTGGGAGCTAAGGGGAGCAGGGGGCCTGGGATCAACCGTCACTTGACGGGTACAAATGGCCTTAAGGGCTCTGGGGTGAAAACCTGAGAAGCTGGCAACAGGGCAGTACACAACTCAGTTCTGAAGGCCCCTGCCCTCAATTTTATCTAAAACCTTGTAAATGAGATGAAAACATTCAATTACTAGAACTGATAGGGCAGGAGATTCAAATCCACTGGGAGGCTTGCTACAGGTGGGTATGCCCTTGCTATTCCCAAAGGATCCCTTCTCAGAATAGTGTCTTTAAATTCACAGGATTACAAAAGAATCAAATATATAGAAATGGAATACTCAAAGTACAAGAAATACCTGTGCAGCGTAATAAACACACTTCTTTATTAGTGCTGTAAGACCTCGCGGCAGATTTAATACCCAGCATATTGCCCAATAGTGATGAGTGAGAGCAACCTATTACTAAATCATCTGTGACAACTGCAACGTCCCGTGAAAATATCTGACTCTGTGCGTGCCAGAGTCACGGGTTCTGCTAACACTACCCTGGACTGTTGCCTACATTCACCCGTGAAGGAAACGTCAAGTTTTAGTTGAGTTGGTGGAATGCAAACAGATTCCCTTAGTCATAGTCACAGATCCCTGAATGGCACCCACAGAAGCCCGGGGAAGAATTCTTGTTCTAGAATATGTGGTCTGTGCTCTGGAACTACAAAATCAAGAACAGGAGCAAAGCCAGACACTAGCCGGACGGGAAGGGGCACCCCCAGGGTGAGACTGGGCTTCTGGTAAGAGGCCCCCTCCCTGCCAGCCACACCTGGTAGAGAAGTGGCAGACGAATTAGCACCCAGGCATCATCAGGGTGTGGACGTGGGGGGCGTGAGGTTTCTTTTACCAGAGAGAAGCATCCAAGTGCAGGAAAGTTTCAGAGCTTCTGAGGAAGGGAGGGCAGTGGGCATGCAGGATGGAAGCCGGAGATTGGTGAGGAAATGATACAGGGACGGGCCTGTTGGTGGAGATACGTGCCTGAGATAATCCTTCTGGCAGCTGCAGAAGACCACAGAAAATCGGAGCTCTCCGGAAGGATCGGCCCTTGGAAGAAGTTAAATTCATTCGTGAACATAAGGCCAAAATGACAATGCCCAACATGTGGTAATGTCTGGTGAACACCGGGAATCATTTATAAACTGGAAAACGCTGAGCAGGCTACATCACTAACCTTACGACAAATGTGCGTCCACTGAAGGGTTTCACGGGGAGTGAGATGGCTGGTGACTGCTTTCTGAACAGGAACTCACACCAGCTGGCCACCGTGTTACCCACTACTGTACATCAACCAGCACTGTCCAGACCGACTTTCCACCTTCTCGCCATGGCCAGGCTCCTCGTAGGCTGGGTGGTGTCTACAGCCGCTGTCTCGGGGCTCCCTCCTGCCTGTTGCTCCATGGCCAACACCTCTCTCCCTCCTGCTCCGTAACTTCGCTGACATCATCAGCGACTTCACTGTCCCGAGAAACCAACTGACACTTCTCAGTCCTTTTCCCCTTTAAAGAGGCCAGGTCCTTCCCACGAGTGCGCTCTCCACCTTGTCCCCCTGCTCTCTGCTCTCGGCCCTTCGTGGGCTCCCACCTCGGGAGCACTCTACCTGTGTGATTCCTGGAGCTCACGTACTCTCGTGTCTCCAACGGCCATTTCTATCTAAATGCCCCCCCAAAATGATGCCTCATCTGTAAACGCTCCCAGAAGGCAGCCCGCCCGCTCTGGCGATTCTGTGGGCTCTTTGGGGCCCCCCGGTGGTGGGAGGGCGTCGGCAGCACCTGGCGGCTCTCTCTTGTGGTCTTCTTGCTGGCTTCTCATTTCATGGATGGAAACTGATTTCTGAGAAGCTGACCAAGCCCCAAGATGCAGTGACCCCGTGTTCGTCCTCCCTCATCCTCAAATGTCCATCAGTCCTGCCCATGTTACATCCTTCAAACTTCCCAGATATGCCATCTTCTCCCTGCCCCTGAAGCCACCACCTTCGGGAGCCTTGCAGCCTCTCACTGGGACTGCTGCCCTCCTGCCCTCCTCCTGCGCAGCCCTGCCCTCTGAGCTGCCTCTGACCCGCAGCCAGAATGTGGACTCCACAGCATCCTGTCTGAATGCCGTTAGGACAACAGGGTCCAGATAAGGCTGAGGTCTGACCCACCACAGGGCACAATGTCTACAGGGGGATTTAGAGACTAAAGTTGAGAGGGGCTGGAAGGGAGAAATGTTTCCAATTCTGCCCGGGCAAAGGCAAAAATGCAGGAAGGGAACAGTGTCCTCAACTCCCCTAAATAACGGTTCCTGGGCAGTGCTTCTCAGCCAGTTTGTAATGGTCATCGTAATGGCTGAAGCCCTCAGAATGGTCAGCACTGGAGAGCAACCTGCTGTCATGAAGACTGGCCGTCAGCAGGCGAGAGACCTCTGCTGGCCTGACGCAGCCAACTTGGAGTCCAGGGGGAGAGATGGGAACCTCAGGCTGCAAGGAAGCAGCGAATTCCCCAAAGATCACAGTGTGACCCAGTTACAAACAGGCCTCTGAAATGTTTTGAATAAACAGCTAATATACTGTTAGCTGGAAAATTATTTTGCTCATAAATTATTTCAGATTTTAATTTTCCCCCTTTCTGGGTATGCTGCCGCCCTCCACTGACTTTCTCATTTTAAGAGAAGTTCATAATTCTTGATAAGTTTCTCTCACCCTGTGTCGGTGACATCTATTTCTGGGTGAAAATCAAGCTACAGAAATGTCTTTCAGATGATAATAATCTGGAAATAAGGGAGCACCTCACGGAGAAGACGACAAATGTGCTTCTTTTCCTCCGACTCCTGGATGGGAAGTGACTGCAGATCCTGATTGTGGAGAGGGACTGGCTGGGAGACTGGTTTCTACACAAACCTGCCCCTCCCCAGAGGGGCGCGGCCCCTCCCCAGCACTGCAGGCAATGCTGGGGACACCTTCCATAGAGAACCGGAGAGGAGGTGCCCAGACCTCACCCAAGCCAAAGGACTCTGGACCTGAACCTGAGTGGATGGCCTGTGCCTCTCTGCATGCTGCCCCCAAGGCTTTTGCAATATGTAAATGGAAAAGCACAACTTTGTGTTCTCAGATGTTTCATTTCATTTTTTAAAAAACTTTTAAATTTGAGACAGAGTCTTACACTGTTGCTCTAGGTAGAGTGCCATGATGTCATCACATCTCACGGTAGAGTGCCATGATGTCATCACATCTCACGGTAGAGTGCCATGATGTCATCACATCTCACGGTAGAGTGCCATGATGTCATCACATCTCACAGCAACATCAAACTCCTGGGCTCGAGTGATCCTCTTGCTCCGTCTCCCGAGTAGCTGAGACCACAGGCATCACCACAGCCCCTGTCTATCTTTTCTATTTTTAGTAGAGACTGCTGTCTTGCTCTTGCTCAGGCTGGTCTTGAACTCCTGAGCTCAAGGGATCCACCTGCCTCGGCCTCCCAGTGTGCTAGGACCACAGGCGGGAGCTACCGCACCTCTGCCTCAGACTCAGCTGCTTTATTCCAGATTCACTGAACTGCTGTTAAGTTTTTTCCATAGTTCAACCTGCTTCAAACTAAACGTAGACTCAGGTTCCTGGAGAGAGACATAGCACAGGGACGTGTTCAGAAGGCGAGACCTCTATTTCATTAATATTCCATGTGTCTGATTTGCTAGATACTAACAGCAGCCGTACATCTCTCGGATAAATTCCACATTCTTCTGAGTTAGCTTAAAGAATGGCTTTAAGCTTCAAACTTAAATTCCCAGTGGCAACATTTAACCAGAGTCTTAGAAACTGAATTTTCACTATAAGCCCAGACAGTTATATTTACTTCTAACTTATGCTTTAAAAAAGTCTTTAAGCAGGTAGAGTCCAAGAAAAAGGCCTTCTGTTTACTAAATACCATCTACAAAAAACACTCAAAATCTGGGGAGAGAGGGTGTACCACACAGCCCCGAGTGAATGTGCCCTCTGGGTCCTGGCACTGTCTGCCGTGTCCCTGCAGTGTCTGACGCATCCTACCGCTACGGAGACGAGTCTGATTTCCACGCTCGGTTGTGAGTCCCACAGTGTAGACTGTATCTCATCCAAATCAGCTGCTTTTCTGTGACTGGTGATGGTGGCTAACACAGTCAACAAGTGTTGGCTCACACAATTTGTAGTCAATTTAATCATTTCTTGCTATCGTGGGGCAAGCTATTATGAAGTCATTAAATTTTCTGAACACTTACTCCCAGAGAATATTCCAAGGAGGAATAAATACTTCTGAAAGTGTGGCTTTTGTTCTGCCCCCACCATGTGAAATGCTATAGGACACGTATTTTCTTTACCAAAGTTACTGTAAAAGTAAATATTCACCGATGTTAGTCTGTTCTTCATCAACAGTACCACATAAGGACACAATCAGATGGCTCAGCTGTCATCAAAGGTGTTAAATGTTTTGGCTGTAAAATGACTTTGATATTCCCCCCAACACTTTGTGCCTGTACTCCCCGTCCACACCGTTGTCACGATGACTTTTTTTTTTAAACATCCGTCCTGATTTAAGAGTAATACGTTCGTTGATGAGGACACTTTCCTCCCACATGGAGTTACTACCTAGTAGTAACTGACCTAGTAAAGTTCAGTCTGTAGCCTTATAGAGGATTATTTTACAGGAATACAGAGATGATGACTGTGATTGCTATTTACTGAGCTGTTATTATGTGCAGCTGCTCCACAGATGTCATCTATTATCTTATTAATCCACCCAGCAACCCTGGGGAAGAGGGTTTTTACATCATTTTTACTCTACAGAGGAATTAACTGAGGCTCCGAGAGGTTTGAGGTTTGTCCAAGGTTCCAATTGGTAAGGATGGGTCTCATTCCAAGGCTCCGGGCTTGGATACCAGCAGCCCTTTGCTTTCTGAACACTGGTGACCGGGCTCAGTCCAGTCAGACCAACATTCTGTACTTGGATCCATGAGGGTAAACGTTCCATCTCGGTAAACATGCAGTATGATGTAACCACTGCTAATCGTATTTAACCAGAGCCATTCTCAAAATCTTTGAACCAGCCATCGTCTGCCAGGATCGTCGTCTCCACTTCTACTCCACCATTCAGAAATATCTGCAGGGTTACCAGGAATAAAAACGTGTTTCTGTGTAACACGTTTCTTCTTCCTTTCTTTCTGTGCTCCAGTCTCTCCTGCCTCAGTTGTGTTTATCTGGCCCTTAGCTCTAGCTGAAGAGGCAGCTTAAGAAAAGATCCCAAGCAGCTGGACTCGTGAGGCTGTGAGGACACACACAGGCCCAGCTTGGTAGGGACCTGCCCCCACCTTCTCCCTGCAAAATCTTGAGCACGGACTTCTGGAACTGCCTATCTCAGCTGGTTGATTTTATTTATTTATGAGACAGTCTCACCTTGTTGCTCTTGGTACAGTGCAGTGGCATCATAGCTCACAGCAACCTCCAACTCTTGGGCTCAAGCGATCCTCGTGCCTTAGCCTCCTGAGTAGCTGTATAGGTACCTGCCACAACGCCAGTTACTTTTAGAGATGGGATCTCACTCTTGCTCAGGATGGTTTTGAACTCCTGCCCTTCACTCTTGCTCAGGATGTTCTCAATCCTCTGAGCTTCAGTGATTTTCCCACCTCAGCCTCCCCGAGTGCTAGGATTACAGGTGTGAGCCACTGTGCTCGGCCAAAACTGGTTACTTTTAAATGCCTACCCTTAAAAGCATGAGGCATATTATTACCATAGTTTGAAATCCGAGAACTCAAAAGAGGAGAAAACGAGAGTGACAGACCTGGTGGCCCAGCTGTGCTGTCACATGAACCTGCAGCCCAGCGGCAACCCCAGTCACTTGTGTAATGATTTCGTCCCAAAAATTAAAGTTTTTTTGAGACATCAGCAGGTTTCCACCAAGGGACCAGCACGTTCCCGTGGGGCTCGTTCTGGGGAGATTCCTTCTCCTCTATCAACGCCCTCAAGGATTCTGAGGGTCCCCGTCGCCAGCGCTCTGATCTGACGACTGCTCATTCCAGGCCGCTCTGATCACTGTACCTTTACCAAAAAACCGAGGAAATGGAAAATTTCTGACAATATTTATAGCATCAAAAGTTTGCTTCATTCAAAAACCAGCTAAAGGGCTCGGATGCTTGCTGTTCAGTTTACTCTTCTGATTGCTTTGCCACTATGTAAATCAATTTGTTAATGTTCCTTACAAAATGCATGAGCCAGTTATACTGACAAACACACAAAGCTCATTCGTAATTAGCAGTTAATTAGTAAGAAGGAACAGATGCTGTTAGAGTTTCAGCAGGCAAACAGGTTCTGTAAACAATGCTTATAAATCTAAATGAATTTATTAACCACAATACAACTGTCAACATTTTGTTGGCAACCATACAAAATATGGCAGAGGCCCCCAAATGTCTTTACAATGTATTAATAATCACAGCGACAGCCCGGCCTCTCCAGCCTCCGGCCGGCCGTCCTCAGCTGCCTCCTTCCTCTCACTGAGACGTGGCGGCAAAGTCATTGCTTTCCACCCTCATTTTCTATACATACCGATCAGCAAAACCCACTAACAACATTTAACGCAAACCTTCTGTGAGGGAGATGTGATGGTCTTGATGTTCCCAGTATAGAGCTAACCGCCATGGACCTCGAGTTCTCCAGGAACCCACTGTCCACGAGAGCCTGACACCAGCTGCCCCTCCTCCCAG
>NW_003852528.1:573365-573723 GCF_000181295.1 Otolemur garnettii | reverse complement strand
CCCTGCTCTGCACAGGTCTCCAGAAAGCGAGTCCTCTCCAGCTGCCGATTTCAGAGCCTCTCATTCTCGGGTGACCTTGTATTTAAATGACATCTTCCTATCCTTTTGCAGGGAGCTCCTTTATAATAGTTTGCTAAATGAATAATTAGTAAAAACGAATGCTGTCTCCGGTGGATGGTGCCCCCAAAAGTTGACGTTGCAGATAAAATATTTTCTCAAGGCAGGCACCCCAATATGTGAATTCAGGGTTGTAAACCTGGGTCAGGCTGTGGAGAGTGTGGGGCTCTGTCTGGCTGCCTGGCTCCCAAGTAAAACGTGGCACAGGATGTAGGAGGGGAGTGGGGTTACACCAGCAGAC
>NW_003852528.1:572511-573045 GCF_000181295.1 Otolemur garnettii | reverse complement strand
GCATCTATCCAGGTAGATTCCACCGAGAGTGCTAACTTGGGGTCAGAGTTCACATGGAAACACTCCCCGGACAGGCAGCGCTGCTACTGCGAGGCTTTCAAAGAATGAGACTCATGGCCAATGAGTGGGTCCAAGTCCCTTCAGTGAGCCACACCAGCACTTTCAAAGTCAGAACAGACTGGAGCACAATGCACTATAATTTCACAGACCTTTGTTCCCAGAACACACATGATACACAAGTATGACACACACAGAACGAGCCTCTGAGGTCCCCAGCACATGCATGACGCACGAGTATGACACACACAGAACGCGCCTCTGAGGTCCCCAGCACACGCGTGACACACGAGTATGACACACACAGAACGAGCCTGAGGTCCCCAGCACACGTGTGATGCACGAGTATGACACACACAGAATGAGCCTCTGAGGTCCCCAGCACATGCGTGACGCACGAGTATGACACACACAGAACAAGCCTCTGAGGTCCCCAGCACACGTGTGATGCATGAGTATGACACACAGAACGAGCCT
>NW_003852528.1:557437-571991 GCF_000181295.1 Otolemur garnettii | reverse complement strand
TATTTACTGAGCACATTTTGGGTGCTAACTGTAACACACAGTCAAGATTTCTTCTCTCATGAAGCTCAGAGCTGATGTGACTGACCAAAGTGGTGTCAGCAGTGCTCTGAGGTGCAGGGGACACAGGGAGTCCAGATTAGACATGAGGTAGGGGTGGCGGGGCAGAGCAGAGACCAGGAGTGATCCGGTGGTGGGTCAGAAAAGATGGGGAGAAACTGAACTTGAACCTGGTCCAAAATGGGGGTGACCTTTTAGAGTAATGGCACATGGGGGTGACTTCCATATTTCTGTCCAGGAATGTTTTCTACTTTTGCTATGATGAGCAGGCATTACTTTTTTTAAGTTTCTAAAATGATCTCACCTAGTCCCTTCCTTCCAGCCCAGTGCAGCCACCTGTGGCCCCCCTCCCATCTCAGGTGTGCACTGAGCTCTCACTGTGCCTGCAGCCCGCTCCAACGGGAGACCCTCCACCCACAGCACGCTGCTGCCAGCACCCCTACTCCTCCCTGCACCGCCACCTGCCCTCTGACTCACTGGTCTCTCTGATCAAGTTCCCAGCCCCTCAGCACCACCTAGCTTTGTTTCCCATGATGAGCTTCACACCTTGACAGTCAAATGTGAAATGTTCTCAAGTCAAAGGCCCTGGCCCTGAGCCAGTGCCAGGAGAAGAGCATACTTACTGCCCTGGGCCAGCAGCCTCTGGGCAACCCAGTCTTCCCCTCTTCCCCAGGGCTGATCCTGGGATTTGAGTGCTGGCTGCCCACCTGCCCACTTATATGTGGGGTAAATGTCTCCCCCACCCCTGGCTCAGATGGGCTTGGTTTACACATGGTCATTTACACAGAAATGAACACAGAAGCTGACAGGTGATGACTTCCCCAGTGAATTACAGACGGGACAGGGAGAATTACTATTTATAAGAACTTCACATATTTCTGAAGGCCAATGAACTAGAATTAAGCTTAGAATGTCTACAATATATAACTTATGAAATTCTTCATCCATTCTAAATGTTATTATTTATTTTCAGAGAGACTGTCTTGTGTTCATATACAGTAATATCTTCATGGCTCACTGTCACCTCAAACCCCTGGGCTCAAGCAATCCTGCTCATGCCTCAGCTTCCCAAGTACCTGAGAGGATAGGCACCGGCCACTGTGCCTAACTAATTTTTCTTCTTTTTATTATTTCTTTTTTGTAGAGACAGGGGTCTTGCTATGTTGTCCAGGCTGATCTTAAACTCCTAGATTCAAGTGATCCTCCTGCCTCATCCCCCCGAACTGCTAGGATTATAACCGTGAGCTACTGTGCTCAGCCCCATTCTAAATTTAGTACAGTGTAAAAAAAAACGCTTTTAAGAATTATATATGCTCCTGAGCAAATATTTCATCAAAAAAGTTGATGACTGTGAAGACATATTCACTCAAAATGTGAGCACAGTATAGAAATGGTTGAAAGCAATCCTACCAGGTTGGGCGCAGTGGCTCAGGCCTGTAATCGTAGCACTCTGGGAGGCTGAGGCTGAGGCGGTGGACTGCCTCAGCTCAGGAGTTGGAGACCAGCCTGAGCCAGAGCCAGACCCCATCTCTAAAAAAAAACAGCCATGCATTATGGTGGGTTCCTGTAGTCCCAGCTACTTGGGAGGCTGAGAGAGGATACCTTGAGCCCAAGGGTTTGTTCAAGGTTGCTGTGAGCTGTGACGCATGGCACTCCACCCAGGGTGACAAGGTCAGACTCTGTCCAAATGTACAGAAAATGCTAGTGAAATATTACAGGCAAAATCAAATAAGCCTAAGATCAAGAGTAGATGATAAATCAATAAATATGGTGAAGACTGAGTAAGGAAAATTGTTAGATGTAAAAATGAGAAGGTGTGAGCAGAAATGTCACAGGAGATATGCAGATGGCGAATAAGCAAATGAAAAGCGGCTCAGAGTTTTATGTCTGAGGTAACTGCAAATAAAACCAAGAGGGGGCACGTCACGTCCATTAGAGCAGCCCAAGCCTGAGGCTGGCGACACCAAATGCCACAGGGACGCTGGGGCCCCGTGTGCTGCTGGTGGGTGCCAAGCGGTACAGCTGCTTGGGGAGACAGTTTGGCAGTTTCTCATAAAACAAAAATTTTTCTTACACACAATCCAGCAACCTGTTCCTTGGTATTTACACAAATGAGTTGAAAACTTAGGTCTGTACAAAAGTATGCACACAGATTTTTACAGCAGCTTTAATCCTAATTGTCCAAACTCGGAAGCACCCCAGGCATCCTTCCATAACCAAGTGTATAAACGTGCTGCGGTGCGTCCAGACAACGGGAAAACAAACAAGCTATCAATTCTTCAAAAGACAGGGTGGGACTTACACGCATGTTAGTAAAAGCAGTCAGTCTGAAAAGGCTACACAGGGTGTGATTCTGACCGTGACATCCTGGAAAAGAAGGAACTACAGGGATAGTAAGACCAGTGGTTACCAGGGGGAGGGAGGACAGATGCAGCACATCACACTGTCAGGGCAGGGACTGCGCATGACGCCGTGATGGGGGACTTACGTCCACTGCAGTGTGTCCAAACTCACAGAAGGTGAACACCAAAAGTGAGCCCAAATGGACGCTGTGGACTGCGGGAGACGACGATGGTCACTGTAGGTTCCCAGGTGGTAATGGATGTGCCACTGCAGGGGGGGCTGCTGGCAATGGGGACGCTGCGGGTGGAGGGTGGGCCACGTGGGACATCTCTGTACCTTCTGTTCAATTTTGCTGTGAGCCCAAGAAAGCTCTAAAAATAATACTAATTAAAAAAAAAAAAGAGGAAGAGCGACATACTCAGGACCATCCAAAGAAGTCCTGAATGAGAAGAGGGTCCAGGAGGGGCTCACAGTGACGTGTCCCCTGCAGGGCCTCCCCCAGCCATGTACGGGAAACCCCATAAACGTAGGAAGCGCCTCCTGGGACTCACCCACTGGGACACAAACTCCTGACTTTCCGTCAGGAGTCCCTTCACTCTGCCCCACTGGGATTTGGCTGCAGACAACTGACCAGCTAACGTGAGTCCTCTCAGAGCTGACCACTGGGCCCACTGAGAGGCGAACTGAGGGGAGAGAGGCCATCCACACACTCCAACAGAAGTGAAAGGACTGAACAATTCCAAGAAGAAACGTTTTGCAAAGGGCTCTTCCAATCTGCAGTGAGGCACCTCTGGGATCCCCCTGTGGGTGACAGGGGTGGTGCACCCTCCTGGGACCCATCCCGATGACATCACATCTCCCAAGAAATGAACTGTGAGCCTCCTGAGCCCCCAAGCACCTCCGAGGAGCTTCAGCACGCAGCGCCTCTGAGTGGGACCATGCCCATGTGCACGGACCTGAAGAATGGTGGCTTTCTCAATCATTGGTTATTTAATAAAACCAACACTTTAAAAGAAAAACTAGGACTGGATTGTCTGCTTCAAAGTGCTGGCAATCAGGACACTCATGGGCTGGCTCGGACTGAGAAAAGGACATGTTCCCTGGTCCCCCACGGTGCAGACTTCCTCCCCAGGCTGACTCAAGTGCAAAGAAAAATGCAATCTGTTAGATGCTTAAGTGGACTTTTATTTCATTTCATTTCCTTTTTTTTTTTTAGACAGAGTCTGACTCTGCCTATCACAGCTCACAGCAACCTCAAACTCTTAGGTTCAAGTGATCCTCCTGCCTCATCCTCCCAAGCAGCTGGGACTACAGGCACGTGCCTCCATGCCCAACTAGTGTTTCTATTTTCAGTAGAGACAGGGTCTCACTCTTGTTCAGGCTGGTCTCCAATTCCTGAGCTCAAGCAATCCACCTGCTTCAACCTCCCAGAGTTAGGATTATAAGGCATGAGCCACCAGGCCCAGCTTAAGCAGACTTTTAAAATACAACTAATTTACCATGTGAACAATTCACCACAGGCTCTCAAGTGATGACTGCAGTCTGGTCTAGTCCACTGTGTGTTATGGAAAAATCCTCGTCCATCTCTTCTGTGGGCCTCCTCATCTCGGGCCACAGTGGCCCCTCGTTGTAAATTACACCCTTGGTCCTGATTAATGTCTTCAAAAATGCACACTCCTCCCCCAGCTGTGAGAACTCTGCATTACACTGTGCTAGCCCCCATCTTTCCTCCTATCATTCAAGTCCACATGTGGCTGCCCCCCCCCCCCAATTTCATGTCATTTCCTGAAGCTTCTTCTGGCCTAGCCCAGCCCCACTCATTTTCCGAGGCCAGTTCCTCACGCTGCCCTCTCTGGTCTCCTCCCTTCCTCCCACGCAGTGCCTCTGGCTCTCAGCACGTCCATTACCACCCACCGTATGGCAAACTCCTATGGGGCCAAGGTGGCCCACTGCAGAGTGATCACCCAAAGGACAGATTTACCATCATGCTAAGAGAGCAAAATCATCATGTAGTCTGAAGGATTTCCTATAAAGAAAAAGATGTGGAAATATATAGAGTCTTAAAAAATTAAAAAGTATTGACCAGCATCATTAAAAAAAACTCTTCACAATATATAAATAGCATAAGCTAATGTCATGATTAATTTATCAGAAGTAGGGGGAAAAGACCCAAACTGGCTTTCCCTGAATGTTAATGAATTTCCTAGGAGCCCTTCAGGATGGATTTGGCCAACATCAACTCAGATGTCAAATGCTGCGTCCCTTTCCTGCTCACAGCTTTCAGCGGTCTCATTAAAGTTAGAACTTGGTCAACACAACCACGGTATCTCCATCTGGAAAAAGCCTCTGCCTTTGGAACTCTGGGTGGCAGACTGCCAATGCCACCCCACCACATAGCAGACAGGAAGAAACAAACCCTTGATCAGTAAAGGAAAATTCTGACAAAGGCCACCGTGGTCCAGCTTACTATCTTCAGAAAATGAAAAGTACCGCCACTAACGGCAAGTTGGGGGCAGGTGGGATGCAGAGCGAGGTCCTCAGTGAGGCCCGAGGACATCATTAGCCAAGGACGGCCAGGCTCTGCTTCAAACCCAGTGGCAGGACAAACAGGGCCCCAGTGGCCCAGATGTTAAACTACCACAGGAATAAAATGGAGACACTTGCCTCGGACTGGCCTCTATGCCAGCCTTACAATGCAGCTTACAATGACACCTGCTCCTCTAAACTGAGGACCAGCACTTGTGGCAGAGGTGTCCTGAGGAGGAGAATGCGAATTGTCCTTTCCTGGAGGCTCCCGCACGGGAGAATGGTAAGGATTCTACGAGTCCTGCAAAACTCACCTGTTACTTTGTGTGGCCCAGCCTGCCTGTGGCCAGGGACCCGGGTGACACCTGAGTCATGTGGGCTGACAGTCCTGGAATATTCTTGAGAAATGCTGGGTGAGGGAAACATTCTGGAATTTTCTCCTTGACCTTCTACTCTACTCTTGACAATATGTTCTCTAAGTAAATTTGTGCCCAAATTCCACTCCTGACCATCATCTGGTTTGCCCTTTCCAGAAGTTTACGATCTAAAACGTAGACCCCACTGGCAGCGCCTCCCTGGGCACTTCCTGCTCCTCTCTCAGAATGAACGTGACTCCCGGGCAGTCCCCCAGGACGCCTGAGTAGTAGCTTTACCCTGCCAGGCTGGGTGAGCGTTCCCTCTGCCTGTCATGGGGGATTATACTACTACCTCTTCTGAGAGTTGAGACTTTTTCTCTTTTAAAAACTCCTTAGTGAGAGGTACTTTAGGGGTTGGGATATACTAGTGGCCAAAAAGATAACCAAACAAACCAAAAATTTCTGACCTTGTAGCGCTTATGGTCCATTGGGCCAACACCAGAGAGGCCAGCCCCAGGCCTGGCACACAGAAATGCAGCGTAAATTACTTACATACTTCATTCACTATTTTCAAAAATTTCCTCTTCTATCAATTCCAGTGCCCAAGAAAGATACCTGAATTCAGTCCATTATTTCTCAGAAATCTGAGAATAAACCAGAAAACACTGGTCCCCAAGAAACCCTCAGGATCACTATCTAATCTTTCTTGGGGACACCTGTCATAATTCTGTCAAAATCCACATCCTCTGTACATTTTAGCCCTTCGTGGGGACCCACAGGGGCCTGAGCAAGCTTCAGTCTTAGAAGGGTTGTGCTGCCAACAGGAATCCGCCCAGCCAGCCGGGGCGCCCTGCTAAAGGCGGCAGCATTTCCAGCCAGCCAGGGTGGCCTTCTTTACAGCCTTTCTCCCAGCCACCCCAGTGATGCCACCACTGGCCCTCCACACTCCAGCGCGTGACACAGCCGCTGCTGAAAAACACTTCCTTCTGCGAGGCTCACATTTCTCAAGCCTTCGGGCGGAGTTTTCAGTTCTGGCAAACCATTTTAAGAGAAATCTCCATGACACACCTTGAAAGTGTAAGCCAACACCGGTGACATAACTCAGTGAGTGGAATGTCTTCTCTGGAATGACACCCGTGACTGATGCCCAGAGACAGAGCTGGGGACAGATAATGACCACAACTGCACCTTCTCTCTCCCCTTCCTTTGAGGGGTGCGGCAAAGTATCCTGGCACACTAAAGAACTTTTAGAAGTCATTGATAAGGCTCATTAATGTATCAAAATGTCACCAACTCAATGTGAACCATTAAAAATTATTAGTACAAGTATTAGTAGAAATAGTCATTAAAGTACAGAAATATCATGAGAAATATCAAGCAGAAATATTCATCACCTTGGAGGTCCCGGCAAGCCTCCCCTCCTGGTCCAGCCCCTCCACCTGGGGCAGGAGCATGTCCTGTGCTCTAAGCCCCCAGATGCAAGCCCTGGAACCCTAGCCAGGGAGTTCTTCAAGGCAGTCTTGCAGAACCACCTTCACTCAAACATTTCAAGAAAAACCACCAACAATTTAACTAATGAATGACAAAAGTGTGCCCAGACGCGGCTGTTTATGGAGCAGAAAGAGCAAGTCACATATGTATTTTAAAATAGCTGTTTATAGCCATGTCCATCCGATCTTGAACAGGATGTATTTTCCTTTCCTCTGGATTTAGGGATAAGCACAAGCCAGGACTACAAAACCACCCGGTGATGCAGAACCCCCATCTCTGCCCCTTTTGGGTTAGTGGTGGGGCCTGGTGAATTCCCAAGGGGGGGAGCCACCACCCATGTCATCTGAAAACTGAAGGAGCCTTGATGTAACTTAACCAGGGTCAGCGCAACTGGGTGGGAGGAGGGTTGTTACAGAACCACTGGTGGTTGTTCAGGCAAATTTTGGTCTTTTAGAATCCTTCAATAGAGGACAGTGACTCTGTGAAGTGACTTTGAGGATAGCTACTTCCGTGAAAAAGACATTTAAAAAAAGATCCGGGGAAGTGAAGCAGCTGAACAATTTTAAAAAAGGCATGCTGAAGCAACACTCTCCTCTCCTCTGTCCTGGTCGGAGGCTGCACCTGCCTGCGCAGCCCTCTGGGCAGGCAGAGGCTGTGCTTACGGGCTCTCGGTAAACCGGGTTAAAGAGGAAAACCAAGCTCCCCATTTGGGGGTAGCTGAATGGAATCCACTGTCATAAAGAGCACCTTAAAGCCTCTGCAGCCAGTAGCAGGTGCCCCTCCGTGCACCACGCCCAGAGGCAGACCCAGCGCTCTCCCCAGAGGGTCCGGCGCCCTGTTAGCTCAGCGCAGGCCTCCCTCGTTCCTGTGTGCTTGGTACCTGATTTCTACTTGACGGACAAGTGACTGTCCAGCCATAACCTTATCCTTTTTAATGGACATTGTTTCGTATATTTTCTCCTTTTCCTAAAAGAAAATAAAACATCACCATCTATTTTTAGAAGTGGACATTGAAATAATCATGGGTGATCATGAGGGAGCAACAGAAAAAAGACAGCAGGACGTCCACAAGTTAACGTAACGCTATTTTTCAAAAATCTTTAATGCTGCTTTTCAGGCCACAAGCACGGCCTATGAGATACCAGAAACGTCTTCCTCAGAATGAACCAAGGCCACCATGCTGTCCAAAGGGGAGTTTGATCTTTCCTCAAAAGTTCAAAGGGCTGGCGGTTTCCGTCCTTCACACAGGCAGCACCCACGTGTGCATGAATTCCAATGCCACTTCCCCTTAGCCAGTAGGCAGGGGAGGCAGGGAAGAGGGCAGCCAAGGCCAGGCAGGCTGGTTGGGGCTCTGGGCCCAGCCCGGGGCTCCCTGCCCACTTTTCTCATCCGCACGCAATCTCAACCAGGAGAAATGGGTCTCATTTTCTTCCAGTATCATTTCCAGTAGCAATTGGCACTTTTCTACAAATGGTCCTTTGTATGGTTATTCTTGCTGAATTGCAAACAATAAGAAAAGACTTCTATAAATCAAGTCTACTGAATGTCCTCCGTTGTTGATACAAAGGAGGGTTTCCATTAGAAAAAGAAAAAATCAGGAGAGCGCCTGTAAGCGTGAGACATAAAAACACCCTTTCCTTTTGCTGAAATTATCCAATCCCATGAATGCACTGGTTACCTTGATGGCTACACATAAAACAACAATATCCGTGAGAAAAAAATAGTTGTATTTCAGGCAGGTACTTTTTGGTGCTGCAAATACGAATGTGGGCAGCCTGATGTGAGGGCATATCTAATCTCAGTGTGGAAAATATTTTTATTGCTTTGGGAATAGTCACTGTTAACTGAATGCAACAACAAAAAGGGAGCAGAGAGCATCAGACCCCAGGGAATTACCAAATCAATTAACAAGTAATTCAGGAACTAATTTCTATATTGCCTCTTAGCACAAAATCGTATCTTTAATTTCTCCTGCAATAAGCATCTCTACGATGGTCCTAGCACACACTGACGCTGTAAATGAGTTTACAAGTATCTCTTTTTGATTGGCTATACAACATTATTTTTTCACAGTTCAGTGCTACCGTAGCCAAGTGCTCTGAAATATTTAATTATACTGGTAGCTACCAGTTACCAATTTGCAAGACCCACAGTGAGTACAGTACATTTTAAAGAACTAGTAATCAACTAATTAAAACCACAGCGAATTCCAGATACTCCAATTATAAACAACTGCTGTCGAAATACACTTAGAGCGCTTCTGCAGTGAGGGGAAGGAGGGCTGCAGAGGGCCTGGCTTCATCGTGGAACTCGGATGCCACCAAGCGAAGGCCCCTTGGCACTGGCGCTCTTCAGAAAATGTTTCTATAGCAGTCTTGTGCCTGACTTTTTAAAATATCTTAAAAATAGGAATGCATTTTAAGTTACATTGGGAGCTCAGCAGCAGATGAGCCTCTTCAATGCACATACCACAGACTTGGGGAACAAAAAACCTGGGTTTGAATCTCTTCTTTGCCTCCTCCAGACTCTATGGCATCATGCCCGGTGAGCCTCAGTTTCTCACCTGGAGAATGTACAGAAGGCGCCACCAGCCTCACAGTGCTGCTGGTGGAGCACTGAGCTTGCCGGGGAGAAAGTAGAGAAAGTACATACACAGAAGATGGTTGTGTTTACTCTAAGCAACCGGGTCCTTTCAAATGTCATGCTTTTTATTCATTCCCTTCCTCATTTTTTAAAAACGAATAAAACACTACAAAGTTTGAGGATTCACTTAGAAAAAACTGAACAATCAAAATATCTGGGTTGAAACAGAAAAGAAACATTATATGTTACTACTTTTCTTTTTGGAAATGCAGAAGGAAGAAGTGAGCAGGAGGGAAGTATCAGAGCCCGGTACGCACAGCCCGAGGGCGGCTCCCGAGTCCTGCCGCCCGTGAGGACCACGGGCAGCTTCTTCCACTCTCCGGCAAACTGAGTTTCCCTGTGAACAAAATCAGGATCCCTTCTAGCTTTGAGAACGGCAGGCTTGTTGGGCGAATGCTCTGCAATTTTACTGAGAATGAACAGGCAAGGAGAGAATTCGGTCATTTGGTCAAAAATGGGAAGACCACACTAAAAAATAAAACCTTATGGCTCTTCTATAGAACCAGGGTCTATGTTACTATATTACCTAAATAAATGTGTCTATGTTAATATATTACCTAAATAAGTGTGTCTACGCCTACCTATACGTTTTTTATTCCCTGAGAGAGATTACATAGGTAAAATACATATAATCCTAAAGTAGTAGAATTGTCTTTTTTTCTTTTGTTTTTTTTTGAGACAGAGCCTCAAGCTATCACTCTGGGTAGAGTGCTGTGACGTCACAGCTCACAGCAACCTCAAACTCTTGGGCTTAAGCAATTCTCTTGCCTCAGTCTCTCCAGTAGCTGGGACTACAGGTGCCCACCACAATGCCTGGCTATTTTTTGGTTGTAGTTGTCATTGCTTGGCAGGCCCGGGACGGATTTGAATCCGCCAGCTCTGGAGTATGTGGCTGGCACCTTAGCCACTTGAGCTACAGGTACCACCCAGTAGTGGAATTTTCAATCTTCATGCATAAAATTATACGAGACAAAACCCAAAGGACAGCGTTCGTGAAGATCTGTTCTACAGAGGACAGCAGCACTCAAACTACACCCCTGTCTGACACACACACAGATGTTTTCAAATGAAATGAAATCAACAGCTATTAAAACTCAGGTTTTACAGAGTCCCTAACCTGTACCCCACTTCAAGGCCCGAGGCCGCTGTCCTTCCGTTCTGGGCCTGACACTCCATTCTAACCAGATTATCTGGGAAGGTCCATTCACACTCCCACAACACTCCGAGCTCCTCCTCAACCCGGGATTCCCCAGCTTTTCCTAAAAACACTGCAAGTTTCAAAATCATTCCCACTTACCCCTTCCCTCCAATACAGGAGGGGCGATCCGAGCACATGATTAAATGTTCTCTCACTATAAATCAATAGAGGCCGAAGAAATAAGGAAAACTGTCCCACAGCCTGGGACAATCAGGCTGTGAAATATCTTTGAGTTGCAGATATTACTGTTAAAGGGCTTTTACTGCCTCATCAACACTTAAAATACTAGTTTCTAACTTGTATTATAACAATCATTTTTGACATTCTCTTGATCAAAAGGGGCTTTTCATGGTCCTGAGACTTCTCATTTATCCAGGATAAAAGAGGAGAAAACAAGGTCTACTCTACTAAAAATGAACACAAAAACACACACGCCTGCGTGCACACAGAGGGTGCCCGGGGCGTTTTATTTAAGACCGTGAACATTTATCAGAAGGAAATCATTTTCATTTTTAAGCCTACTTATTATTGAATAAATTTATATCATTAAAGATGATTTACAGAACATCAAAGCATCTCTCCCAAGACATCTTCACCGTAGGGATAAGTGATGACCCAATAATAACTCAAGGGGGAAATCTGGCAGACCTCACCTTAACCACATTGCCAAGGCTAAGCCACTAACAAGAAGACAGAAGACAGGTGGGTATCGGGGCCTCCAGCCGAGAGTGCCAAGGGCACAGTGCATTGTGGGCCAGGAAAGGTGCACCCTCCATCTATTCAGGAGAAAATAGGAGATGACCCAGATGGAAGGCCTTTCTACAAAAGAACGGACCAAGATTCCTAAGCTAGTGTCAAGATCATGAAAGGTAAGAAAAGACTGAGGAATTATCTCAGAGCAGAGGTGACGAGGTAAACAGAACCACTGACTGAGGGGAGGGATCCTGGCTTGGACCCTAAGATGAAAAGGAGTATCAGGAAAAATCTGGGCAAGCCTGAGTAAGGCCTGGGGCAGTGACCTGCCATGAGCTTCCCGGCTTTACGTTACTGTGACGTAAAAATGGTCCCAGCAGAGAACCATTTCTTCTGGTTGGGACCTGGGCAAGGCACACGGGAGCTCTCAGTATCACTTTTTGCAAATTTCCTTCAAGTCTAAAGTTATCTCAAACAAAAAGTTAAAATTTTTGAAGTTCTCTTGATATCTTACCCCAATTCACTTGCTTATGTTCCTATTTAGCCAACGTTAAGCTCAATGTAAACATTTCCACGTTCCAGTTATGTAAATATGTCCTTTCTGTTTTAGGCTTTCACGTTAGTATTTTAGAAACACTTCCACGTCTCTAAAGGAGCATTAGAACTGAGCATTTAGCTGCTGTGCACCCAGACACAACTCAGTTAGCACTCACTCGTTTAATGCCTTGCTTGTTGGAAATTTGCAGGTCCCCAGAATTTTAGTTTGATAAATCACTCAGATGAACTTTTTTTTTTTTTTTTTACACTTAAGGCTTTTTTTCCCTTTCTCCTAGAGCAGTAGTTCTCAACCTTCCTAATGCTGTGACCCTTTAATATAGTTCCTGTGGGTCACGACCAACATGCTGAGAACCACTGCTCTACGAGGACTGGGTGGATTTTCAGCTCTAGAACAGCACATTTTTCAAACTGTGTTTCTCCAAACTTTTCTTAGAGAAGGATTTCTGTCATTCCCTGTTAAAGATAAACCTTAGTGTAAAATGATTTCTTATCTTACATTTCTACTGCTTTAGATATGAGCAAAGGAGGGTCAGATACACAACCACCAACGTGGCTTCTGGGATAGGTAAGTTTACCTGAACACAAGGCATTTCAACATGTGCCTCGAGGACAGGAAGCTTTTGACAAGCACAGATAAAAGGGACCAGTATCCCCCAAAGTTAGCATCATCTGCACTTGACACAGGAAAAGGGGAGAAGCCCAAAGCCACCCCAAGTGCTCAGAAGTGGATCTCAACGTTTGGCTCCCACACTTCAGGGCTGACATCTCCTGAGAACAGAGAGATGCAATTTCTTGAGACAACACTGACATATTCAGACAACCTATGGGCCCAGGGGGCTCTGCTGCGTGTAACAGCTGGAAGACTTCACCTGCTCCAGGGGCCAGCAGCAGGCCTGTCCAGGACAGCCCCTCACAAAACGTCACATCCCACTGGCACCTCATGAAAAAGGTGTACTTGGTGTCTACTTTGTGTAGAAAAGACAGTCATGGTAAGCTCAGACCATGAGTCAGGGAAAGGGGCAACAGGGATGGCTTTCTAGAACATACTCTAGAGCAGTGGTTCGCAACCTTTCTAATGCCACGACCCTTTAATACAGTTCCTCATGTTGTGGTGACCCTCAAGCATAAAATTGGAACTGTATTAAAGGGTCGCGGCATTACAAAGGTTGAGAACCATCCTCTAGAGCAATGGTTCTCAATCTTTTTTATTTCCCAGCACACTTGAACCTATGGTAAAACTTCCACAGCACACTTAAATTATGTTGATCAAAAAAAAAAAAAAAAAAAGTAAAAAAGAGAACATACTTACTGTGCTTTAAAAATATTTCTTTTACAAATAATTTAATTAATGATCTTTGAAAATTTTGGCAGCACACCTAAGATCCTCTCTTGGCACACCTGTGTGCTACGGCACTGGCTGAAAATCAGGGCACTGGAGACTCTGGGATTTGAACCCCCGCTCCCCTACTTGTTAGCTCTGTGACAGGGCCCTTGAGACTTCCCGTCCCCGTTCCTCAGACTCTTCTTCCCACGAGGGCATAAGTTGTATCTCAGGTTGGTAGAGAACTAACCTAAGTCCTGTGATTGAAGCATGTAATGAATGAACAGAGAGCCCTCAGCATGTAACTCCAGAATTTTTTTTTTATGAAACTCACAGAATAACTTGGTTAACTTAATAACTTTTTAAGCAGAAGGAAATGTCAGGAAGTAAATACAGCAAGATGAAGGGTGGATGAATTGGGAAGACTAGAGTTGGTATGGCCCTAAGATGTTAGTAGTATTTTTTAATGTTTCTGTTTTTACCAGTCTGCAAACATAACCATAATATTAGGCATTTCATAGAAAACATCTATCTGTCTTTCTATTTATCCATTTATCCATTCATCTTTCCCTAAAAGATCCCGTTCTGCCTATAATATTTCAACAAATTTCTAAAAACTTAACTATAGCTCTGATACCAAGGGCCTATGGCATCTTTGGTTTCAATACTTGGCCATTAGTGAGTCTGTTAAAAATAAATTATCTTAGTTGGATGTAGGAAAGGAAAATATGCTTTTGCTACTCAAAACTATCTGATAAAAATATCACTGATGGTTTTCCTGAAAAGCCTAAACAGGAGACTGTGAAGAAGACTGATTAAGATTCCACTTTCTTTGCTACTTGTAGAGCAGAAGGCTCTGGAGCAGACAGCAGGTGACACTGTGTTGATGAAGGGCACTGAATAACCCGCACAGAGCCTGCGACCAACCGCCTGGAGCCCCAGTCTGGGCTCCTCCAACCCTCGTTGGGAAGAAGGACCCAGTCTGGGAGCCACACCCAGTGCCCCAGGGGGTTCCACTGCGGCTGGTTCTAAACAGAGTAGGACATTTTGAGAACCGGTGGGATTCTTCCTCCCAGAAGGGAAAGGTACCTGTTTGGCATTCAAACTCCGTTCACAAAGCACAAAACTCAGCCTGGGAGAAGCCATACTCTGCAGAGTCTATGTTCTTAAATGAAGAGAGACTGAGCCTTCCAACAGGAACTGTTAATGCACAACTGAAATAAGACTCGATCATCCGACTTTGTCAGGAGTCTCCGTGGACATCTGTTTCCATGCTGCGTTCACACACGTGAGAAGCCTTTGGTCATCGTGTACAGCCAGTCACCACGTGGTGGGTGCCAATCGGTCAGTGTGCACGGCCAGTCACCA
>NW_003852528.1:556436-556964 GCF_000181295.1 Otolemur garnettii | reverse complement strand
ATCGGTCAGTGTGCACGGCCAGTCACCACGTGGTGGGCGCCCATCGGTCAGTGTGCACGGCCAGTCACCACGTGGTGGGCGCCCATCGGTCAGTGTGTATGGCCAGTCACCATGTGGTGGGCACCCATCGGTCAGTGTGTAAGGCCAGTCACCACGGGGTGGGCGCCAATCTTTAGGCTGAAAGGCCTCACGGGTAGGGTCTCTGAGATCCCACCTCATCTTCCTCTCAGTAACAAAGTCTGCATACATTTGGGCATCCACACTTTGGATAAATTAATAAAACACCAGCACTGTGACCACTATCATAGCCACCTATGACACAGCAGATGCGCGGTGGGCACCTGCTGAATAAATGAGCTTTCCCTCATTATGCCCAGCCTGACGTTTGCTGGCAGCCCTGACGTTTGCTGGCAGCCCTGACGTTTGCTGGCAGCCCTGAGGAGCTGCCCTCACAGCCCTTGTGTTCATACTTAAACTCCTTTTTAAAGACAACCTGATGGAGGTCTCCTCTGAACAGGACTAAAATGC
>NW_003852528.1:530867-556183 GCF_000181295.1 Otolemur garnettii | reverse complement strand
AGTACTCTACCAAGGGCGGCAAAGTGAGATTCTGTCTCTAAAATAAATAAATAAATTTTAAAAATGCCTTAACAGTTATAAAATGCGTGTGTAGAGTGGGAGCTGCAGGCTTTGTAGATGGGTTTACTCCAGCATCAGTTTTATTTCCAATGATAACAGCTGACTACGCCCTGGGAGGGTGTCCCTAAACCCTCCAGCCAGAGGACTTTGGATCTTGCATGTTTCCCATTTAGCACATGCAGCCCCATAAAATGGTCCTTTGGAATCTCAAGTGCTGTTGGACAGGAATAAAGTGGCCCTACCTTGTAATACCAGCACGGCCTGGAGCAGAACATTACAGTGGAGAGAGCCTTATGGATGTGGATGGCCTTCGGGGCCACACAGACCTGAGTACTTGTCACAGCTCTGCTATTAACTAGCTGTATGTTAGGAGCTGAAATCCCCCCCCCCCCACCGCCCCAACACAGATGGAAGCCTAACTCTCAATGGGACTGCATTTGGAGACAGGGTCTTCAAAGAGGTATATAAGGTTAAAGGCAGTCACGGGGAGGGGGGCTCTAACCCAACAGGGCTGATGTCCTTCTGAGGGAGACCCTAGCCGTGTGCACGCAGAGGGAAGGTCACACGAGGACGCGTGAGAAGGGGGCTCGGACTTCCAGCCTCCAGAACGGAGAGGGGCATTCCTGCTGTTTACATTACCCGGTCAGTGGGAATTTACCACAGCAGCCCGGGCAGACCATCAGGCTGTGTGGTGTGCCGTCACCCAGCCGCACCTTTCTCACCACGGGCTCCTGGGGAGAGGGCAGCGGGCACCATGCAGCCACAGCCCAGGGTCCGGAGCACAGAGAGCTCATTAAACGCTGGTCACTGCTGACACTCTGGCCAATTACAGGGACAGAGTGAGGAGGCAAGGAAAGCTGCCCTGCCCCGCACTCGTAACACTGCCTGCTGCCCACAGGTGCCCAAGCTCTGTGTTGGCACATACCTACACCTGACCCACCTCCCCACAACCGACACAGGGAAATCAACACCCCTGTGCAGGGCAGCCAGGGCCCCCGGCAGCCAACAGCCCAGCCTTCTGCCCATTTCCCCACCCCCCAGGCCCTGCTCACAGCCCCCTCCTCCAACTGCCTGTTTGTACTTCTGAGTCCAGTGGGATGGTTCTCCCCGCTGCTCCACTGCCTCCTCACCCGTATCTTTCTAGCTTAGAAGTCACCATTCCTTGGCTGCTGGGGCTCCCCGGGTCCTTTAAACACACCTCCCATCGACACCTGTCCACCAGTCCCAGAGGGCCCTGGATAAGGTGTTCAGCTAGCTCTATGTGAGCCCAGCCTGGACCACAGGCATCTTCTGCTCCCCCAGCCCTAGCACGGGACCCCTTGGACCCAGGGCACGTCTATACAAGAATATGCCCTTGGTCGTTACAAGTTGGGCAAGTCTGATAGGAAATAATACCAGAAATAAATATCTTATTGATTCATCAGGACAATAACCAGTTCTGGCAATACGTGCTAACCTAACTTCCAGAAACCTTCCTCTATTGTATGTCCATTCATATGTGGGTATTTTTAGGCTCACAAGGAGCTGGATTTCAACACTGTGGAGCTTTTAAAGAAAATAAATATTTTTCTAAAACCAATCACTTATGATATTACCCTAGCTCCTGGATTACAGGTACACAGAGGACACACTGAGTCTAAAAACTATTTCCATTCTGGAAGTAGCATCACGTTTGCGTGGCAGTCTACAGCCCACAGAGCACCTCGGCAACAAGCCCGAGCGAGGGATGGGCTGCTTTAAACTGACATCCAGTTTTGTATTTAAGTGATGGATTTTGTGTTTTAGCTAAGATAATTTCATCAAGCATCTGAGCGTTTTGCACATAACATGCTGCCACCCACCTGCACGGCCCAAAGTGCCAGGGAGTAGGGAGGGGGGGCCCAGTGTCCTCAGAGACCAAGGACCATAAATTCTTACAGAGGCATCCAGATATTCTGGTTGCTTTGCCAATGACGTTAGAGTATTTGAGAAGTCAAAGTAAAACACATGATCCACCCACCTGACCCATTAAATGAAGAATTGTAATTGGGCAGTGTCTGTCGTGGACCAGGCCGAATGAGATACCCTGAGGGACATGGTCACCCAAGGGAGGTAAATGAGCTTTCTGGGCACGGGGTCCACGTCAGTAAGTCACCTGCTTCTGGGGGACTAAGAGGCCCCGGGCCCAGAGTGAGCATGGTCGGTGTAAGGAACGTGAACCGTCATCATCACGCCTCTGCTGAGGGAGCAGAGCCGGGCCAACCTCCTTCCCGCGTTTCAGAAGGAAGAGCTCTGCCAACCTCTTTCTCTGCCAATCTCTATGAAGTTTCAGTGCAGTCTTCAGATTTGCTTCCCCTATGAAAGGAGAACGTGATGGTGGAGCAGTTGACCAACTCACTGTGAACAGTGTCAAACTTCAGCAGCGGTTACAGCAGGAGCCAGCAGGCACTTCTGTCCTGCCCACATGACAATCGCCTCCTTCTACTCAGTTGAGACTCAAAACACATGCTGCTTCAGAGACAGCTCACAGGCCCAATGGCGGGTGTGACCGGCACGCTCCAGGCGGGCCACGCTTCCTTTGCCAGCTTGGAAAAGGTTTCCCCGGGGTGTCAGATGGCTGCTGAAAACTAACTGTTCTTCCTGGATGACTCTCTAGGTGGCTGTGACGTATGGCTTCAAGGTCAAAATTAAAACTTTAAGAAAAGTTTTGTATAAACAAGCTTTGTTCCTGCGGTGCACTCACTATGTCTCACAAAAGCATGATTGATCCAAGGTCTCCCCCCTACCCTGCACTCAACCAGATCTGAGATCTGTGCCTCACTGGGATGAGATAGTGAGAGCCAAGCAGAGTGGGTGGCTCCAGAGATGAGGGGACACTTGGCATACCAGCTTCACAGGTGTCAGCAGGACTCACGCCTCTGTGAACAGAGACTTGTGTCTCTGACTACACCAACCAATCGATCAAACATACAATCAGGAAACTCCCAGAGTTGTAGGCAGATGCAATGCTTTGCTCATGGACCTCAGGAGCTCACGCTGAGCCTGCTTGCACTCTCGTCCTTAACCAGGAAGCCATCGTGCTGGTCACCCGGTCTAGGCTGAGCCAGGCCTGGGGACGCCTTCCGAGGGTCTGCCCTGACAGGGAGAGGTCTCTGCTGTGGCCTGGCAGACACTTCCACCATTTCTCCTTTCTCTCAAGTCCTCAGATTGCTAATCCCTTGATGGTCCAAGAAGGAGCCAGGGGTGGAAAATAACAGCTAAGTATAGCCGGGCTGTCAGAAGAGGGAGGAAGAGACCCCCCGCCAACGCACAGTAAAGCAGAGACCGTGCCTTCACTCCTTCACTCACCGAAACCTCATGAGAAAACATACAGTCTCAAGAGACTCGGTGACAAAGATTTTATTTTTTGCTTGTCCCCATCAAATAAAAACAATACATTTTTAGCTGTACAAGTATGACAAGATAAACTGACCAAGATGTTTAAAAAATTCAAATATGCTCTAGGGTAGACTACTCAGTGCCAGGTGAGGCCAGACAGCCTCTGTGACCGCAGTGTGAGCATCAGGGCGCCAGGAGGTGGCCAGGCCCTGGCCAGGACTCTGTGGAGGGTGGGGAGGAGGCCAAGGCTTGTGGCTGTGTATCTGCACTCAAATATAGAGATTAAAAATGCTAGAAAGAAAGAAAGAAAGGAGAGCCCACAGCTGCCGTCCCCAAAACAGACCTCCCATCTGCCACCCACGATTTGCATGTCACCTTCTCGGGCTCATTTGTACTTCATTAACTGCCATTGACTTAACAAGATTTATGCAAATGACACCATAGGAGCTCCCTAACTCCCACTGCAATCAAGTGATTATGTATGTACAACTCTCCACAGCAATGAAAAATTAATACGTGACAAGCCCACTCGCCGCTGAGCCGGGCCTCTGGCTTTTATTTTTCTTGCTTTGCTTTTTAATTTTTATTCAAATAGACTTTTATCTTATTAGTAAAAAAAAAAAAAAAAAAGAAGAAGAAAAGAAAAGAAATAGAAACGAAACTCTCTGAACCATTCTCTTCCTAGACCCCAGAAAGGACAAAACAAGGCACGGTGGACCCAGGTCCACAAGAAACGAAGTTACATTACAGGAAATGAATCATATTCTTGATGAGAAATGTTGAATTAGGGGGAAGAGGAAAGGGACCATCTGACCCGGGGGCTCCCTCGCGGGGGAAGCCTTGGTGCTCACTGTAATGGGAGTGAGATGTGTGTAGGGTCATTCCCTGGAGTATGAACGATCCCCAGAAACGGGAGTTAGGCTGCAGAGAGTGAGGGCTGCCTTCCTGGGCCCTAAACCATCTGTTACAGGATTCCTACAGGGAGTGAGGGCAAGTCTGCAATGATCATAGGGGAGAGGCCAAAAACTGCAGCCACCTCCATCTCCAAGAAGGCCACGGAGGTCCTGTGTGATCCCCGTGCCAAGGGCAGAGGGTCGTCTTCAGTAGCACAGACTGTGTCTCCCATGCAGGCTGAGCTTAGTTAAGCCAGAGAACCCTGCTCTGGGCGGGGAAGGGGGCAGAAAACACAGATGTGGCAAATGAAACCTGGGTGAGAATGAGGTGACCCTCCCCTGCCCTCAGAACAGCTAGCATGGCACACCGTCCCCGGGAGCACGCTGCTGCAGGCACAGTCAATGCTGCAGGGACAGTCTCAGAAGTTTCTTTATGAAGTCATAAGGGCTCATGTATTCAATTTGGAACACAAAACATTAATGTGTAAAATTATTGCCTAAGCTCTCTGAAGTCTTTTCATCACGGGACAGTGGGACCAGCAGACATGACGGGAACGAAAGGGCCCCGACACTCCCAAGCTGCCTGGCCTGGACCCCTCACCCTCTTGGGCTTGTTTTAGCCTCAGAAGAGCACAGCTGCTCCTGCGGTGGCAATGGTGAGGATTACACAGGAGCTACATGGAAGCGCTCACAGGACAGCCACTCATCGGCTTGTTCACGCAGTCAACAAATAATCTGTTGTGTTTGCAGCACACACTAGGCAAGTTGTTCCCTGTGAGGTTCTGCGCCCTGCTATCCTCATAGGTCATCTCCATGCAGAAGTCATCCCACCAGGAGGAGGGTCAGAGATTCAGACCACGTCCTCCAGTAATCACTGCTCCTCTGAGGTGCGGACGCACACGGTGGGTGGCGATCATTGGACACCACTGTCTATAAACCCACATCAATCCACACGGAACACAGGGAGGTTACAAAGGGGACCCTGAAAATTATCAATTTAAAAGTCTAGTTTTGCTAGAAATTAAAAATTCTCTGGGGTACCTCCACATGTTTCCAGGGATGTGGACATCACCTAGTCCCCCATTTTACAGATGAGGGATCTGAGGACGGGAATGGCCTGCCACAGTGGGACTCTGGGGGGCTTGGTGTGGACTCCAGGAAGGAGCTGGTCCCTGGCCACAGGGGAGGTGAGGAGGTGGAGCAATTATGAGGGCCAAGCAGCTCCCGTGCCCAGAAGTCCCTGGGAAATCAGAGCATGATTTAGATTTCAACGAGCTGACTGTGAACATTCACAATCGAAAGGCTTCCAAGGACTGGATAATACTCATTTTACGCTTGATGGTCAACTCCAATCTGCACACATATTGAAAATCTAGTCTGCAAAGCTACCCCTCCACAGATGAGCAGGGTACAAATTGAGTGAAGGTTTCAATTACACCGGGGTGGCCTGGCTCCTGCAGAGGGGCTCAGGCTCACACTCCCACCAAAGCCACAACAGACACGAATTAAGGAAACAGCTTATGATTAAGTTTTAATACTCCCCGAAGTAAATGTCCTGTCACCGGTTTGTTGAATGAAAAAAAAAATAGTTAAATGATTTTTATAATCCTAGTTGAAATAGCATCTATAACATAAATATTATGCATTAAAATTACTTATGCAGAGAGTAAGATTTAAAGTTACAAATAAATGTACAAAGACAGAATAAACAATTATATGCAGGAACCTCTGAAGTAAAGAGAGAATTTTATAGTGAAACCACCACCTCCAAAAAAGGTGTTGATCTGCTGTTGTTTTACTTTTAAACATAATGGCAGGAGGAGAATTTCTCCAGAAGACCCCACACCTATCCACACATCATGGCCTGGCATCTGAAACTGTGTCTTCCCAGTGGTACAACAGCTTTTACCATTTTCAGGCCAGTCTCTTCACCTGGCAAAGGCATGTCCGCCCCATGGCAAGGAGGTAGACAGCTCACTCCAGGCAAGCTCAGCCACGCTGCTGGGGCAGGAGTGGTCTCTGCAACGGTTCCGAGTTCCCAGGAATCCCCTTGGACCTCCTCCTCTGGTCCTTCCCAAGACACATGGCCTTCTTTAACCCTGTTTCTCCCATAGCTACATGCCCTAATTGCTCAGCCCCTGCTGGAGCTGCACTGTTATGCCTCAAATGGGTGACGTGTGTGGCCAAAACAGCCCAACTGTACCCGTGAGAAGAGTCTACCCTTTTTACGGGCTGCAGCACCTGCCCCTTCACATGCAGTGAAGCTGCCTAAGTACCGCAGGAGAGAGCAGAGAGACACAGATGGGGCCTGGGCTGTGTCCTGGCCGTGTCCTTAGAAGGCAGAGCCATTATCCTGCCCACAGGGTTGCTGTTTTTCTCTCGAGCAAAATGCACATTAAATCAATTGGTATTCTTTAACAAACTAAACGATGACATTTCCAGAAGCCACTGTGCAGGGCTGAACTCTTTATTTTTATCCTCCTTGGAAACATAACAGCAAAATACGTCACACGTGAATTCCAGGGTTTTTAACTTGAGACATAAAGTAATTTAATACCCGGTTCCAGGGCTAATGAAAACCTATTCCAGGCTAGCAACATAGGCCAAAACAAATGCTTGAATTCAAGTCCTGTTGTGTAATGAGGAAGTTTAATTAAGGCCCCACATTACAGCTGTAAATGTTCCTTTATATAATAAGGTCTAAATGAAACTGAACCTAATCAAAGTTACAATTCCTTCATTAGCAAATTACAAACAAGAGCGCACAGCTGACACACCGGCCATGATTATCACAACTAATTGCCTCGTTGTTACAAACCAGCCTGGAACGGTGTTCAGATGTCCGTCTGTGAGAGCAAATTAGGGCCACGTGGTGCTACTCCCGTGATCATGAGAGCTGCACACACGGGGTCTGCTTCACCCCTGTCGCCTGGCGGCCAGCGGCCCAATCAAAGCCGTGCCACAAAGGCAGCCTTTGAAGCCAGCTCGGCCTGGAAGCACACTCCATCTGCAGGCGGGCAGGCTGCCCTCCAATAGATCTGTTGTCACAGTCGCCGCTTCTTATTCTAATGATCCCATTTTAATACACACAGGAACCTCTCCTAATTGATGTCAAGTGAGTGACTTCTACATTCATCAACAGAGCACATCAAACAAACCTTGGCCCACGAGCCACAGCATCTCCAGGAGGACCTGAGGTGTGTCTCCTGCGACAGGGGAGGGGCGGAGGGAGGGGGCAGCGCACCTGTTTAATGGGGATGGCTCGGCCGCTCCCGATGCTGTCCGCACGGCTCTCCAGGCCTTTCTTTTCTTTGTCTGGGTCGCTCCCTTTCCGAGACTGCAAGGCAAAAAGAAAGTTGGCATTTGGGTAAGGGCTGCGATTCACGGAAGGAGTCTCTGCCCACTTGCACCGTTCCTGCCAAGGCATACTTAGAAACTACATGTGATATATGCAGTACACACACACATCAACGTCCTGCACACAGGCCGCTAAATGCTTCGTCTCCACTGACTCATCATTTTAAAGAAAATCTCCTAAACTTTCCCCCTGACTTTTCCACTGCAAAATTATCTTTTAATTCTTTTTTAAAGAGTTCAAAATTCAATTACTAGAAACCAATGGACCATCCAGGAAAGTAACGCCCAACAGGAAAACACATTCTACAGCTGCAATTAATAGAGCCAGAGAAGAAAGGAATTCTCTATGCTTATTTGGAAACCTACTACATAAATGTATATATTTAATTAACATCGGAATGATTTAAAAATTCTATTAACTAGGTCAGGTGTGCTACAGAAGGGCCCACCTTTGATTACTTTTCAAGGTACAGTCAATAGTTGGCTTGTATTGCTGCCGGACTGTCGGGAAATAGCAAATTCAAAGCTAGTGTACAACACCACAAAAAATAGTAAGAGGGAAGAGTGAAAATATCCTTCTGACAAAATGTCAGTATTTGGGAAATAACAAGCGGGTTTCTTTGCCAAGTTCCGGAAACAATTATCTTGGATGTACTGCTGGTGTTATATGAACCAGCAGCAGCTGGCGGTCGGCCGGAAGGACGACCACGATTAACCCGGAGAGGCCACGACCACAGCGCACCTTGACCTGGGGTAGCGGAAGGAGCTCCACCGGCTCAGTCTCCATCTCTTGATGGCATGAGAAAATGTGAGCACAATGATTTTCTGACAGATTTATTTTATTATGAGAGAAAGATCTGAGAGTCGTCCTCCTTAATAACTGTGCTGACAAGTGACAACTTCACTCCATTACTTTTCAATGGGAACATTACTCACGCAATATTGAAAATGGAGAAACATTTTCATGTGCTTTTCAAATCTGAGATGATATATGAAATGAAGAGACTTTGTGGTGTCCAGGGCTGCAATGAAAAGCTAATGAAATCAGATTCAAAGGGATGTGAGGTGGAGTGGCTGACTTTTGTTTTTTAGTATTAAAAGGGGGTAATGTCATGGGACATAATAGAAATAAGGTTTTATGGAGCAGATTTGGGCTTCCAGTAAGAGGCTGCTGCCAAAACTGAGCAGGAGAACAAGAAGAAAAGTCCCTCTGATGTAAACTCAGCAGTACGTAGAAGGCTGACTGTCCTGAGCAGGTGTGCGTGGGAAAAGATGCTGTGCAGAGGGCAGAAAGCTGACGTCTGCGAACACCTACTGCGCGCCAGGCAGAGAGCTGACATCTGGTGAACACCTACTGCGCACCAGGCAGAGAGCTGACGTCTGCGAACACCTACTGCGTGCCAGGCAGAGAGCTGACATCTGCTGAACACCTACTGCACGCCAGGTAGAGAGCTGACATCTGCAAATACCTACTGCGCACCAGGCAGAGAGCTGATGTCTGCTGAACACCTACTGCGTGCCAGGCAGAGAGCTGCCGTCTGCTGAACACCTACTGCGCGCCAGGCAGAGAGCTGATGTCTGCTGAACACCTACTGCGTGCCAGGCAGAGAGCTGACATCTGCAAATACCTACTGCGCGTCAGGCAGAGAGCTGACATCTGCGAACACCTACTATGTACCAGGCAGACAGCTGATCTGTGAACACCTACTGCATGCCAGGCACTGTGCGCTCTTTTTTCTAGGATGGTAGAAAGCTGAAATAAGATGACAGGAAATCAAACAACCAACAAAGTTGATGAAGAATATAAAACACGAGTGGGAGGGGGGACGTAGAGGTATTTACCAACTCCTTGTCATGAGTCTTAGCTACGGCTGGGGGACTCATTTTTCTCCTTAATTTTCTCCCTTCTCTGTCTAAAATCCAAACAGCCTTCTGACAATTCCATGTATGGTATGATCTCTGCTGCCTTATTTTTATATATTTTTTTAAATTCTTAAATTAATAACGTCGTATAGTAAGAGCCACACAAAAGTGTTAAATTTTCTTTTCCCCACATCTCAATTCAGGAGCAAGCTGGCACGATGAAGTTTCTAGTTGAAAAATAAATTTCAAAGCTCACAGTGATAACACTTAAAAAGGGTTTAAATCGACAAAAAATCTGACCGGGACTTTGGGAATTTTATAAATTCTAAATTTCTGAATTTGCAGATCCGTCTTCATTATTCTCTATTAACCAGAACAATTAACAAAACAAACATGCAAAGAATTAACATCTTCCTCAGGCAGCACATCTGTCTGTACGCTCACCCCCTCTCTCAGGCAGAATGTCAGGCTGCAGAGAGACAGGAAGAAGCGGCCGCTCGTGCGCTGAGAACGCCTTGGAGTAAGAGCGACACTCAGTGAGCGCCACCTCTGATCACACCCAGAGATGAAATGAGACTGAAACTTAGGTTCGACTCACTACAAAAACAAAACAGAATTCCCTGAAACGATAACCATTTGGTGGTGAGAGCCGTAAACTGAATCTGGAGGCAGAGCGTCAGCGAGCTGTCGGGTGACGGGGTGGTCTCAGCCGCACGACTGTCATCTACAACAGGCTGCATCAATAAAACTGAAACCCAGAAACGAGACTGAAACAAATCCTTCAGACATAAAATACTGCAACACACAGAAATTCCCTAGGAGGGCCCCTTCTTTTTCTGCCAACTTTGGAGACTTCATGGTGAACAGCACATCCTTCTCTACTGCTGGAACATGGAATCGTCAGCTACCCAAAAGCCCCAGGTACCCACCGCCAAAGTCAGGAGGGACTGTCCGCGGTGCCCAGCCCTCCACACGCTGCTGCGAAGGTAACAGGAGTCGGTCACACTCATCACAGAAGGGATGAGGCTTTAAAGTCAACACACAACGTCAACACGCAACTGCTCAGCCTCCAGGGACACTGAATACAGAGGAGGGGGAGCTTAGACACCCTATTACTGCAGCTTCCTTAGGACAATGTTCCATCCCCCAGGCCACCTGGGACCCCCTCTCAACAACCCTCTTTCAGAGACAAAGCATCACCCCTCACTATCAGACAGAAACCTGCTTTTCCGCCTGAACCAGGGGCTCAGTGAAAGGCTGCGGGGCACAGTGAAAGGCTGCGGGGCACACCGTCACAGGCGGGCAGGTGTCCCTTCTGCATAAAATCCAAACAGCTTTCCGACAATTCCACGCAGACTGTGATCTCTGCTGCCTTATTTCTGTAATGTGTTTCCGTGAGTTGGGCAGTGTCTATTCTCAGGAACACCCAGTATTACCTGGACACTGAGTATGTCTGGCTCTGTTTAATGGTATGAGCTTTTTGAAAGTATCACGTGAATGGTATCATTAGTATAGAGCTTGAAAATGGCAAAGCAGTGCAATGCACAATTTAAGGACACATACTGGAGTTAAGTTTAAAACATGGATTCAGATAATATGCATGAAAATCAGATGAATGCCAGTCCCTGCACACAGACGGGAGAAGGTCGTGGGCGGCCACGGAGGGGCCGCGGCTTCTACCGAATATCTGCTGATTTCCTGACGCAGCCGTCCCGCCGGAGGCAGGAAGGGCTTGTGTGGAAAGTGGCCGGTCCACATGTGCTTTCTTTATTTCTGTATGTTTGAAAATATTTTCTAATAAAATGTTTGAGCCACACGTAAACTAGGACTACTAAACTAACAGTTCTAAGAAGCCATATTACAAAACCAGGGATTACATGGGTACAACCTCTTACTGTTTGTGTGCTCAAAACAATGATCTTTCAAATAAGTGGAATAAGATGTAATTTAGCTTTTGATTAGTAAAGTATAATTCTCACTGCAAAAATCACAAATAATGTAACCTATTGTGTAGATCCTGCTTGTATTATTTTGTGAAGAGCACCTGTGACTTTGTGTTCATATCTTCCTGCAAACAAACATGTGAAGTGAAAACATCAGCCCAGACCGGTAACCGCCAGCCCTTACCGGCGGATAAGAAGGTATTTGGAAACTGATGACTATGTTACTTAATTTTTACCTGTGGTCTCCTTACGATGCTCTAATACACAAGGGGGTAGTACCCTGTGTATTTGGGTGTTACAATCCTAGGCTGCATGAATTTTTATTCACTAAGATAGAACACAGCACATCTGTTCTTTTTCTAGATACTTGTAAATAAATACACATTGTGACAATTTAAGCCAATAAGCACCAACAGACACTAGGGACAAAGCGTCTATGAAATTTTACATCTTTAAGAATAGGAGCAAACTGGTAACCAAAAGAATTACATTTCTTAATTGCTATGGTTTCAAAATTAATTTGCTTTCTTTTTATGCCTTGGATGACACTGACATCTAGTGGAGTTAATATTTCCAAGCTCTTCCACTTAAAAACGCACCTCTCAGACATCACTACCACCATCCTCATTTTGTTAATGTCAAACCCAATGACCGACGTTCAGGTCCCTGCCAGGGACTGGAGCCCTGTTTTCCTTAAATGCCAAGATGCAAATCTACGGTAGCGTTAGCTTCTTTCATGACCCCTAATTTCTGTCCCCACTAATTATATGTGGGGCATTACGAAACTTTCGAGATACACAAATATCAAGGAATGTAAAATCTGTGTAGACAGAAAAAAATGAAGCCCCCCAGGCAACAGTGATAAGCTGAGCAGAGCGGAACTTGCACAGGTACACAAGAAAGGACACAGTCAGCTGTCTTTCCTGGAAGTGAAACAATGGACCATAACATAGTCTCCTCAAAACTCTGGAAGTGGCCTACATGTCTGAACAGCTGCATTCAATTTCTGAGGCTCACTCTCTAATTGTTTTCTAATATTAAGGAGAAGGAGAACGTACACAAATAACACACTCATTCGAAGGCCGGCTATTTTATTACACAATACATTAATAATGGTATAATTAATGGTGAATTAGAGTCACCACCACCATGAGCGTGTACTGGCCCCTGAGCCGGCCCTGCCTGGATTGCTCTGTGTGTGCACGTCTGCGGCTGGAGTCAGCAGGAGGGGCCCTGATCTCTCAGTTCTCTCCTCTGCTCCCTTCACTTTAGACCACGTTCTGGGGGTATGGGCTGACTCTGGCAACAAGTGCTCCTCCCAGACACTGAGCAAAACCAGGGCCGTGCGGAGAGCAGATGTTAAGTAGATATTTAGTTATTAATCAAGTTATTTGATTCTCTTGGCCTTAAATAAAGTGTTCTCTTCTGTCAGCCACCGGGGTTGTTCGTGACACAACGGAAAGGTCCAGGGTACTATTTTCTGACACATTCCAGCTCCAGAGCTGCCCTTATAAAAGGTGGGGATGAGGCTGTGCTGGTGGTTTCCTTATAAATAGTTCCATTTAAAAAATGCTTCCTGGCTCATTATTTATCTCTGTAGAATAGAAACCAGGGGGGGTGGACAGCAACCCTAACCCTAATGCTGGAAAGGCAATGGGAGACGTGTGCTCTCTCCCCACCACTCCCTTAACAGGGTGGCAAAGACACAGGTGACCATCTCGTCCCACCAGGACCACCCCGTGCTGTGCTGCCCGCCCACCCCTCTGGCCCCAGCTCCATCTCTGGCAGTTGGTTTCTGGAGCCCACTGAGTCATGAGTGGGGGCACAGCCTGCTCTGCGAGGTGGCCCCTTCTCAAGTGAAAGCCCCCTGACCTGGGTGTGGAAAGGGTAGCTGGTACTTGACAGCTGGTAAGTAACAATTTAGGTGGCCAGTGTCTGTGTGTCTAAAAAATAAACATCTCATCTATGTACAAATTTAAGCATATCAGACACAATAAAACATCTAACCCATGTACAAATTTAAGCATATCAGATTTTCACTTATTACTGTGCAGAAACTTAAATCCTCCTACTCTTCAAGTGGCCCTACAACTACTTTTGTCTAACACTCTCAGAAATCATTTTCATAATGGAAGCACTGCCACAAGTCTGTTCTGCCCTTCACAGGGAGCCTTCCCAGCAGCCCTGATACAGAAGTACCGGCGTTGATCCAGCTCAGAGAGGTTAAGTAATTTGCAGGAGGTTGAACAGCAGCCAGGGTGGTGGTCAGGGTCTGAGCTGGGTGCGTCTGACCAGTCCTCACTCTACCACCCAGCAACAGCGTCTAGGGGGACTGGGGGCTGGCGGGGTACTGGGCACTCAGCAAAGGAAAGAGGAGGGTCGGCCACAGGCCTCAAGGAACAGCGGGCCAATGGGAGACAGCCACAGTGTGGAGGGAAGGCGGGTGGGGCCTACTGGACTTGGCGGGAACCACAGTGTCAAGGCGGCCATGGTGGGAGAGGGGCAGTGGATCAGATACCAAATTCTCCGCCACCCCAATGGAGTCTTCCTGTAGTTCAAGATATGAAACATTGAATTTCTTTGTGTCTAAGTCAGAAGTGATCAACCAAAAAGGAAAGTCACATGGTTTAAAACAGGCCCCGCTAATACCTGGGGCAGGCCAGTTCTCCGCTGTGGGGGCCCTGGGTGCTGCCCATGCTCAGATGCCTGCAGCTCCCTGCCCACCTGCCCCCACCACCCTGTTACGGCAACCCAGAATTTCTCCAGAAATTGCCCACTGTCCTTAGGAAGCAAAACCACCTGGCAGAGAACCACTGTTGGAAAGTGTGTACTCGTGACCCACAGGGCGAGTCCCAGGAGGGTAAGTGTTCTCCCCTGGAGCTTGGGGTTCAGCCTCCAAGACTGCATGATTGATTGGTAATGCCTGCTGTGCGTGAGGGAGGGGATTGATTGGTAATGCCTGCTGTGCGTGAGGGAGGGGATTGATTGGTAATGCCTGCTGTGTGTGAGGAGGGGACAAGGTGGAAACCTTTCTGCCTCTTCCCAGGTTCAGGGACACCTGGGCTACATCCATGTTCTGAGTTTATAAACCAGAGCACAGATATCTGAGCTCTGGTTTTAAAACGCTCCACAGATGACTCTGAAGAAAACCCAGCAGAGAAGCCTCCTGGAACAGTCAGCCTCCCTGATACCCACCTCCCAGCCCTGCTCCAGCTCCTGAGTGAGGGCTGCAGGCCTGTGGGATGTTACCTTTCCATGAAAGGTTAGCTACACACATGCACATCTTGGCAGAGTTTTGTCATCTCTCAGTATTCCATGCAACACGTCTCTAATGAGGCACCATGAAAGTCAGTGGATAATCAGTATCTGAGTCTCTGTAACACTCACCCTCCACTCTTCATTCCTGACACCTGTTATCAGAACTGGCCTGCCCTGAGATATCCCCATTTGACTCCACATCCAAATCTTTGCTTCTTGTAATTTTCTCAGACATCCACAGACATCAATGCTATTCACGTCCATTTAGTCCGAATTCTACAAACATCATGGAACTGGCTGGCAACTGGATCTGGACTAACTGAACCCCCTCAGTGTGACACTCAAGTCCCCACCCGGGGTGGACACTCACGGTGAAGAGGTTGGACCGGCGTTTGGACTGCTTACGGACGGGCGTGGGCGTGTTGGCGCTGGGAGGGACATCTATCCGGAGCTCCTTCTGGCTGGTGCTGGGAGTCGATGGGACAGAGGAGGAATAGTCGCTTAAACTCCCACCTCCATTACTTGTCTGCAGTGATTAAAAACCAAGGTTTCATTAGCCACACGCCCAAGGAACTGAAGGCCACCACTTAAGCAAGATCATAACCAACAAGTTAGTGAGTCACACTGAAGGGATTCCCAGGAGACAAGCTAGACCGTGTCTGACTCTGCCAGCAGAGGTAGGTAGACCTGTAAGCTGCAGTGTACACAGCCTCATTCTGTCATCTATCATCTCCTATAGTAGTTCTGCCTAAGAAAAGTGACTTAAGTCTCTATCATTTAACTTAAAAATCTGTGTGTGTTAAAATGTAATCATTTCCTATTTCCTCTGAGAAACAAACAGATGGGTTGAACCAGAGGGAGGCTTTGGTCTGCTCACTGCTTTAAGTCAGGTGCAGAGAGAGGGACTGGTCACCAGTGAAACCACAGCTCTCATCCCGAAAATGACATCGTGAAAATCCAAGTGCTTTGGGAAAGTATTTCAAGAGTCATAGAAAATTAAAGATACTGACAGCAAAAATATTAATATTCTTGATTGAACAGGCCTTCACCATAAGAAATAACCCCACCGACTTCCAATCCAATCAAAAGCTTGACACCAAACCTTTTCCCTGCGTGCTTTAAAAACCTGCCGAAGAAATGTCCATCACTAAACAAATACAGGCAAAACAAAGCCAACCACTTCCTTCCGGGGGCTTCAGCTAGGTTCTTCGAAGTGACAATTATTTCATTCGCTTCCAAGTAAATAATTTAGCAAAATGTTGTTATAGAGAGATAGTGGTTTCTATAGGGCCTAGGGGAGATGGTAATTATAATTGAATGCCACCACACAATTTAAGCATATAGTGAGATTAACCATTAAGGTTTACTCACAACTGTTCAATCTATAAGCAGGCGAGGGTGAGGACCAGAGCAGGGTGATTGAAATGAACAGCGGCATCTGGGGCAAACACCCTGCCTCCCCACCAGAGCCAGCGTGCGTCCTAACACAGGCAGCACGGAGACAGAGAACATTAAAGGAGTCCATAAAAACCACCTGGCCACAGCAGTTTCTGAAGGAGATGTTAAGTCAATTACAACACGCTGTTATTTATAAAGTCAAAAAGAAAAGAAAAATGACTTCATGACTTTGGCATTGACAGTGAACACCATTCACACCCTTTTGGTCCTAATGTGCCTTCAGCCAGCTTCTCACACCATGTGACGTACCTGGCTTATGTGCACGGCAGACACCTGTGCGGAACAGACAGAGGAATGGCTTGGAGAGTTGGGCAGTGACTTGCAGGGCCCTATGGACAGCTGCTGCTTCTTCCTCGTGGCAACAATCTTCTGGGCAACTAGTGGGACAGAGACAAAAGAAATCCCTGTGAATCGATTTCTAAATCTAAGGAACACAACTGAGACCTCTGGCCATTCCTGAAATCCACTATTCCCTTCTCTCAAAGTAATGAAATTCCTGGTTTCTAGCTGGGCACACGACCACCAGGATAAATGTACATTTCCCGGGTCCTCCTCCCCCGCCCCCAGCACAGCTAATTGTGAGCAAGCTCTGGACGATGGGGCACTCTGCAGCTTCTAGAAATCTTCCTTGAGAGGCTACCCTTTGCCCATTTCTCTTTTTCTCACTTGCTTCCTGAAATCACATATGTCATCTGCACCCATCCAGGGCCAGGTGACACTGGGAGCGGAGGCCACATTGGGAGAGATGAGACAGGAGGAGCCGGCCCTCCGACGCCGAGAGGACTGGGCAGCCCCACCCTGGCCTCCCCAGAGAAAGGGGGAATAAAAAGTACACACCTTTCTCCTTTAAGTTATTGTAATAAAATGGTGTTTGTTCCAGTTACTTACAGCAAAAATAATCCCAAATAAGACGGGGCAATTTAACCAAACCCCTTGAACACAAAAAAATCTTTTCTTAGCAAAGCCTAAAGAATTACTCTTCACTCCACAAGCTATCGTGTAGAATTATATTCAAGGACGTGTAATTATATCAAAGGCCTTTTTTATTTAAATATATTACTACACGCATTGGAAGTTTATCTTAATCAATACAAAGCTAAATTCAACCAGGCATAACTTCTCTTGGCAAATAGGCTCGCTGATAAAGCATATTGGGTTTAATTGGAAAGGAAGTCAACGATTAGAAAACTCTTCCTACACCAATAGGTGTCACTACGGCAGAATAACTACAGTTTTTATTTGAATAGATGTGTGTCTTTGGGGACGAGCTGTAATGTAATTAAGCTCAGCGATATTCAATCCTTGCCTTAGCCTAGATCGCAGCTATTTGCCAAGATGCCCCCGTGAAGGGGAAGACACGTCTTTCCCAGCAATAGGTTCTAACGTAGAAGGAGCCCAGAGTGTTTGCAGATAATTCCTTTTCCAAATGAATACAATTTTAATAAGGGACTGGTTCGTCCACAGCTTATGGTTCTCATGTAAATGAATGATAACATAAATATGATTAAGTGAAAATGTAATATATAAAAAATGGCTCACGGAGACGGAGCCGCAGCTTCATTAGTTACATCCCACCTCCAATAGGCTTCTTATCATCCTGAAAGGATGATATCAATTAATTTATCTTCCCATAGTGTATTGATCATAACCTTCATCAGCTAATCATGTTTAAATTACAGAGGAATATCGCAGCACTCCGTCATTTCAAAACCATCGGCATATTGATCTGGGGTCTCTGAAGATGTACATTAGAATATTTTTTAAAAAATCATTATGTGAAACTAAAAAACAAAAATCTAAGATCGGATTTCAACAGCTGCAGAATGTGTCCCATAGGTGGACCAAAATTCCAAAGACCAAAAGTAAACTATAAGCAAAAATCCTGATGGCCTGATAAATGCGAATTTCTTTCTTTCATTCGTTCTTTCTTTTTGGGGAGAAATATAGCAAAAAGGGGGTTTTTGATTATCAACTACACTGCATTTACTCTCAGCCTTGGAGCACTATTCAGCTGGATGACTGACTTAATCTCTGCACAAAAGTCAGAATCAAACAGGACCGGGCTGCATGCTTTGGCAGCTATCCATGCTAAGGGAAGACTTGAGAAACTCTCAAAGAGCAGTCAGATGTGTTATTAAAACTCTCATTTTATGAAATTTCAAGCGTATGTTCTATCCTTCCTATTGGAGACAGGAAAGAGCAAATTCGTGGGTAAACAGCATTTTGGTAAGAAAGGGGCTTGTTAAACGACAGACAGGATGCACAAAGCATAAACCACGTTAATTGCTAAAATTCTTCCATCCATTCATTTATTGTTATGTTAATTACAAAAAAGGGAAGCAACAGTATCAACAGCTGTACATTTTTTCCCATTCTTATCCCATTTCTCTTCTACCCATCATTTTTATGTCCTTCCTACTTCCTCACATAGAACAAGGAAAGAAAATGACTTATAAATACTCGGTTCAAAACATACAGACTGCTCTGAACCACAGTGCACTCTGCAAGAAAAAGGCAAAACTTACTTAATGAAAAACAAAAAGCTCTGACTTAAGGAAGAAAAGGAGTGAGGAACGGGTTGGGAAACCTGCCCCTCTCTCCTCCTGCACAAAAACACGAATCGTCAGCTGATTCTCACTAACAGCCACAGACTTGCCAAGGGCTGCGGGTTTTTTGTGCCCCTCCCCGAGGTACCTCACTTAAGAGGTCTCTAAATGAATTGTTTGGGTGGGCAAAAGCTAAAGTGACAACCGCCATCCAAAAAAGTACCTTGGTCCACGCCTCACACCACCAGGCAAAAATCTGGGGAAGTTCCGAAAAGTTTCTGGACAGGAAGGTCAGGAGGGTCTGTGTGGGTTGATGAACCATGTTCCTCTCCCCAAAAAAACCCTCAAAGGAAATGGAACGTCAGGGGAGAGCGGGAGGCAGCTATTCTTCTGTAACCATAATCGTTATTTACTCATGGTGTTTATAACAATATTTAAATGTTTATGGGTTTGAACCATGAATAGTGCCCCAGACTAGGCTGGCTGGGCAACTTTTAGAACCATTTAGCTTTTATCTATATTTGATCCAACGTGAATTTGTTACATTGTATATAAATACATATATAAACATAAGTATGTTTAACGTAAAAGTGGGTATCAAAATGCAATCACCTGGACTTAGAAAAATCAGGAATCTTTTATATCATGGAGGTTTGATGATTTCTCAAACTTGGTGGCATGCCTTACTATGAATCTGTCACATGAACCACTCCTCAGTCTAAAATGCTGTGGTCAGTAGGTACTGAAAATGTTTGCTGTTTATCCATAACAGTACCAGTTTAATTACCTTCTGGGTACGTCCATAGAAATGTTCAGTATTTCTATGTTGTTTTAAAAGTTACTTTATCTTCTATTTAAAAATAGCATAAAAGATACCTTTTAATTAGCTCGTTCAATAGTGTGTATGCACGCACACATGTATGTGGATTACGCTGTATAAAGCTCCCGTGTCACCAGAAACAGCCCTGCTGTGTGTCCCTCCTGCAGCCAGAGGGGCACATCTAATGACACCGTGGCTTCTCCCAGGGGACACACTAGATGTGCCTTCGGGGCTAAACCGCTGGCCTGAGCCTCCTGACCTGTCGCAAACCTGCTTCCCTTCCGCCTTCTACACAGTAGACGGTGTGCCCCACTCTTAAGCATAGAAAGGATGACATTGATTCTCCTACCAGAATTTCTCCTGAATTCATCTTCACTGCCACTGCCTTGATACAAGACCTTATCTTTCCACAGCCAGCAACCGATGTAGCGTCTAAACAAGTCCCCATGCCTGCAGCCCAAAGGTCCTGGACACATGGCAGGTGACCTCTGTAGAAGTGTGCTTCTGTACTGTGGTTCTTCACTGCTCCGATCATACAAACCTCAGACCTGAAATTCCTTGGCATAACTGGGTTCCTTCACGCTGGTAAAGGGTAGATTCTCCATTCCTGGCATTCGCCTGCATTAGCACCCCTGTATAAGCATCATAGTCCCTTTCAGGGAAGCATAAGTTTGTCCCCCCAAGCTTTGCAGCAGACCAGACGAGGCCCGGGGAAGAGCGGGGACAGAAAGCTGAGGACGACATGGTGCCAAGTGCACAGATCTAAGTGATCACCACGAAGAGCCACAGCCAGATGCCAAGCGGTGGCCTGTGTACACCAAGCCAGTAGGGAAAGCTGGGACGCGCTGAGGTCAATAGCTCGGGGACAGGTGGACAGTGCTGACCAAGCAGTGTCAGGAATCACAGTGTAACGGACACCTCTGCTACAACAGTATTAAAATTTTTATAACAGACACACAGAAATAAAAACACTAATTTTGCTTCTCAAAAATATTTTAAAAGCACAACTGATAAAGTTGAAGGCCATTATATGTTTTGTCTTTACCTCTGGAGCAACCACCCAAAGGTGACACTTCCCCACACTTTTCCCTGAAAACTTCTCCCACCAGAACCGGAGGGAGCACTCCTGGAATAATGAAAGCCGCCAGGGACTGTAAATCTCCCAGGAACAAATAAAAGATCCCCTAATGTCTCAACTCAGGTTTAAATTACAGTGGAGTGATCATTAACTATCTTATTAATTAAGAAGAAATTAATTACTAAGTTATCTACGCAGTTCAGAATGTGTGACTGAGGAATGAAAAGAACTGTGAGGTCCAACTGTTCTCATCATGAAAATCCCAAAGTTAGTAAACGTTACAGGAGGGTGTGCTGTATTGTTCGTGATCCAAACTCTCCCCCTGGGTATGTTTCTCTAGTACCTACATTTTGAGTACAAAGGGAGGTGCATTACAAAGATTAAGTAAAACCACCGAGGGAAAGACACGGGGGTGGGGTTTGTCTCTGGGGTTGTCTGGGTACGTGTTGCTGAAAGACAATTCACGAACCACGGGACCCACAGCACAGCCCAGCACCTGAACACCCATGGAGAGCCTGCCGAGTCGCGATGTCAGTTGGAAAATACAGTCAGTGCGTGTTCCAAGATGATGGGGCAATCCCACGGAGCGTGGGTCTACTGTGGACATGCTAGGGGCCATGGTGCCTGCCTTCCTGGGCCCCGAGGCAGGCACACAGCAGCTGAGCTTACCAAGGAACAGATGAATCACCAGTGGGGACCAGGTGAGGCTGTGAGAAAGCAGGGGGAGGAGAGGCTAAAGATGGTGATGGGAAACACATTTTTAAGGATTCAGTATGCGAAGAGGGACATCCTTGAGGCCCAGCGCAGTGACTTTCAACTGGTGTGTCACAGCATACAGGTGTACCCTGAGAAGATCTTACGTGCTGCCAACATTCATAAAGATCATAAATTAAATTATTTTCAAAAGAAGTTCAAAGCAAGTATATTCCTTTTTTTTACTCTTTATTTTTGATCAACATAATTTAAATGTGCCACAGAAGTTTTACTAGAGGTTCAAATGTGCTATGAGATAAAAAGGGTTGAAGAACACTGTAATACGGGGCCATCAAAACTGTTCCAGGACAAGGGACAAGACCTAGAGTCTGGACAAATACTTGGGATGGTTTGGGAGATGGGGGGATCCCATCTCCCTGGATAGCTGAGAATGAGGGGGGGGTATGACAAAGTTATATGGAGCAGCCTCAGGAGCCTGGCAAAGCCCACAGCACCCCAAGAGGCACACAGGTATTCTGCTTTGAGATCCCCGTATCTAATGCTGCTGTTACCCTACCCTTAGGGGCTTGATTAATATTTTGGCAGGGTATAAAAATTCTAGGCTGATTACACCTCATTTGATGGTTGAAAGCTACCAAAAGGAGTTCTTACGAGGTAATACAAATGTGTGACATAGTTTTAGCTAAACCCTACTAGCTCCTTTGACATAGGACTGATCATCCCCTGCACATGGTGACCCCACAAGGAAAAATTTATTATTCTTGTCCTATGACATGCTGCCATCTTTTTTTGCCACTACCTTAAAATCAGCACTCAGTTACTCTCCCTGAATTTAGTAGCAAACTATTCCAAACCACCCTTGGCATGGACCCCATGTTTTTCACTCTAAAGTCTGGTCCAATCACTTCTACCATTCAACGGAACAAACCACAAACCATCAGAATAATTTTCCAATTAGAACCAATACTAATAAGGAAGGTAAGACACCCTGCAACTGACCAGGTCATAAAATTAATTCAGGGGTGTATAAACAGGAATTGCTCTTGTATGCATTTGCTTTCTGGTTCCTTGTTGGTGAAAACTTAATGAGAGGCCTTGGCTGGGAATCAGCTGCCCGAGCAAGTCATTCGGGCTCACTGTGCCCCGAGCAGGTCCCTAGGAGAAAGGTTTCAGTGGGTGGCAGTCCTTTGACGACTTACCTTAGTGTATTTTGGCATAAAAATATAACAATATTTCTATTATATATAGATTTTTAAAAACAACACCCTAATTTAGGACAGGCCATGGTTAAAAAGCCAAGCTTGCTTTAATTTCTTCTAGTGAAGCTTTGAGTTCCTCCTAAAGTAATGAAGTCTGAGTTCTTCATCTGAGATTCAGTTCTTGTCTGTATTCTTTTTATCTCATTGTATTAAAACAAATTTATCTTCATTTATGTCGCAATTACCTATTAGGGTTGTTAATTTGCTGGAAATGAAGCTATTGTTTAATTGCTCCTATTAATCGGGGGATTTAAATGCCGACTGTAATAAACAGTTACCTTCAGGACGGAGCAAAGTCAAGGCTGCTGACATTAATTTCAGAATTTCAGAATGAAGGGAAATTTCTACTGTGTCCAAGATGGCCAGATTTCCCTTTTCCTTTCTGAGGAAAGGGGAAAGAACATAAAATGTTTAAAAATATATTAGAACAAATATGGTCTAGTAGACATTTTTATATGTGTATCTAATTCTGATAAAAAGTCATTATTGGTGGCCAGGGGGACATCAAACCCTGCTGCAGGAAGTGTACACACACCCCACTTTGATGCAAGTCTTCATGGCACAACTGTTCCTTCACATTCAATCCCAAAGTTGGGCTGCTGAAAATCAGGAATGTTTGATTCCCACAGACACCCCAGCCACAGGATCCCATGACCTGCCAAACTGCATTCACTTTTCTGAAGAATAGCTTCAAAGTACCCTAACTTGGTCCTGCCCTTCAGGGCTTCTGTCTGACATCAGTCAGAATGTGGGCTTCTGTGGGGCTGATTCTGCTTCAGTAAGAGATTCTCTTCTATCACTGGAGGGAGGAAAAGAGGGCCTTCCAACCAATATTGCTCGGGGTCCCCTCCAAGATAGCCAGGTCACCCCGCAAACCAACACAACGCCCACTAGACAGTCATTTCTGGACACTCAGTGTGCAATGACGACACAGATCCTGAAAAAATTCACTTCGTCCTGCCTCGGGCTCACACATATCCATGGCTACTCAGTTTTCTACCTCAACCATCTCCTAGGTGGTTTTCCTCCAGCACACTTCCCCAGCTGAAGGTCTATAAATCTGCTGGGCATGGTGATTGGTAAATACGTGTAGTGCCAGCTACTGGGGAGGTGGGTGGATTATTGAACTGAAGAGTTCAAGGCCACTCTGGGCAACCTGGTGAGATAACATCTCTAAGATGATGATGATGACAATGATAATAATAAATGTGCAAATCTTCAGAATAACAACAATAAATCTGCAAATCTTCCAGGTCCAGGTGGTTCATCTAAGTCAAACTCCAGCCTGAAGGACTTTATACTGTATCTGAAATCCTGTTTCTCTGGCTTGCTATCCAGTAGGGTCCTGGCATGGTGCTCCACTGACTGAGCCAAGTACTGCGTCCATCGTGGCCTTCCCAAAATTTCTCATCCCACTCCAGTGGTGAGTACGATGTATGGGCAGGTCTATAAAGAATGTGTGACCTAGAGGGTCAGCACTGATTTCAATGACCCAGGAAGTTCCCAGAATACTTTGGGCCATGCTCTTGGTCCCAGAGTCCCCTTGGTCATGCTCCTGGTCCCGGAATGCTCTGGGCCATGCTCCTGGTCCCAGAACGCTCTGGGCCATGATCCTGGTTCCAGAATGCTCTTGGCCATGCTCCTGGTCCCAGAATGCTCTTGGCCATGCTCTGGTCCCTGAATGCTCTTGGCCATGTTCCTGGTCCCAGAATGTTCTTGACCATGCTCCTGGTCCCAGAATGCTCTGGGCCATACTCCTGGTCCCAGAATGCTCTTGGCCATACTCTGGTCCCAGAATGCTCTTGGCCATGCTCCTGTTCCCAGAATGCTCTGGGCCATGCTCTTGGTCAATGACCAGACTTAAGCAATGCCTTAAAGAAAACAAGCAAGTTGTTGCCCATTCTGTGTTTCGTATGTGAAATTGGCTGCTTTTTCCTTTAATGCATCAAGAGAGGCTTCTTTACTATGCTCTATAGCGTCTGTCCTTCACTCATTTCTTGGTTCTTTCATTACTTCATTTAACAACTAGCATGTGCCAGGCAACTTGCCAGATGGAGGACATCCTGAAATCCACACCAATCAGCCAGATCCAAACAACCAGTGTTAAGTACACTTCCCACCCTTGCTGTCAAGGCGCCCTACAAAAGAGACATTTCATACTGCTTTCCAGGACTTGAGACCATAGTAAGGTTTCAAGAATCAGCACTCGTTAACCTTGGCCCAGAACCCCCAAAACTCTTGTTCTTCCTCACGTGCTTTAGAATTCAACACATCATTCCAGGCACTGACTCCTTCCCTTCCCAAAGTGTCAGATAAGTGACAAAAGTACCATAAAAAAGGTACATATTTTATGATGTAAACAAAATATTCCTGAAGGAAATATAGAGAAATTATGAACACTGCACAGGCACAGGAGAAATTCAGTTAAAGTTAAAAGCAAAAAGTGAGAAAGCTGCTGCTGACCAGTGGTCACAAGCCCAGATGGCCCCAGGCCAGTTCAACTCTGTGCTTTGTCAAAGTGTATATGACAGTGGCAGGAGCTAGTGCTGAAGAAAGATGCCAAGACTGACAAGGAGGCAGCAGCTCCCTCGGAAGTCATTTGATACAGACAAAAGATGCTGGGAAAAGATGTCAAGGGGAATCAGACAGAGAGAATAAGCAGGAAGCAAATAGTATGCTTGGTGTTGAGGCCCAGAAGGACCAGGGGACA
>NW_003852528.1:517468-529671 GCF_000181295.1 Otolemur garnettii | reverse complement strand
GCTCTCCCAGCACGGGTGGGAACGCCAGAGGGTCTCCTGGATCTTACAAATGGTCTCCTCCTTCAGGCCCTCATCTGCTCAGAAGTAAGAGAGCTTCACTCCTTTCATCATATAGTACAATGAGACGAGAAGGCTGAGGGTATCATTTCACTCAATGTCCAGCTAGTATTCATTATTAATTATTCTACTTAACTGAATAAATCATTGAAATAGGGAGGCAGAGTTTAAAATCAGCCAACATAGCTTAACCTGAAGTGTAAAGATATTCAAAAGATCTAAATTAAAGATCTTCCAAAGAGTGAAGCTTTATGGACTAGAACACATTCTCACCGTAATACAGGTTAACACAGACTTGAATGCAGACTCTCATTACAAAACATGTAACATTTCAAACGCGACAATTAAACCCAGCACAAATCTGTTCAAAAGGCCGGGAGATGATTAACTTTCTCTCTCACTTATTCTCAACTTGGATGCAAATCAGCAGCTTCCAAGACGAGGCAAGTGAATATCCCAATAAATTGGCAATACAATTTAGATGGCAGGCAAGGATCTGAAAGATAAATGGCTTAACCAAAGAGGGGAAAAATGAACCTGTCACTTCTTCTCAACTCATCAAGCTGTCTTCGCAGAGAAAGTTGATGATTCCAGAGCAGAAATGCTTCTGACACCCCCTGAAGGTGGAGGCTCGCCTGGTAATTCTCTAATCTGCATGGGGAGGCTCCTCACCATTCTTTCTGCGTCAGGAGAGGCCACCAGAGTCACATTTTTGACCCACTATTTTTTAAAAGGCCGAATTATGGGTTACAAAACAAATGAACAGAGTTTACCACCCATGAACTGAAAAAAAGACCTAAGATAAATATGAATAAATATAGCGGTATCAGAGGATTAAAATATACTATAAACAAAAGATAGTGAAAAGCTGACTGCAGTAAGGATTTTAAAACATGAAAAGAGAAAAGAGACTATGTCACGAAAACCAGTCCCATACTGGTTATGCTAAATTATTCAAGCTAAAGAAACTAGACTAAATTCTAAACAAAATAGATGAGAAGATCAAGACAAATGGGAAAGAGACACAGAGAGTCCCGAACAAGAGAATAAATACAAGACACACAACCATAAACAGATGCGGAAATCAGGAACCCGGAGACAGATTCCGTTAACTACAATAATTGGTTTGCTTTTTAAAAAATTGATACAATCTGATTGATACAGGCTGAACCAAATGTCTCAGGTCTGATTTGCTTCCTCTTTTAAGATACAGACACTAACAGGAAAAGGGGGTTTAGGGCTTTCTCCAACCTTCCCATCTGTCACAAGCGTATCTTCCTCCAGATATCTTCTAACTTTTAAGAAAAATGGCTTTATCTATCACAACTGAAGCTGTTTTCCTGTTTCCAGAAATAATCACCCTTACAATAATCTCCATAAAAAAGACATTTTCCTCTTAAAGTAGTGGAGAAGATGTCTTGGTTGGAACCTGAGAAAATTATCCCTCTCCTCGGCTCTGTTAAATAATGAGCTGGCAGCGGTGGCCCCTCACATGGAGGCCTCTGGAAGAAGTGACAGTGACACACAGGTTGAATTATACAATGTATTGTGATGCAATTAGGAAGAAGGATGAGATGACAAAACAGATTTCCACTTGGTCTTCACGAGGGCTTTGTGCATTAAGTCATTGTAACTCTCCCCCACCACCCATCCATTATTATTTATCTGGCACTGCCTCCCAGACACCTACCTTTTCTCCTGCACAAAATTCCTTTGGGGAAGTTTGTGCCTTTTATGATATTGTAGTAAATCAGCAATTTAAGTTATGAGAATAACATGATGAATTTGAGGGGCCAAATAAAAATTTAACAATGATGTATAATTCTAAAGAATTAACACATAAAGGTAGGTAATTTATTTTGCACAGGCCACGGCTACTGAAGAGTTAAGTACACAGTGCAGAGGAACTTTTTACGTTTTTTTTTTTTCCTTTAATAAGAAATTAAGTTTATCAATTGCCATCGTAATTACTCACAGCACCTCAGGTAATTAAAAGGGATCTAAATCTAATTTTATTTACATTTAGAATACCTGCGGTCATCACTGATCAAGATTTCACATTTGTGACTAATAATGTTTAAGTGTTAATTAGAGTTTAAGAGAGATACTGATTGATTTTGAATTTGTAATCTGCTGTGATTTAGGAGCAGAAAGGAAGTCAGAAGTCCTTCTGTTACTGCAGTTTCGATGAACTAGTGAAATTCTTCAGAGAACCCTGTATATGCCTTTTAATTCCGGTTAGTCTCATTTTTTAAAAATCACGGCTCATAATAATTCTATATACTTCCACCTGTGAGCAGGAAAATACTTCATATTTAATCAAGTTTACCAGGACCCATCTTAATGTAAGATGCTTGCAGTTAAATTTTAAATACAGTAACAATATTTGAATACCTCCTAAATTTTACTAACACGTATTTTAAACATACACAAAAGCTAAAAGTGAACATCCCTTCCACTCCACCTAGGTCTGATAATTGCGTCATGCTGGCTTACATCCGCTGGGTTACATGCCATCCATCCATCCAGCTCATTTGCTGATGCAATTCAAATATGGTGCAGGCATCAGTTCACCCTACACATTCTAGTACGCACATGATTAACTAGAGTCCATTAACTGTTTAAGGTTCTTTTTTTCAGATTAAAAGTACACACTGTGAAATGCAAGAATCTTTGTTGTACCAGTCCATGAATTTTGACGACCGCCATGTGACCCAAACCATGATGAAAATACAGACCATTTCCGCCCCTCACTCCCATCCCCTCTGCCCACTCTTCTGATTGTTTTCATCTTGGGTTCGTTTTGCGCATTGCAGAACTTTCTATAAATGGAGTCATTCTTTCCTGTGTAGACCTCTTTTCACCCAGCTTAACAAGTTGTAGATACATCTACAATAACAAGTTTTGAAACTAAAACTTGTTCAAACTTCATCACTGGCGAGCCGGAACCCTAGAATCCTACAAGGAGAAGGACACAGCAAAGCCTTCTTCTCGTCCCGGTGAAACACCACCGTTCTTCATCTTCTTTTTATTTATTATTATTATTATTATTATTATTTTTTGCAGTTTTTGGCCAGGGCTGGGCTTGAACCCACCACCTCCAGCATATGGGTCAGTGCCCTATTCCTTTGAGCCACAGGCGCTGCCCCAGTCCTTCATCTTCCTAACAACATTCTGGGAAGACACGGTGCTCTACCACCAAAAAAGCAATACCCCATTATTAACAGCTTTCCTGGTCCTGCCAGGGATGAAAGAGGAACAAAAATGCTCCTATTTTTAGAACAATAGGCTATTCCTAAACTCATTTGACCCGGGGTATACAAGTGTTAGCTGTAGAGACAAGGTTAAGAGGACTCTGTAGAACATAAATTCAAAATCTTTTCTTCTTTACCTGAAAGAAGCTTTAATCTATCCTAAGATAATTTCATTAACAAAAACTGAGTAATATATGAGGCTGGACAATTAAGCTCTTGAGTTCATCCTAGTAAAAGTGCTATATACCTCATTGCTGAATATCGCTATGGTCACCTTCAAAGTACTCCCCTGGGGAAGCTATGCACAGATGCCAACCTCTACTCCACTCTTCAAAGCACCTTTTCTAGGATGAGTTTGTGAACTTAATTGTCCAGCCTTGTATATTTTTCTTGGTGACATCATGGTTCACACTCACTGTGAAAAAGGACTGTTAAAAAAAAATTCCACGGTGGACAAAAGAAAACAAAGCATAGAATCTCAAAGTAGAATCCTCAAACCATAACCTCCACGTAGAGAAGCGCACCCCTTCAGGTCACAAAGGCCTTACTGTACACCAGCAGGTGCCTGTCCCACCACTGCCAGTTGCTCAGCCTCCTGCACTGGGTCCACCTTAACTCGGACCTGTCTCTGGGTTTATCTGAACGGCGAAATGGTGAAAATTGAGCACGTAATACCGTTACTCTGACACCATCTAAGGGTGATACTTAACGGGAAAAGAAGAACACTGACGGTGATTTTTGTTAAATTACTCAAAGAAGGTAAATTTTTCTTCTGGGGTTTGGAATTCTTCCACTGACGTTGCCACACAAATACATATGTTTACATATAAGCTTTCCTACTGAGGCTTTTAGGGATTCATTTTGAGGCTAAAAAAAAATCAATGGGGGTGAACAAAAAGAACTCAAATTTTTGCTAGTTAATAACCCAAATCATCAGTTACCAACCTACGCTAAGAATCTGGAAGTGATGCCGTGCTGTAGACCTCCAGAATATGCTATGGATGAGTCACACAAGCAAAAGGCAGATTAGAGCTTGGAAAATTTAATGTGGCAAATGATGACACTGTCGGAGCTTAGAAAATTGGGTATGTAGATCCTCCCTCAAAAACTAATATAAACGAGAAAAGATGACAAAATTATTGCCTTTGTTTACAATCTTTTGTTTAATATTAAAAATCCACCAACCAGACTTTGAATCCAGCACCTAGGAAGCAGAAGCTGACCGGGCCTCACCTGCAGCCTGTCTTCAGGTCACCTGCCCAGCTCCACTTCTGGAACTGTAGGCCCTCCCTCCCCAGTGAAGGGTTAGTCCTGCTGCCCAAGCAGAAGCCTTAAAGTAACAAATCCCATCAAGGCCAAATAGAAGACCATCAAGGAATCACACACTGTTTCACTGGGTCTAGAAAGTAAAAAGCCATCCCAGCTGTCAGGATCTGTAAAGACTTAGCTTTAAGCCTCCTTGATCCCAGGAAAAGAAGGATGGAACCCTGTAAACTAGACGAATCCCATTAGAGAGAAGTTATCTGATGAGAAGATTATTTACATCCTAAAAAAGCCAACTGGTGATGGAAACAATATATGGCTCTCTCAGTAATTTTCAAAACAGCTTCCACTGGCTCAGGGCTGACCTTTCCAGAGCCTGCTGCGTCAGAACAAAGAGGCACTGGATACCCCTTGGCTTATTAAAGCTTCTAGATGCCTAAGAGATTACGATCACAGGAACGAACAGGTGTCCAATGAAAAAAACGTCTGCATTCAGAAAGCATGATTTAGCCTCCAATAAAGACCCAGCTCTTCATCAGTGCCTTTCTGGCCTTTATAAGCATTTAACTGTCATAACATCTATAATTCAGCATAGAACAGGCATCACAGAACGTTTATTATAAATCTTACAAAACATATAAGGCCCCTTTGCACTTTAATCATGTGCTAACAGTTACAATAAGATTGTATTAAAAATTTAAACTGCCCCACTTAAGCAATTTACCTTCAAACGTCCATTTCCAGGGAATGAATCCAAGGGATATGAATGTCGAACCCTTGGCCAGATTTATTGCGCCAAAGAATATTTCTCCTGATATAGCTCTGATGAGTGAAGTCTAATGACTTTAGTTTTATTACTTTTTAAGCACTTAATGGGGAAATTTAGACATTTTCACAAGACTGAGCTTCAACAAGAATGGTACATTTAAAAAATGACAGGTAGGGAAAGGTCTATGAGATTACTTTAGACATACCCAGATTAAATACAATCGGTGGAAATTTCAAGGCAATCACTATCATCATAGGCTTGCCTCTGTCATTATTAGTTTGGGTTTCCTTTCTTAAATGTCTTAAATAGTAGTCCAGAGAATATTTAGCAAAGAGTAGCCATAGAGAATTTTATTATTACACGTGTAAAATTTTAAAGCCATTTAAAAACCCCACAGCATTTAATTTTTTCCCCATATTTATGAACCACCTACCATGCTGAGGTTACGGAGAAAATACCATAATTATTTCAATGTCATTACCCCAGCCCTGGTGAGGGTCAACTGTTTCCACCCCCAACCAGACCCGCCAGCAGGAAAACTATCTTTAAAATGTTAAGAAGCGAATCTGAAAGTTTTCTTTCACTTGAAGGAAATTTCCCCCCTAACTTAAACCCACAGCTGTGATCCCTCAGATTTCAATTAATGTCTAGGCAGTAATCCTATCAATCACCCAGGACTATAAATTTCTTATCTTTCTCATTAGCTACACCGTTGCACAGCTTAAATATAAACATACCTTGCCACAGGACTGTAAATTACTCGGCCCGAGCAACTCTGCCCACCGCCAGAAGGGGCAGGAATGATTTGAGCAAATCCATGGTGAGCTTGCTACACTAAAGCTGATTTACACTTCTCAAAAAAATAAACCACCACCGAGAATCACAGTGACAGCAGATCTCTTTGAGTTTGCTTATTTGCCTTAAAACTGGTAATGACCTGTCTTTATTAGTATTACTAAGTTTTATGTGCAAAATCCAATTTTCTGTGGAAATATATTTTTTTTGCTGCATCTGCCAATATCTTTTGCAGTTACCTGTAGCTATTAATTTTTTTAAATCTAAATTCCTCAACTTATTTTTTAGAGCTGCAAATTAAAAAAAAGCCAACCAACTATCTTCTTCTTGAAATAAAATCGGGCACAACTGTATCAGGAGGTGGCAGAAATGGGGGTGCAGGAGGGACAGTCCTCCAGGAATGTGCCCCTCTATTTTAAACTGTGTTTTTTTCAGGCCAGTGTGGTGATACCATCCCTCTGAGTCCCACATGAACAGCTTTATGAAATTTTCTCTAAGGAGACCGTGCAATTTTTTAATGAATACGCAGCCTCTTTAGGTGTTTTTCTCTAAGTACAAACTTCACATTGTACATTCAGGGAACAGCTGCACAGTGAGACAGAGATTTAGGCCGTGCACTTTCTACACTGACCAGGCTGCAGCCACGAGCTTCCACTTTTCTATCACATCCACTTTATGCCTAATTTAATTAATCGTATCTTTTAAATTAAAATTGATGTAGCACATTAACTTGCTACCACCTTCAGCCAGCGAGCCTGTAGGTTACTGATGATCTCACCTGGAGGAAACCGGGCTCGGTGCACGGGGCGCCGCCAGCCGCGACGGCACTTCCATCTAGTGGCCGCCGCTGCCGTTCCCAGCTGTCCCAGGAGCAGCGTGGGCGCTGGTGGGATCCTGAGGGCCGCCCTGTCTGGGTGAGCAGACAGGCAACGTTCCCCTTCAGGAGAGCCACAGCCAACTGCTGAGTTCTGACATATTCCGAACAGCCAAATATGACACTTAAAGAACTCAAACAGAATAAGCTGGGAAGAAAAATATTTGCACAAATATTTTTGCTTCTATTTCCTGTGGAAATAAATTTCCACAGCACACTTAAATTACGCTGATCAAAAAAAAGAGCAAAAAGAATATATTTACTGGGATTGAACCTCTTTTGAAAATAATTTCATTAATGATCTCTAAAAATTTTCACAGCATACCTAAGATCCTCTCACGGCATACCAGTTGAAAATCACTGGTCTAGGCCAAGGACATGGATATCAGGTCATCACGGAGCCCTTCCCTCGAGTCAGCACCTGATCTAAGCATCCGTGAGTCCTCAGGCCTCACTCTGCCTCCCAGGCCAGGAGCCTGCAGCACACCCAGGCGGAGGGGCAGGGCAGACACCAGACTTCAGATCTGGAGCTGACCTTGCAGCAGAGGAGGGAAGAGCAGGGTCCTGAGACTGCAGGGACAAAGAGCAGCTGAGAATTTGGGGGACAGAAGGAAGGGCCAGGGCAGGAAGGACAAGGACGCTGACTCTAAGAGCTGAGAGGCAGCTGTGTGGTGGGGCCAGGGACCCAGAACACAAGAGTCGGGACTCACAGCGGGAAGCTGAGGGAAGACCCTAGAGAGGTGCCGTCCACTTAGACCTGAGTTTAAAAGGCCCCTGGCCACATAGACAGAAGAGGGGTGTGGGGGGGGGGGCACAAAGTGGCAAATGCAGAAAGAGACTCGGGGGGGGGGGGGCCTCCGGCCAAGGTGCCGGACAGGGGTCATGGGAAGCCGGCAGATTCTGTGATCAAGGAGGGGAAGGGGTGGGAGCGGCCCAGCCTGAGCCTCCTCACCCAGCTGGGGCCCAGGGGCGAAGGTCACCTCAAACGGAGATGTCCAGTGGACAGCTGATAGCCATGGCTCAAGCTCAGGTGCGACCTCAGCTGGCAGAAACCTGAGAGCCTCTGTGAAAGACACCAGTGACACTGCCTAGGCCCTGGGGCAGAGCCAGGAGGCCCCTACACCCATCATCTCAAACAGAAAAACGTAACAAGTCATACAGAGAACACCTCTGAGCCCACCACTCCCTCCAGACAACCCAAACTTTAACCAGATTTATCTCTGTATTCATTAACTGAGCCAATCAAGTAGCAGGCATTTTATTTTGGCCCTCAATACTTGAACGTGCATCTCTGTAAGATGCTTTCCTATGTACCAGTCGGCTGGGACACTGGAGGGAAGGCACAGTGGACTGGAGGTGGGATGTGCTCAGAGGATGGGCTGTGTCAGGGGCAGGGGTTCGAGAAGGCTGTTGGCAGGGCACTGGTGAGACAGAGGACATCGGCCTGCACTTGACTTGGTGGAACCTGCCTGTCCCCAGGGGGAAGCAAGGGTGGGTGTCTGCTAAGAGGAGGGAGGGGGAGAGGCTTCACTGCAGCTTGGAGCAGCTCAGGAAATCTCCTTTCTTTATGGGACTCAGAATATCCTTTCCCAGGAGCAGACGCATAGTAAACTGTGCTGAGAACTTTCCCTGTGCCGGGTAAGGGGAAGAAAGGGGAGCATGGCCCAGCCTCCTGCTCTGGGGCTGCTTCTGGTCCAGTGGCAAAGGCAGAGAGGTGTCTGGGCCAGAGGCCAGGGGGACTCTGAGGCACCGGGAAGGGCCCCGAGCTGGTGCCCTTACCATGCTGGACACCCACGTGACGGGGAGGGTCTTGCTCGACGCAGCAGGCATTCAGGACTAAGGGGCAGTCCAGTGGGCAGCTGTGTGTGCCCGCACGGCCCGATGTGCAAAGGGAGAGTGCAGGGCCAGTGTGGGGGGGCTGTCACTCTGATGAGGAACCTGGCTCCCCTCACTGCTGCCTCACGCACTGGCCTTCCACTTAGGAAGTCCTGACGACAGGGCTCATGGCCAAAAACAAGTTTGGAAGCCATTGTGTTAGGGGCTAGGGAGTCATCACAGGCTTTGAGCAAGAAGGAATCCTACCTGAGCTGCTGCCAGCAAACAGGGAGGCCTGCCCAGCTGAACAAGGGGCTGTGAGTCCGCTGTCCGGATACAGCAGGTGGGAGGCTGGGGACAGAGGGGCTGCAGGCAGGAGACAAACGGCTCTGCCCACCCAACATGAGGCCTTGGGGCCCCTCTTTTCCTTTGTCATTCTTATTTAAACCACATTTATGGAAAAAATTCACCACGTAACAGTGTGACCAGAATTTTGAAACAGATGCACTTTCAGCCCCTGGGCACTAATCAAAGTAAAATCATTTTGTAAAAGGGAGGATTGCACATCTAATACACATCGAAAACAAGGCACAGTCTCCCAAGTTGTACAATGTCCTGTGTCTACACTTCTCTATGGAACTAGAGAAATGCTGACGAGAAACTTCACAGGACACAAGCTGATGGCTGCACACATGACAGTCACAGACACAGCAAAACTTAGTGGCTTATAAGGAATCAACAGCTGTCTTCAAATTAAACTCTCATTGCCAACCCTGAATGGCGGCACCTCCTGGAAAGACTGAGCCAAGTTCCTAAAATCTGTCTCTACCATGTCTCTATCTGTGAAATACTTCCGGAATGTTAATCATGTCTTCACGAATTACACGTTCATAGAATTTAAGACAAAGTAAAGGCCTTTCCATCCCTCCAAATCCCCAGAGAAAACTTGTAATAGCAAAGTACAATCATTATTAAATTGGGGTGTAACCAGGAACATATCGAGATTAATACTCTATGTGGGGTGGGGGAGGAAGGACTATGACACTTCTCAGCGGCCGTCAATTATTCAGCGTTTGTCCGCTGACAGAGAAATCCATGCTGACGAGAAGGAAAAAACACATTTTTATTAAGTTTCCATGCAACTCGCCCTGTTCTGAGCTAAGACCCTAAAGATGATGCTCTTATCTCACTGGCAAGGTCACCACGGCCATGGTTTATGAGAACAGCCTGCACTCTTCCCCAGGGAAGTTATCTTCTTGCTGGCTTAAAATGTTCTCCCAACACTTCTTTCAATTGTCAGGGCACTAAAGAGGCTAATCAACAAAAACTTCCTCTCACTGAGGTGACCCACCCCACATCTATCTGGAGCAGAATGGTAGGTGGGGCTTTGGCACTTTACACTGGGTTACCACCTGTCACCGGTATATTCCCGCACACCTGCAGACCTGTGGGCTCTGGTGCCGCCCCACCCACGAGGCTGCAGGTGGAGAAGACAGACTCCCACACCCTTTCTGGCACAATCATTCTCTCTAGCCCTCCTTTTATTTCGATCACCACCCTGGAAGTTTCTTTCAATCTTCCTTAGAATTTACAAGGGAAGCCCTTCCATGAAAAAATAAATTTGACTCTCAGAAAGCAGCTTTGGGTTTCCTCCAGACTGTCACTATTCTATGTAAACAGGTCCCAGCAAGTGGTGATGGCTTCATCTCGAATCCCAGGGACAAGCAGAGAAGGTGAACGGAGGGATAGACGGACGGATGGATGGATGGACAGGTGGATGGACGGATGACACTCACACTGTCTTGCTGGAGTTTCCTCATTTCATATGCCTCACTCTCATCTTAATTCTCCTTCACAAGATGAAAAACAGCAATTCCTTTAGGACTGCATCTGTTTTCTACTCTGAGTCTTCACCGGAAACACAAAGTAAGTGCATTTGAAATCTGATTGGAATTAAAGCGCAGCTATAAAGACAAAGGCGGCTTGGAGCTGGGGTAATTGAGAGCAGCCTCACCACTGTTTTAATTACTGCGTTCAGCCCAGCTCCACTTCAGTGTCGGCCTCATTTCCATTTTAAATGCTGCATTTCTCAGCCCTTGGCTGCTTTACTATCAGCAATTTTTAGGCTGCCACACTGGGAGGTTTTAATTTTTGTCTTTCCTCGTAGCCTGCTTGTTGTGTCCAAATCCACATGGCTTCAGGGAGATGGACTATGGGAATCTCGATCCTCCAGACACCGTCCTTTTGTAAAAACTGCAGGAAAGCAGGTGCAAGCCTCTGCAGCGCTGTGACCTGTGAGTTACAGGGGCCCCTGGTGCACACTGCCTCCAAGCTGGAGGAGACGGAGGCAGGGACTGCTCGGGTGGCACTGGGCGGGGCAGCAGGCATTTCTGCCTCATGCATTGTCCAGATATGGGTTCTTCCGTAGATGTAGGCCAGTTTTGAGGGGAAAATGTCTGGAATATTAAGAATAAGACATTTATCTATTATTTAAATTTTAAAGACTTTCTACCAATAGTTTGTGCATAGATCTGGACATTAAAACGATGTGAGCAAGATCAGTTTGCAGTCATCCTAGGAGCAGTAACTCCTGACTGCCAGCCATCCCGCTCACCTCTTTGTACTACATGTCCTGGGGAGGGGGTGGATGAACCGGCCAGCAGGGTAGACGAAGAAATGGTTGTCTTCAAGCAGGAAAAGAAAATTACCCCTTCACGAATGTTGGTAATATTTTCAAGAAGAATTTAATTTCCTTTTTAGGTGCAAGGACAGGGAAGAAAACAAAGGGCACTCAACTAATTAGCAGGTGAGCTGTGGTTATGCAAAGAGGGCCTGGCCTGCCATCTTGGGAGTTAACAGAGGGGAGACGGGAACGTCCTTAACCATTTAGTTCACTTAGTAGGTCCAGTAACTGTTTTTAATGAATGAGCCAGTGTTATTATTAAAAAGATTCGAATTTACAGGGTGTCCCAAAGGTTGCCATACAAAGGAAAATTAACAAATTCACATGTAATATCTTTTTATTTGTATAATCGTGTAGAGAAATATTTCTGTTAAAAATCTGTACTGAGTACTTTGTAAATAAAGGTACGTTTAGGTGCAATTTCTAGTTTTCCCTACACAGGATGCATGTGTGAATGGCGACCTTTGGGACACCCCGTATAATAATCAGCTTCCAAGACCGAAGGGATAAAAAGTGGCCACAGTGGACTTAATGCTTTTCTGGACGTACTGAGTTCCCGGCCTGCCGGAGAGCGGCTGCTACCACATCACGGCTGTCGTCACCAAGTCGCAGTTCCTCAGTGTCACCTCGCTGGCATCAGCTCAGTGTCATTTGCAAAGTTATGAGAAACATCTGGGCTTTAGGAAGTTTAAT
>NW_003852528.1:515756-517281 GCF_000181295.1 Otolemur garnettii | reverse complement strand
TCACCAAGTCGCAGTTCCTCAGTGTCACCTCGCTGGCATCAGCTCAGTGTCATTTGCAAAGTTATGAGAAACATCTGGGCTTTAGGAAGTTTAATTTACTTCAATTATTTTCTAAATAGAGTAAATAATTCCACCTGAGTGTGTCTTCTGAAAACTTTGATGAATCTGTTTCAATTTCTGTCATGCTTACTTCAAAACAAGTAGAAAGGATGGAAAAATAAGAAATAGGACAAGGCTAACATGAGGGGGTATTCTGACTCCAGACGCACACACCGGCAAGTATTTTTCTGGTAATCTACAAGAGGCCTCAGATCAGCTGCTCTGGTTTCTTTCCTATTGGCTGGTGGGGCAGACACTCAGGGCCGGCACTGGTGGGATGGAGTGCATCAGCTGGGGCCGGGGCCAGGTGCACAGAGCGTAATCCTCTGCCATCTCTGGGCTGAGAACAAGAGAGCAGGGTCACGAGGTGAGCACCGCGCTGTACACCGGGGCTGAGGATGCCTGCCGGGGCTGAGGATGCCTGCCGAGTACTGGAGGTGGGAGGCGAGTGCCGTGGGGCTGGCCCCACCATGTGTCTCCGTGCCGTGTGTGTGAAGTGTATGTGCTAAACAGGGAAACGAACTTGGGTTCTGTCTGAGGCCACTGTCAGGGGAGAAGACCTGCTGCTAGGACTGGATTTCAGGACCCCCCCCCCCCCCAGGGAAGAGCTGTGAGGGAAGGAGCAGCCGCCCTGGGTGTAAAGAACAAGAGGAGGGTCTGGTGTCACAAAGGGGAAGGGCGGGTGACAAGCCCGAGATGCGGAGGGACAGTGGCCGCTGGGTTTAGGGAGGAAGGTTGCTGCCAAGGCTGGGGTGAGAAGGCAGGGCTGGAATGGGGAGGTGGGCGGTGAGATGGAGGTAGGAACCAGACCAGGAGGCCCCACTACTGCACAAGATGGAGCTGACCTGGATGAGGGGTCAACAGAAACTGCCAGGAAGCAGCCAGCAGCCTCGCAGCCCTCCACATGTGCTTTGGTGCCCTGGGCTCCCAGCCCGTCCACGCTGGGCTCTCTCCTCCGGACACCAGGCAGGGCAAGTAGAGCTGCCCTCCCATGCCCTGGTCTCCCTGGGTACCCAGCCACCTGCTTCGCTGGGTGGGCAGAGACCCTCATCCTGACTGGCAGCCTCAGGTCAGCCTGGCTGCAGGCATGTGGGCCTGTGTCCCAGATCCCCACATGCAGTGAGAGCCCCAGAGCACCATGCAGCTCCAGGTGGGGGGGGTTCCTCCCTTGAGCACCTGGGGGCAGCCCACAGATGGGTGCTGTTGCTGGGATGGCAGGCCTCTTGCCCCAACCCATTAAACTGTCAGGACATGGACCGCTATACATTTTCGCTCTGGGTATGTCTTGTTCAGGTCTCCGGTGCTGGAGCACCTCGGAAGTCTCAGTCAATATTAGCAGGAGCGAGCATCTCAGCAGTAATCGCTATACAGCGGTCTTAGGAGGGGAGCGCCGATCAGACGTCCTCCGAGCAACACGCGGAGCCAA
>NW_003852528.1:509856-515736 GCF_000181295.1 Otolemur garnettii | reverse complement strand
TGAAGCTACTTAGAGACGGGATACACCACAGGCCCGGAGGCTGCTGTGCAATGTCGGTGCTCCGGGCTAACTTCTCCTGAAGCTACGTATAGATGGGATACACCACAGGCATGCAGGCTGCTGTGCAATGCCGGTGCTCTCGTCTCGGGCTCTTTAACAAGAGACTAATGATGTTAAATCCAAACGCTTATTGCCAAAATATTTCTGACAGGCGCCTCCTATGGGCTGTCCTCTCCAGGGCCCCCCTGAACCCCCTGCCTCTCGCCGCCTGCAGCAGCTTCCCTAGGTTGCTCTTACCAAGTTCCCACAGAACCAGCGCTACACACACAGAAAGAACTTCCTCACAGTTCTTGAGCTGGGACCCCAAATCTCTCCCACTTGGCTGACATCATGGTGCAGGCAGCACCACACCTCCTCTGGAGGCTCCCGGCGCTCCTGTGTCCACATCACGCTGACCCCCACAGCCTCTTCCCATCTCTCTGCTCCACACTCCCTGTGTGTGACAAGGTCCCTCAACCCCCTAGTATAGGGACACGCAGGATCGTGTGCAGGGCCCAAGCTACAACCCAGGATATACTCTAGATCCTTGCCTCAATCACATCTGCAAAGACCCCGGTTTTGTCCCTAGAAGTTACCACATTCACTGGGTCTAGGGATCAGAACGGGACTATCTCTTGGGAGGCCCATTCCCCTGACCACCACACCAACTCACTACATGGATCCCATATTCCTGAAATGCCGAAATCTGTCACTTTGAGACTAATTATCCCAGCACTGTCTGATAATTCACCAAAGGCAATTTTTCTTCTGAATCCATTCAGCTTTTCTAAGTAGTTTTAGTAAAATTCTGAAATGATTATGAGTATTCTAAGGCTTGTCCTTCACTTTAAGCTTCTATTTTATGTAAATCCTCTACTGTAGATGATCTTATTATTGGGCAAATATACAGACTTAGAAATGGAACCTTAAGAAATCTGGCTCGCTTTTGTAATTTGCCAGCAAAAAGGGGAGCCCACAAAGAGCCTACCTGGTCCTCGGCAGTTTTCATCAAATGTGTGTGTTTAATCATATCACCTCTATTACTGCCGATAAGAAATCCTGGCATCCTCTGCCTGTTAACTTCTCGTGGTAAAGTGAACCTAGAAGCCAGATTATGACAGCATGAGTCACTAGTGACTGGGGCACAGGAGAGTGGCCACAGAAGCTGCTGTCTGTTCACAGCCATAACACAGCTGCAGCGCCCACTGAGGCCCGTCCACGGACAAGCTCCTCTACCCAGGACAGGTGCACTGGTCAGGCCCAAGAAGGTCACAGCTGGCTGTGCCTGATCTGATGGTAAAGGGCATTAAGTGGCTACTGGGGAAAGAAGAGCCTCGAGCAGAGGGAGGGCACCTGTTACCCACAGGCTCTCAGAGAGATTTACAGAAGGGGCCCAAGGAAAGTGCCTCTAGGCTGATACACAGCCGGCTGGCAGACACCAGCTAGAAAGGAATGCTGTGAAGTCACAACACGGGGGCAGCAGGACACCAAGTCACAGAGTAAAGAAGTAGCCTCAGGTCTCTGTTTTTTGTTTTATTTTTTTGAGACAGAGGCTTACTCTGTCACCCTGAGTAAAGTGCCACACGGTATCAGCCCCCAGCTGGCAGTAACCTCAAAACTCCTGGACTTCAAGTGATCCTCCTGCCTCAGCCTCCCAGAGTGCTAGGATTACACGCGTAAGCTGAGCCCACTGTCAGATCCTTTTAAAGGATATAGAAGAAAGACTCAATTTTACTTAAAACGTTTTGAAAACTGATCAGATGGAAGTTTACAATAAAACGTTAGTTATTATTAACAGGTGAGATCACAGGAGCTTATCATCGGCTTCTTTAGTTTCCTTTATATTTAAAAGCAAGTTAATCAGAAAGTAGAAATGTTTAATATACGTAAATAGATAAAACATACATAAATGCACATGTTAACAGAAATAGGTGTGAACCCCAACTCTGAGAAACAGCAGTCCATGGAAAGGGCTGGGTGAGATGTCAACAAGCCCGGGGAGCAGGCTCCTGCCCAATAGCACAGGGCTCACTGCAGCACAAGGTGCCACTGTGTCCTGCACCCCCAGCCACACCTCCGGACAGATGGAGCCAGCAGCAGGGTCCTGCCTGCGCTTCCCCAAGTACCAGCTGATCAACCAGGTGACAGGGCACATGGGGCTGCCCTTCCTCACTGGACTAGCTTTTCTCACCACCCCTTACCGAGACCATATTTTATGGCACTTATGTTAATTATATATTACGCTGCAAGGATTCCTTTGTATATCATGACATTTCTTCAAGAGCTTCCTCACTGTTCTCATATCACACGACAACATGAACTGGAACCACTAATTGTGTTTTTTAACAACTATTTGGGAAAAAAGCTTAGGAGGTGAGGCCTGTCCCAGGATCTCTGCCACAAACTAATGCTCAACATGAGCCCATAACTCAATGCGCTTTCTGCAAAAGGAGAAGAGAACCCTGCTGCTGGAGGAGGACAAAGAGACCTGGGCGCAGGAAGCCCTGGGCACCCCTCCTGCACCTGCTCTCCTCCCCCACTCCCCACCCAGGGGCTGAGCTGGCTGAAGGGACAGACCTCGCTCCATGTGAGCAATGAGCAGGGCCCCCCACCCTGAGGCAGCAGCAAGACAGTGTGGGGAGCTACACAGACACACAGCAAGACACCAAGAGCCCGAGGAGGGAAAACACCCAGGAAAACCAACGTCAGGAACGGCCCGACAGTATCAATTTCTGATCCGCTTTTATGATAATTGTCACTCACATTCCAAATTACTGGAGTCATTAGTATATTCAGTATAATTATTAGTATTAGATAACTGCTGAAGTCTGTAATCAGAAATCCTATTTAGGAAACGAATCTTTTTCAAACTGTTTTTCGGCAACAGGCTTTTCTTCTTCCCTAAAAAAACACGGAGCCAGCTGCTCCCGAACTGGAGCCTGGACCGCATGGCCGGCTGCCCCTCCCCACTCAGAATACAAGTGTTCAGAGGACACTGCCCTGGTGCTGAGAGCAGGCACCATCCCACAGTGGCTGTGCCCAACCTCACTACAGAACTGAGCTCACCTTCCGCGGGGTCTGTAACGCACCTGAGAGAGCTTGTGCCTCCCCGAGCATCACTGTGCACTGACTTCAGCTGACACGCTGCAGCCATGGCCCACAGCTCTGTCCAGGCTGCCCTCTCTCAGCGCCTGGTGAAACACTGCTCTTTGGCACTGAAATCCAGTCTCTAAAAGCCACGCTGCCTGCCCTCCTAGGGGATGTGACTATCTACTCTGATGTAATTGCCCACTTTCACCTCTCTGCCTTCTCATGATTTTTTGCCACATTTTCACTATTTCAGGAACTGAAAACTGCACAACTCTTCAAAATATATTTTATTTCTTATAAATTCTGAATCTAGACACTCAATTTGTAAGTATTCCGGTAAAGAAAGTTTGATTTTAAAAGAACAGTTTGTGATTTGATAAATTTTTCATTCAAGGTACCAAGAGTGTAATGAGTTCCATTTTATAAATAAAGAAACTGAAATTTTTCTGATCCGAGAAGCTACACCTTCTAAAGGACTTTATGTATTAGGAAAGAATAATGGATAAAAAGAAAAGTAAATAAAAAGAGAAGTCCTCTAACTTAGGGAGGAAAAAAAAAATCTAAGAGGGAAAAGGAAAAAAAAAAATCCCTGAAGAAGCTAAAAGACCCAACCCAGATAAAGACAGTACGTATCAGAGTCTCGTCTCTGCTGTGCCTGGCCTGTGGTCAGTTTTCAGGGAACACGATGGCTGTAAGCTGCTCATTCTCTGGAAGGCACCCCACCTTCAGTAATCCACCTGTCAGTATCAGTGCTCAGATCTGCATTTCCAAGAAATGATCAGCTCCCTCCTTTCTGCCCAGGAGTTTCGGTCTGATTTTGTAATTTTTCTCCCCTTCTCATCCATGCACCACACTGCACCAAGCCCACAGCCTCAGTGAACGGAAGAGGCCAGCACTGGGCAGAACTCTTGGACCAACAACCCCACCCTGCAGCCTGCAGGCCTCCCTGCTGGGCCTCGGTGGTCCCTGGTGTGGACCCGAGGCCTGTGCCCCACCTGCCTCCAGACACCAAAGTGACACCTGGGCTGTCACTCAGGCCCCTGGAACTCCTGGTGGGCTCTATTACGAGAGAATGATGGACTAAACCAAAACAAATCTACTTATTATACTCTACAAAGAAAGGTCTTTGGCAACATTGTCTTTGATTCCTTTTCAGAGCAAAAAGGAGGGAGGACTTTGGACCACACGCCTTTAACCACAGAACTTATAATTTCACCCTTTGCACTTTGTTCTCTTCATTCCAGTGAAACTTTTTTACTTCTGCATCCAGGTGCTGCTGATCCAGTAACTTCACACACTTTATGGAGTGTGTCTTATTACAGGTCTAAATGCTCTTACACTGGTGTGTGAGTTTTATTGTCTGTGTTCTCCACGGTGACAGCAAAAAGAACACCACGCGAATGAGAGTAGCCTTGTGAGCTGCCAGTGCCCCCTCGTGGCAGTTCGCTGAACTACAGGGGGAGTGTAAGGCGTCCTGTCCTGGAGTCATGGATGGATGCTGTGTTCTATGACCCGCACACGCTCTGTTACAAGAACACAGTCTGTGTAAATGAGTTTTTAGTAGGTAGCTTATCAGAAATCTATACGCAATCTCACAGCATTGCACTTCAGAACTCTCAGTGTTAAAATGGCTTACATTTTGTTAAAAACAATTATAACTTGAAAGAATGCTTCATTTCACTATCAGGTTTCAAAATGTAATCAACAAAGCAAAGATGGGACTGTGCAGTCCAGACACATAGACCTAAAACTTGAAGTATCTGCTTAGCTACTTAACAGTTCTCTGCTAGAACCTGCCTGGGAAGGGTTGAGCTAGACGAGGCCTCAGCCCTCCCAGCTCTGCAATTCCCCAAGTCTGCAGGTCAGGACCGAAATGAACATGCACAGCACCACTTCAGTTCTTCATTAAACAACATACTGGTGCCAGGACGGAGCGTCTCCCAGCATCCAGGTGACAGCGTCCGTGTCTTGGTGCCAGGACGGGGCGTCTCCCAGCATCCAGGTGACAGCGTCCGTGTCTTGGTGCCAGGACGGGGCATCTCCCAGCATCCAGATGATGGTGTCCTTGTCCACTATTCTTCTTGCATTTAACACACAAAATCAAATGAGGGAGTTTTCTGAAATTCCAAAATTCACCTGACTACACCACCGGGAGATGACTCCCAGCGCCTCCTGCAGACAGACATGTTCAAGTCACAGCATCGCTGAGCCCCTCTATGGGGGACGGAACCCCCAGCCCAGGGAGGGGCGCATAGGGTGCTACCCGCTCCTCTGAGCCACACTGGGTATTTTCATTTTCACACTGGCCGACAAAGCGACCGTGATCCACAGTTCAAATGTGGAATAATGCAGACCTGCGTGTTTACCAGAGTAAGTGGTGGGAAACATGGGTGCGGGCGATCCGCTAGGCCCCCTGTCCATGGGGGCCACCTGGAGACCCAGCAAAGGAAGAAATGTGAGCCCCTGGGGGAAGCTGAGGCCACCGCCCTTGTCTAGAACTGTTTCTGCTCATGGAAACAGAGGGCAAGTTCAGAGCTTCTCAAGCCCATGAGAGCTCTACCACGGTGGACGGCTCAGGGGAATAACAGCTCTACCACGGTGGACAGCTCAGGGGGAGGACAGCTCTACCATGGTGGACGGCTCAGGGGGAGGATAGCTCAGGGGGAGGATAGCTCAGGGGGAGGACAGCTCAGGGGGAGGACAGCTCTACCAGGGTGGACGGCTCGGGGAGGATAGCTCTACCAGGGTGGA
>NW_003852528.1:489904-509651 GCF_000181295.1 Otolemur garnettii | reverse complement strand
GGACAGCTCTACCAGGGTGGACGGCTCGGGGAGGATAGCTCTACCAGGGTGGATGGCTCAGGGGGAGGACAGCTCTACCAGGGTGGACGGCTCAGGGGGAGGACAGCTCTACCAGGGTAGACGGCTCAGGGGGAGGACAGCTCTACCACGGTGGACGGCTCAGGGGGAGGATAGCTCTACCACGGTGGATGGCTCAGGGGGAGGACAGCTCTACCAGGGTGGACGGCTTGGGGAGGACAGCTCTACCAGGGTGGATGGCTCAGGGGGAGGACAGCTCTACCAGGGTGGATGGCTCAGGGGGAGGACAGCTCTACCAGGGTGGACGGCTTGGGGAGGACAGCTCTACCAGGGTGGACGGCTCAGGGGGAGGACAGCTCTACCAGGGTGGATGGCTTGGGGAGGACAGCTCTACCAGGGTGGACAGCTCAGGGGGAGGACAGCTCTACCACGGTGGATGGCTCAGGGGAGGACAGCTCTACCAGGGTGGACGGCTCAGGGGGAGGACAGCTCTACCACGGTGGACGGCTCAGGGGAGGACCAAACTCAAGAACCCAAGGGACGAGGACTCTCGCTGCCTCTTTGCTTCCCTTGGAATGAACTTCACTCTCGATTAGCAGTTCTCAACCTGTGGGTCACAACCAATGAAAATACATCCTGCATATCAGGTATTTACGATTCATAACAGTAGCAAAATTACAGTTATGAAGTAGCAATGAAAATAATTTTATGGTTGGGGTCAATACAACATGAGGAAGTGTATTAAAGGGTTGCGGCATTAGGAAGGTTGAGAACCGCTGCTCTAGACATTTGTCTAAGGTGACACTAAGCAAGGTGTTAATGAAGCCACCCACCCCCTCTTGGACAAGTGGAAGGACGCATGCCACATTCATGTCCAAACTCACCCCTGAAGATCACAGCTGCACACGGGTCCCAAGATGCACACTTGGGGCATGCACACTGGGGACCTGGGCTGCTGCAGCCTTAGCAAGGCTGTATGATAAAGCCAGTGAGGCAGGTGGGACCTTTTCCCACCTGGGACAGATTGCATTCACTTCACTGAACAACTGACTACAGAAGTTGAACTTACACATATTTGCATATTAGGGGAGGACCTACTTAAAATAATACTTGCTTTTTTTCCCTGTCTATAAAGGAATAAAAGTTTCAAATGAAAATACCCAGTGTGGCCAGAGCAGAAACACGACAGCAGCCAGGGGAGCCTGACTAGAACAGCGGCAGAGACAGAGATTCCAAAGCCCTAGAGCAATTCAAGTCCCTGCCTCAGCAATCTCACCTGCAGAGATGTGTCCTGAGCATGGAGGTGAGGACGTCTGTAGAGAAAGCCAGGCCTGAAGCACGGACCCTAAATGAAACGTATAGCGGGGAAGAACCCAGCTAAATGTCTCACAAGACATGGGGCCGGACACTGTTATACTTCCTTTCCTTGCAAAATGCAATGCAAAGGTCTGTAATTACATAGTGTAGAAAAGGTATTTGTAGGTTGAGCATCCTTATATGAAATGCTTGAAGCCAGTTGTGTTTGGGATTTTGGATTTTTCAGGATTTTGGTATATTTGCATACTACTTCCAGGTTAAATACGCCTCAGCCGAAAATCTGAAACTCCACTGCTTCTGTGAACAATGAGTTCCCAATTTTGAATTGTTCAGGTTTGGGCTGCTCAACACGTAGGTGAAAGAGCAGGCTGTGAAATTTACCAGGCACAGGAGGCCAGCACTTTCAAGCACATGACAGGCGCACACACAGTCGGCATGCGCGCACACAGTAGGCATGCGCACACAGCAGGCAAGCACACACACACACCAGGCACGCGCACACCAGACACGCGCACACCAGGCACACACACACATCAGGCATGCACACACCAGACACACACACACCAGGCACGCACACACACCAGGCACACACACACACCAGACACACACACACCAGGCACGCACACACACCAGGCACGCACACACCAGACACACACACACACCAGGCACACACACAGTAGGCACACACACACATCAGACACGCACACACCAGACACGCACACACACCAGGCACGCACACACATCAGGCACACACACACACCAGGCATGCACACACCAGGTCTTAGTAATTGCCACTAGCTAGTAGTGTTATGAGCAGTTTTATGTCCATATTTCACATCCTTTAAAAATCATTTCTCTCTTCTCTTTGGCACATTTCACAAAATCTAACCAGTCCAAAGTTTTACATTATATTTTTCTTTTAGAAAAATGATTCTGAAATCCATCCTCCACGGTTACTTTTGTCTACATCAGAGAAGAGTGATAAGGCTGTCGGTATAAATATCATCACGCCACATGACCCCACATTTCCCAGGACTAGTTACACAAACTAACCCCAGATTCCAGAGCCTGGCGTTTGGGGGTGCCTGACATCTGCTCCGAGCCTCCATCCCACACCCACTCCTGGAGCCTTGCCAGGGTCATCCTGCAGGAACCAGGTGAGAAATGCCTCAGTCCTTGAGGCCAAAGCCACCCTTCCCCGTGTCAAAGAACTTCAGCTCCTCCACAAATGTCCATATTGTCAAAGGGGAAAATTCATAAAACGGCAGCCTCAAAATAACTGGGAAACATGAGCCAAGGACTACAACAGCTTCTGAGTGTCCTAGTTAAGTAACACTGCCCTGTACTTTTGAGCAAAGGCTCCATGGAGGGTTAAATAGGTCACAAAGTACATCTCCATTTAATCATTTTAAAAACATTAGGAAGAGCAGAATGCCATGGCATTATGAACAGATTATGAACAAAAATAAAAGCCATTTGTATGCATTAATGATATATCAGGCTAATTCAAGCTGGCTAAAGTCATTAGCAAGGAATCCTGGGGCAAAACACAGTGATGATGCCACAGTGCAGAAAAGTATTAAAATAACCATTTTCAATGTCATTGATAAAATTAATTCTATGAGCAAAAGAGACAAGTCTTCCCATGGAAACCATAACAGAGAACATTTGCTAATAGCGTTTAATGATGTGAGTTTGGCAGTGTGAGAGTTAATCCAGGCATTTCTGTGCCCACGTGTGATTCTGGGCACATTCAAGTGTCTCCAGTAAGAGAGGCCCAGCATGGGGAATTCCAGACTCGGGGTAAAACGCTGTTAATAAGGTAACTGCCTTTGTTAATATAATCGCCTACAACACCCCTAAATAAAGGTTACTCACTGTCTCTGGCTGTTTGTATTATCATCAACCTTGATGACGATCTTAAGACAACTTTTTCCTATTAGTTTTTGAAAGACCCAAACTGCCTTTCCTTACAGGTTTCTTCTAGCCTGCTGCAGCATAAACTATTTTAATAGTTATCAAGTTTCCTATGGAATACAATGATAACTAAGATTCTCCTCCAACCTAAACATTTTCATTTTGGATGGGTGATTTTAAGGGAATCTTAAATCATATTTATAACATAAAATAATTGAAATAATATTCAAAACCACTTAGATTTATTCAAGGATAATCATCTCAAACACATTCTCAAATTAGTCCTGAAAATGTTTGGTGCGGCTCAGTGAGTAATTTCGTCTTAATACATTTGTGTTTACAGAGTGTGTTTGACAGACTCTGCCCCAGCTACCTGCCAGATGTGCGGTTCGGCTGGAGAACATGAGCTTTTGCGGCTTCACAACCATAAGAATTTTTGAACCCAAACTAACGCTCTTCTAAAAATAATAACTTGAAAGTATTTCTGGTTCATCATTTTTTTTTTAAACCTCTGAATATATGCTTTCCTACACACACACACACAAAAGCTTGTTTTAGTTTCTGTATTATTTCAATTTGTGATTTAACCCTCATATAGAAGCTGCTTCTTTGATTAAGAAATGAACTGAATTTGAAAACATGGAAACAAGAAGCACTGGCCGCCCATGAGTCACCCCAATACTCGCGACCAAATGTCTGCGCACGTTCCCGTCCAGACACACGCTGGGCCCAAGCACAAAACCAGCACCAAACCCACCGCCCTTCTTCACACACCGCGCCCTCCGAAAAGCGTGCTTGGAGTGGGCACCAGACAGGGAGGCCTCCTTCCAGTTAGAAGGAGATTGTAAACCCTGGGCCAGATGTGTCCCTTCTGGAGGCAACTTACAGATTCTCATTTCCACTGGATTGTATGATCTTAGGAGCCCCAGCGGTGACACAAAATTACCCCCAGGTTAATGCTGACACCAGGAAGGCCCTCAAACCAGGATCAAGGACATCTTAAAAGACCCAACCAATTAACTTTAGAGACACTTGAAGAGCACTTACTCTTTTCTTTATTTTCCTGAGATAGTTTCACTCTGTTGCCTGGGTTGAGTGCTGTGGTGTCATAGCTCACAGTAACCTCAAACTTTTGGGCTCAAGTGATCCTCTAGCCTCAGCCTCCCAAGTCGCTGGACTACAGGTACCCACCATCATACCTGGCTAATTTTTCTGTTTTAGTAGAGATGGGACGTCACTCTTATTCAGGCTGGTCTCACACTCCTGGCCTTAAGTGCTTCTCCCACCTCGGCCCCCACAGTGTTAGGGTTACAGGCGTGAGCCACCATGTCCAGCCACAAAGTACACCCTGTCCTCCTCCCCGCCTGGCAGCAGCACCACCACAGAAGCACTGCTGGAGCTTTACACAGACAAGTGCCTTAGTTTATGTCATCTTTGTTCTCAGAAAGTTTAAAAACATAAAACTCCTTTAACACAGTATGAGTTAAGCAGCTACTCTCTGTTGCACTGTCCTAATGCAAACCAACCACCATCTCAGGAAGTCTCAGAAATGTGACTTTCCAAGACGGGGGATGGGGTTAGGGCAGAGGGTGTATGAACATGGTCCCAGTGATGGGGACAGGGGCACAATGGGAACCGCAGGAGGAAACCAGAAATGCTGGCTTCACCTGGCTCGAGTGGCAGGCACCATGTGACGCTAGGAAGCCGACAGGCCCAACAGGGGACCCCAGCTGCGACCCGGGCCCTATAACATCTACTGTCCTATATCTGAAGCTCTTAAACTGCTAGGGGTGGCCATCAAGTTCATGTGCAATTTACTACGTTAAACTGTTTTACATTATTTCCTTACCACAAATGATGAAAAAGTAAATGCTCAATGACTCTTAGTTAGTTTACCCTTTCAATATGTATCAAAAGCCCAAGGCATGCACATGAGCAGGGCGGACATGAAGTCCATGTGCAATTCAAAACAGTTCACGCACATGAACTTCATTTCCGCCCTATCCATGGCTTGCTTTCAAAGGTGAAAATCCTTATTTTTGGAATTACACATTTGCCAAACACACACATTAGCTCCAATCTAATCTCTAACATAATAAGAGAAAAAGAACAGCAACAAATAATAAGAAAAGGCCACCCCAACGATGAACATTAAGCTGGTTTCAGGAAAGAATAGAATAGGCCTAATTGACATATCTTTTAACAGCACAAACAAAAGACTGTGGTGTCAGCAAAACAAAGCGGTACAAGATGATGGGGCACTCAGGAGGAAATCCCGGGGGACTGTCCCCATCTAATGATGCTCCAGCGCGTGCAATTAGGTTGCACAAACGGGCTTGTTAATGCAGCTACTCTTGTTCGGGGCACTCCTGTAATTAGGACCAAGCAGCTGCAGGCATTTAATGGGAAATGAATTCTTCGTACGCCGGGCTTTTAACCTTTGGAAGGAAAGGGTGGAGGGCAAGCTGAGGCTCCCCTACTGGGAAGCCAGGGGACCTCGCCCCAGCTCGGGCTCCAGGCAGGGTTGGTACCCAAGGGTGAGCTTCCCCGGGAAGGGGAGAAACACACGGAATGGCTCCTAGGAACGTGCTTTCCAGAACATTAATCACAACACAAACATAAAGAGCAGGGTGATGTAGTCAAAGGACTGACCCAGATCTTCCTGGAATAGGGACAACACCACCAGATAAACGCCTCCCGCAGTGCCACATACGGACTGTGAGCAGAGGAAACCCTGACCATCAGTAAGGCCATGGGCACAGTACCCGGGGGCGTATGGGACCCTTCTGATGCTAAGGCCAGCTCTCCCCTCCCCCAGGTACCTAGAACTGAATTCTTCCTATATGAAAAACACATATCTATTCTGTGATCTAACAACTATTATCCGAGCAAAATTTTTCATGTGGGTTTTCCTGCTGTCCTTTGCGTAGCAGCTTAAGAAGGTATGAAGTTGAAGTTTTACTGGGAAAAGGCCTGGGACGTGTGTACTGTGCTGCCAGGAACTAAGGTTTAACAAAGGACTAGAATTTTTAGAACATGCATGTTAAGAATGTCGAATTCTATACACAAAACAATCGATGTTGGGAGGCACAATAAAACAACCCACAAATAAAACAACACTGTTCAGGGTTCAGATCAATCTATGGGAACTCATCTGGGGAGCAGGGGAGGGAAGGCATAAGGCTGCTGGGATAAGGGGAAGGACGATCTCCTACCACTCCCTGGTTCTGCTCCTCGCACACCCCCCCCCCCCCCCAGGTAAAGGGAAACCTTCTTCAGGCAACAGGGCCCGTTGGAACACCACGTACCACAAATACACCATAATTCAAAAATCATCAACTAAGCTCAACAAAATAAAGGGTCCACTGGCTCTACTCCACAAAATGTCAAAATAAAAAATTCTGTCTCATCCTCAGGTTGAGTAAGTCACCGTGACACAATCACTGTGTTTATCATATAGTGAAGTCACCTGTGGCAAACTTAGACCCTTACCTGGGTGCTCTGTAAGGTGAGAATTCTATAGCATTTGAGAGGAGGCTAGAATTTACAATGTCTAAGAATCTAACTATAAGGAATTAAACCCTGGAGGTGTCACTCTGAGGCTGAGCCGGCCACTCCCCTCCTCCTGGGCCAGGGTGTGATGCTCCAGACCCTGGAGGTGTCACTCTGAGGCTGAGCCGGCCACTCTCCTCCTCCTGGGCCGGGGTGTGATGCTCCAGACCCTGGAGGTGTCACTCTGAGGATGAGCGGCCACTCCCCTCCTCCTGGGCTGGGGTGTGATGCTCCAGACCCTGGAGGTGTCACTCTGAGGATGAGCGGCCACTCCCCTCCTCCTGGGCCAGGGTGTGATGCTCCAGGGGCCTGAGGGATTCCCACCACCTTTAATGCTGCTTGGTCTTGGGAAGAGCTTATTTTGTCTGTAGGTTGTAACTACCTTAGGCTACTTTTGAACGTGGAGGTTACAAAATGCCCCCAGCACCACCACCCTCTTGGCCTTCCTAGATGACAGACACATGCCCCCTGGAAAAGTTTCTGCCACTTAGAAAGTTGGTTTCTTTGTAGAAAGGAGAAATTGACCTTTAAAAAAAAAATCACAGCATCAGAGAAACAATGTCTGCAGGAAAGATCTTCACTTTTCTGTAAACCTGTCTCTTCTTATACCCAGGCCCTAAGAGAACAAATGACCAGGGAATCTCCAAACATGCAATGCTGAACACAGCACTCACCACTTTACCTTTGCAAATGCAGAAGCCTGTGGACTCTGCTCGTAGCCACAGAGCCCGGCAGGATCTGAGGGCCTGAGGCAGCATCAGGTCTACCCTTTCCCAAGGGCTCTGCAGTCCCCACTCAGACCCTGCAGCCCAGTGAAGCAGAAACTGGGGTATGCTAATTATCTACAGGTGAATCTTTTTTTTTTTTTTTTCATAGAACAAAGTCTCACTTTTTCACCCTCGGTAGAGTGCAGTGGAGTCACAGCTCACAGCAACCTCCAGCTCCTGGCTTAGGTGATTCTTCTGCTCAGCCTCCCAAGTAGCTGGGACTACAGGCGCCCGCCACAGTAAAGGCGAATCTTATTTAAAGGAACCCCCTTGTGGGGGCCAGATCATCCTACTCTGCAAGCCACACAAACCAGCCAGTGAGCGAAAGCAGGCGGCTCCCAGACCACTAGGAAGGATGCCAGAAGGCAGCCGTGCCTGGCCCACCTCTCCTCCACTCTTGGGCCAGACACAAGTTCATGTTTCTGTGTGACTGGTCCGTGTCCACAGTTCACACCTGCACTTTCCAATCTTCTCTACCTCCCAGCAAGACCCACGTGTGTGGGGAGCTGGTGCTCAAACCAGCCAATGAATGGGTGAGGGAATGAGTGAGCCTGCGGGCCTGCCTGATTCCCCAAACCCATGTCACAACAGACAGCTACCTGCCAGTTACCCCGAAGCCACCAGTAGGTACCCATTGGACAACTACATGAACGAAAGGAAAGGAATCTGATGTCATGTTTCTCTACGGATTTTACAATTTTCCTCCTATTTTGGGACACTAAGAAGTCAAAAGTTAAGCAAAGAATGAGGTCCCTAGTCCTTGACATAAACCTCGCTAGCCAGTGACAAGGGAGGTGGATTTCCCAGAGCAGGTGGGAGCACCTGGCTCACTGCTTCTTTTATCCATAAACTAAATATTACATAGAAATTGTACACCTTTTCTTTTTCTCTAAAAAGTAAGGAACCCCAGGGCATAAAAGGAGCCAAAACCAAAGAGAAATCTAAACAAACAGAACCCCTGAGGGGCAGAGAACCTGCTGTCCCCAGGCCTGCAGGCAGGGCCCATGCGTCCTCAGGGCCCAAGGAGCTGGCTTGCTTCCCTTTTAATGACAAAATGATCCAGCATCCTGGCAAAGCCCAGGTTCTCAGATCCCAGGATGGAGGACAGTCCAGGCTATGCGTCTTTGGTCCAGTTACAGAACTTTTCTGAGCCTTGGATTTCTTCAATTACCATCACAAACCTTGCAATATTTTTCCTTTAAGGATTTATTGTTAAGAATTACTAAGTGGTGGCACCTGTGGCTCAAAGGATTAGGGTGCTGGCCCATATGCTGGAGACAGAGGCAGCGGGTTCAAGCCCAGCCCTGGCCAAAAACTGTAAAAACTGCAAAAAAAAAGAATTACTAAGCAGGCCGGGTGCTCACACCAGTAATCTTAGCATTTTGGGAGGCCAAGCAGGTGGACTGCCTGAGCTCATAGGTTCGAGACCAGCCTGAGCCAGAGTGAAACCTCATCTCTAAAAATAGCCAGGTGTCGTGTCGGGCACCTATTAGTCTCAGCTATTTGGGAGGCTGAGGCAAGAGAATCTCTTGAGCCCAAGAATTTGAGGTTGCTGTGAGTTATAATGCCATGGCACTCTATCAAGGGTGATAAAGTGAAATTTTGTCTCAAAAAAAAAAAAAAAAACCGCTAAGCATTGAATACAGCCTTATCTAGTTAACTACTTTTATTACTGACAGGGAAAGAGTTTATAACTTAAATTTAAAAAGAACACGATATATAAAACATACAGGGTAATAGCCCTCATTTTATTTTGAAAACTTATGTTCATGTAAATAAAAATATTTTAAAAACAAATAAAATCACAAGTCAGAAATTTATAGCATCAGCGGTATCCTTTTCAGATTCTATAAAATCCAAATATTTAGTAGAAATGTATTACTTCTAAAATGAGAAATAATAAAATAAATGGAAATCTCTCAAGCCTGTGAAAACTGACACTAATCAAAGCATTTCCACACGTGCTGTCTCAGCAATGGGAATACAGTGCTTTAGCAGTTTAGCATGACATGTGAAGTATCATTCCTCATTCTACCCCTCACCGACACCCCAACCTGAGGAAGACAATGAAATGCTCCCAGCACACAGTGGCTTCCTGACCACTGCCTTGAACACCCTGGTTATGTCAAGTCATGCACTGTGTGTCCTCACCTTCCTTCCCAAGTTGTACACTGAAATCCTAAACCTCAGTGTGGTGGCATTAAGAGGTGGGGCCTCTACAAGGTGATTAGGTCATGAGGGTGCAGCCCTCACGGACAGGATTAGTGCCCTTTCAGAGGAGGAGGTAGAAAGCATGCATCCTCTGTGCTCTCTATCGCCTGGGAACATCACAGACCAGGAAGAGAGCCTTTCCCAGACACCAGGCAGGCCAGCATATTGATCTTAGACTTCCTGACCTGCAGAACTATGAGAGATAAGTATCTGCTGTTTAAGCTACTCAGTCTATGTCACAGCAGCCAGCATGGACTAAGACGGACACTTTCCAGGAAGGCATGGGAACCTCACTGTTCCCCAGCATTAACTAATTGATACAATTATTTTTACAAGATGAATTCATTTATTTATGGAATGCATGCTAACCAAGAAAAATGTAAAAGTAAAGGAACTGTTGTACAGAATAACTCTTCCATACAACTGATCTCCATCACCTGTACCAGGGATTAAAAAACTCTACAAATGAGCACTTATTATGGGGCTTTGCATATAATAAGTCTGTTACACCCATCCCTTCTGCAGCCTAAACCCAGCCAGAGCTTGAACAGAGGGCCGAGCTGTGCTTCAGGGAAAGTCTTTACAACCACAGGCAGGGCAATTCTGCCTGTGGGCCATGGTGTGGGGACTAGTCCTCTACAACACTTCACTTTAATTGTCACATAGGTTTGGGCTATGCAGTGGTCAACAGTGATCCTGCCCTACCTGGGGCCCTCGTGGGGATCTCCTAGCGCTTTCTCCCGCAGGACTTCACAAGCCTCACCAACGTCCAGGGGCTGCACATGGTGTGGCATGTGCCATGGTGGGAAGGTTCACTGCCCCCGGGACGTGCTCCCGACAGCCGGCACAAGGACACCCAGGACAATCGTGAGCAGAAGGAAGAAGGGGCTGTGGGAGCCCAGGGACCTCGCACTGTTTCTCAGGGAGTCCTATGTTTCTGAGTTGGGAGGGAGTGGGGTAAAAGGGGAGGAGTGAAGGTATAAACAGGAAACAGGGTGGGAATAGGTAACCATCTGTGCAGTAGAGACCAGCAGAGACGGAGAGCTCAGAAAGGAACTGAGTGCTACAGGAAAGGGAAGAAAATGCCAAGTCTGAAACTGTAACAAGCTCCAGTGAAATAATGAAAAGTCTGGCATTCCTACAACGTCACCTGAAAACTAATTTAAATATTTAAGGGAAAAGCACAGGTTGCCCAGTTTGGGGGAGGCACCGCCAGGAGGAGCAGCATGATAACCACTGTTTTTATTCTGGGTCAATGCACAGTAAGACCTGATCACTCTGTGACCTGACAACCTGCTCAGCACCACAGCAGGGGGCACAGAGGTGGCTCTGCCCCCATGGACTTAACCCAGCAGGGGAGAGGGGCCTAGGACTGATTTATTGTGATTCCCTTCAGAAATGAAACCCTCTGCCAGGAACACACTTCCCCAAAGTGTCCCAAGTGGTTCTTCCCTGAAAGAACCACTCCATCCCACACCTGCCTGCCCCTGAGGCGCGACCACCCCATCTACCCAGACCCTCTCTGGCAGCATCTGGCTTCACAATCACTTACTGGGGGTCATCCCCACTGCAGAACCTCAGGCCCCCACCACACCGGGAACACTTCCTGTCTGGCTCCTGGCTGTTCCCGGAGGTGGGTGATTAAGAATGAATATAACAACATAAAGCAATCCCTAAGGGCTGATCCTCATGCTCTGGGTGAGTCCCAGCCTGTGATTCTTTTTTTTTTTGGTCCAAAGTTGGCTCTCTCTTCTTTCAGTTTATTCTCCTCAAAGCCTAACATCAAATATTTAAACACTTCTTAAGGACAAGGCTGGATAAAGAGCAATGATTACAACGTAATAGAGAAAGGGCCACATGCAGGTCTCACGGAGCATGCAAACAAATACTCACCCTAGAAATTTTCATCCTATACACAGAAAGGTCACATCATGTAACACTCAGATGCCACCACAGGGCCACTTGAAGGCAGGTATCTCCTTGTCCCTTTTTTTTGAGACAGAGTCTATGTCGCCCTCAGTAGAGTGCTGTAGCGTCACAGCTCATAGCAACCTCAAACTCTTAGGCTTAAGTGATTGTCTTGCCTCAACCTCCCCAGTAGCTGGGACTACAGGCTCCTGCTACAACACCTGGCTATGTTTTTGTTGCAGTTATCATTGCTGTTTAGCTGGCCTGGGCCGGGTTCAAACCCACTAGCCTCCCTGCATGTGGCTGGCATCGTAACCACTGTGCTATGGGTACTGAGCCATTTCTTGTCCTTTCTAAAGACATCATTTCAAATGGAACAGAACTGAGAACTGCCTCTGCAATGGGGCGCTCCCGGCTCAACCCTAATGCTCACCTGTGCGGTGACATTTCTGTCACTCACGTGTACACAAGTCATGACCTACAGGCAGGACTGTCTCCATGAAGTGCCTCCTGCCTCCTAAGGTTCTAATAAATCCGCAGCATGGAGTATTTACCGTCCTGGAAGACCCTCTCCACGTTCAGCCCGTACGTGGCACACGTCTCGTAGTACGTGCAGCGCTTCAGATCGTTGGACAGCTTCCGCGCCCGCGCGTCATCGATGACCCTCGGGTTGGTGGAGCTGATAGCGTCTGGAGAGAAGAGCAACAGTGACAACACGGTGACAATGACCAGCCCTGATTACCTCCCACAACTTGAGGTCCCCTTCTTGGTAGAGATGCAATCTTCTATGAATCTGGAGTTTTTAAAACACGGTTTACCTCTCAAAGAATTGTCTCTAAACCAGAATAGTCATTCATTCATTAGTAGAAATCTGTTTTAGAGGTGAGCTTCTGAAACTGAAAAATTGATTAGAAGAATGTTCAGAAGGCCAGAGGGAAGAGATAAGAGTTGAACACGGCTCTGGAGAAAAGTGCTTAAATAAAATAGAAAGACCCATGGTCACTACCCAACAGGTCCGCAGGCCTCCTGCAGTAAATGCCCTCCACACATGGTGTCACTCTCCCGAGCGTGGTGTCTGATCCAGTCTCCCAGTCAAAACATGCTCCCCCAGCGCCACAAGCATGTGCATTGTGCGTCCCTGGGGATATGACAGAACTCCTGGGGCCACAGGTGATCTGGACGGGACATCTGTGCACAGAGCTGTCTGTGCCAGCCACGCTCCCAGTCCCAGCCCATCCCGTCCATTCCTGTGAGTTACACACAGAATGGGGAAGAGGAGGCCCAATGTTAACAGGCACTGGTCAGAGACTCCTTCTAACCTGCCCTTTCTCAGAGGGCTTGAAAAACAGGATTTCCCTCCTAGTCAAAGCAAAGGAAGAGCGACATAAGCTACATGAGGCAGCAACGACCTTTACAAGTTTGTTATTTTTGCACGGGAAGGGCATTTAACATTCCATGTTTTAAAGTCTATTTAAAAATGTGGCATCTTCAGGAAACAACTGATTCAATTTGTTCTTTCTTCATCCATTTGCTCCTATTTTTTTTTCCTTTTCTCCCTATGAAATGGGTGTAAACTGATTATTTCCTAATTACCAGAAGGCAAATGAACTTGGACTTGAGATGCTCTTCCCCTGACACAGCCCATCAGCCCCGAGAGCCTGCACCCTTCTTGGGGGACAAACGACACCCCTTTTATCCTCTTGTCTTATGGATCAGTAAATCTGACTTACATTTCACAACATTTAAGGAAAAGAAATTATTTTTTAGAAGTATAAACATTTGGGTTTTTTTTCTTTTTTTTGGTTGCAGTTTTTGGCTGGAGCTGGGTTTGAACCCCACCACTCCCAGTATATGGGGCCGGTGTCCTACTCCTTGAGCCATAGGTGCCACCCTAGAAGTATAAACGTCTGTAAAGAAAACTATAGGAAAACAGTTAAACCTCTATAACTTTTTGATGCTTTAGCACAATGTGAAGATTCCCTGCCACGGAGCCTCCACCCAGCTTCGGAGTCATCCCAACCCAAGGGGCCCTGATGGGTCCTGGGACCCTCCACCCTCAATGGGACACCCACTCAGGTGTGGTCAAATCTTGGCCTCAAGGCACACCAGGCTCATGCTTGTCACTGCCAGGAGACAGACTTCTACATTTGGTCTCTTCCTCCCAGTCCCAGTGTAAGTTTTCATTTTACTTTTAACTGTGGCTTCCCGTAGATACTGCTTCTCCCTCCAATCAAATTAAGTTGCAAGTCTTCAAAACAAATGTGTTTAATACACACAGAAACCAGCTCTCCAGTTACACCCTGTCCAGGAAACATGAGTGAGGACCCCTGCGGGCTATTCCCCGACCTTGGGCTGAGGCCTCGCCCCATGCCAGGTGTCCCATCCTCCTTTAGTTCCTCCTGCCCCATAACCGACCTCTAAAGCCACCTGCCCCCAGCAGCAGGGTGGGGGACTCCAGGCAGTCTCTGCAGCCTGACCTGCCTTTTGTCTCAGCATCCCAAGAGACCCCTAACTGGGGCGGCTCACAGAACCACGTCCACTCCGCCTTCCTGTGTCCTGGCTTCCCCGGTGCCCTGGACGGTCTACTTGAGGACTGAGAGGGGCCCTCAGGGAAGAGGGGCCACGGCCCCACCTGACACCTCACATCCCTGTTCATCTGCCGTGGCTTAGCTGAAAGAGACAGAGGCAAAGTGGGGACAGTCTTGCAAAGGAGCCCGCAGGAGAGGCTGGCAGCCTCCTCCTCAGACACACAACCTCCCAGCCCAGGCAGAGACTCAGGGGCAGGCTCACCTCTGGGCAGGGACAGAGGCGTGCTCTGGATCCCAGGCAGGACCGCATGACACTGGTCTTATATTGAAAGCTGAGGAAGAGAAGCAGCTGTTTCCAGACACTCTCACATGACTGCTGAGGGTCTCCCGCTCCTGTGAGTGCTTCTGAGTGACCCTAGCTAAGCCTAGAGAAGCAGGGGTCAGGGGGACACGGCCAGCAGCCCAGTGTCCGGGAGTACTGGACATTTCACTCTGTAGGACGCTGGGCGTGTATTTGAGTGAAAACTGGTCAAATCGGGTCCCTCCAGCCCACATCGAGAACTTAACCATCACTGTTCACAGTTTACAGCAAACAAACAAACAAAAACAGAAACCACCACACCGAGTCCTCTGGACAACCCCCCAGAGCTCAGGCAGCCGGGACGAGGCCCCACACTCACAGACCCCCAGGGACCCAGCTCCAAAACGTCTTGCTCCAGCAAGGACACTAATTTACGATTAATCTGTACAACATCAAAGCAGCTATAGGCAGCATCTGCCTGAGATAATATTTAAAACATTACTTATTAACAATTTTCCACATGCCACGTGGAACCTCACTGTTCTTGCCTTCCTAACAAGAACCAGGGACGTGCCTCCTGATGGCCACCAGAGGGCACCGTGGGCACACAGACTGTCCCCACACCAGGTGCTCAGAGTGACCACTGGCTGCTGTCCACCACACATGTGCTTAAAACGTGGTGGAGGGAAGGATGCTCTCCAGGAAAGCCCAGCTCTAACGCCTGACACCCAGCACCCACCACACTGCTTAATTTCCCTCAGCACACGCCCACTTTGTGAGGGGGCTTCCACAGGGTCCTGGCCAGGATGGCCGGGCTCTCTCCCCTACACTGTCTGTGTCACCTCCCGCCTGCTGCACACAGCTAACTTCTCACTGGGAAAAGGCTCACAGCAGGGCGGGATACTAGACAGGTGAACTGGCAAGGAATTAGCAAGAACAGTTCATTAACAACAAAAAGACAGTACGATTCGTTCTCCTGGACGTGACTATTCCAAGTTACCCATGGTTTTGACAAAGCAGTTTTAAAGATAACCTTCGCCTGACTTTTAAAAACATTGCCTGTGTCATGTTAGTGAGACAGACCCCAATCACACATACCCGGATAACAGAGAATCTGAGACCAAGAACAAGGGTGCTGCGTCTGATCCCACGTGACGGTCTCTTTACTAAGAGCCCAAGTTTTCAGTGACCCACAAGAATGAGAAATGCATCTGGTGTAATTCTACACTCTGAGGGACCAGCTAGATTAAAAATAAGGCACAGATCATAAGACACTGACCGACAGAATAACACAAGACTCTGGCATGTGTATTATTTTAAAGATGCACTAGTACGTGGTAAGCTTTGACTGCTTATAGGTTGTTTTACACAACACAGAATGAAAATATCATAATAGAGAAAACAAGAAAATAGATCCTTTTCTCTAAAGTTTGTGTGTGTGTTTGTGAAAGTTTATGCGTGTGTGTGTTTGTGAGTTTATTTTTAGGTTGCCGAATAGTTTCTCCATTGAATCAAATCAGAAAACCTAATAGTTATATTTAGTTTTATAAAATCTCACCATAAAAAATGAAACTTCAGTGGGCCATTAACTCCTTTAAATGGTTTTTAAATTCCTCCATACCAAAATACAGTCCATGAATCCAGTTACTGCCCAGCTGTGGTATTTTTTAAGAACATCCCTGCACAGACATTGCTCACCTTGGGTTCCCACCAGAACGAGAGGGATCTCGCTCGTGTTCCGGTAGTTGGCCATCCGACTGTAGTAGTGGTAAACGGTCTGGAAACTTATCTCGTCCTCCAAGCTGAAGACAAATATAACAGCGTCCACCCACATGGCAAACTAGGGAGAAGAGAAGGGGAAGAGACGGGGGCTTAGTGGGAGGGCTCCGGAGAGACGGCTAGAAGGGGCTGGACCCGTCTCCCCCACCCCAATGGCCGGCCAGCCGGGCCCTGGGAACACCCCTCTGCTGCCGTCTGATGTTGACCTTTGACTTTGGTTATTTTACAATGTTGTGTCACTGCCGCCTTCTCCTGTGCACAGTGGGTCTCCATGTTCCCCTCAGGAACTGGTCCCCAATCTAACTCCACTCAGGCCACTGTCATTACAATCCCTGCCCCAACCCAGGCAACACTGGCCTTACAAAGAGGCCCTCAGCCCCGGAAACTTTCTGTTTTACATGCAGCCTCCTCTTCAGATCCTCCAGGATCCTTGTTGAACCATCCAGGGTAAAAGGGAACCTTCCCAGGCTTCTGAAGGCTGCTCGAAAACTCGACCCTCCTTCCTGCCATCACTCACGCCTGTCAGCCACTGTCAGGAGGGTGCCTTGAATAGTCGACAGGCCACTGCTGGACGGCAGCACCCTGGCCAGGGAAGCAGTACTTACTTACTTTAGGGAAATTACCCATAGTTAGAGGGGAACCTCACACTGGCTGCGGCTCAGTGGACAGAAGCTCCCTGTCCGTCAGCAGCTGCACTCTCCCTGCGTGGGCACGGCAGGCTCCTTTTGGATCTGTCAGCACCACAGACCCTTCTCTTTCCAAGTGGAAATGGAGAAAACACACCATCTGTCTCCTTTCTGCACAAGAGGCTGAGGTCCTCCGTGGGTGTGTGTGGCCACGGTGGCACTCATGCATGTGGGTAGACTCTGTGGGTAAAACTCCAACTTCCACAGGTAACTGAAAAGTGTATTCAGTTACATGGAAAACTTGAATGCTGCGTACTGCATATTCTCAGCATCTTAAGTTCAATGAAAAGATGTATTTTCCATGGATATTAGAGAAAAAAATCTTTCTCGGAAGAAAAATACCACTGGAGACAGAATAATGGGATTTTGTCCGCCAACGTGTGGAGCTGTGGAGATAATAGGTATGGGCTTTCTACTAAAGAGCACGTAAAGGAAAATGTTTTTAAATACAAAATGCGACCCTCATAACGCTCGTTCATGGCAGAGTTACAGTTTTACCGTGAGGCTGAGGAGGGTCACCGCTCTATGTCCCCCAACCCTGGCTGGAGCCCCCTCTCTAAGCAGCCCTGAGGCAGGACTTCAAAGCAGAGCACTTCCTGAAACCACCAGACCAGCTCTTCTGTGCTCGTCATGGATGCTTCTATTTTGATTTTTAGGTTCTTCTTATACTGCAAAGGCCTGCTGTTTAATTGTGGGGGGTGGAAGCTTGTCCCTAGTCACTCAAAACACTCACGTGCTGGGAAGAATGGAAAATGAAGCCAGGAGACCACCACACTTACAAGCTGCCTTCTGCTAGTCACAGCACCTCCCAGGACCCTTCACCCCCTGAGGAGGCTTGTTGTGGCTGGACAGACTGCCCAGCTGAGACGGGGGGAGCTACGTGGGTTCTGTCACCATCACAAACCTGGGGCAGCCCATCAGATCTCGAACCTTGCTCACTTAATTTTAAAGTGACATGTTCACTGAACACAGGCTGGAATGACTCTATTAACAACTGCTGTCCCTTCTAACGTGTCCTCGAGATCTTTCCTTATTATGACAATATGTGGTCCTGCCAATGCCAGGAAGCAAAATTCTTCACACTTTAACACCTTTGAAATCAGAGCACGTCTTATTACTGCTGATGTTTCATAGTTCAATTGGCAGCATTTTTCATTTAAATATTGGGACATCTTGTCAGCGGTGTTTTAGACTCAACGTAAATGTGGTAAATACATGACACTTTCTGACTAGCCGTGTAGCCTCCAGTGTCTGGAGTCTTCGACACTAAACAATCCCTGTTTGCAATCTTTCACTTTCATCAGCCTGTGATCTCACGCTTCACTTCCACAAAAGTATAAGTTCAAGAAAGAGTGCCAAGGAAAGGTTTAATACTAAGTCTGCATTGAGGATCATGGGCTAATACTAGCTCTCAGCTTTTTAAAAGTGTAGCTAGTGAACTAGGATCTAAGTAAAATGATAAACTGAATTAAACTGAATTAAATAAACCTAAGAAAGAGGTTCCAGGCTCACACTGTTTTATTTCCAGAATGCCCATTATTCAAGGAATTCGCAAAGCAATCCCAACAGGCTGCATCTGGGCTGCCCTGGAGACCTCCTTGGGCCACGATGGCCACAGTGACACAGAGGTGCCCAGCACCCTGGCTCCAAATTCCACAGCAAACTTCCTAATTGACCACATGGCTGTAGGGCAGTGACCTTCAACGCTGGTGTGCCACGAAAGGATCTTAGGTGTGACAGGAAAACTTTTAAAAATCATTAATTAAATATTTTTCAAAATTAGTTTGAAGCACAGCAAGTACTCTTTTTTTTTTACTCCTTTTTTTAATCAATATAATTTAAGTGTGGCACAGAAATCTAACTATAGGTTCAAGTGTTCCATTGAGATAAAAATGGTTGAAAACACGGCTCTAGAGAGCAAAGTACTTGAAGAAAAACAAACAAACAAACAAACAAACAAAAACTTAAAAGACTTTCCAGATGCCATTTCAACGGGGTTGACAAAGCAGGGCAGAGCCAGCTTGTCCTTCCTTCAAAAAACAAAGTGAAAAGAATCAGCAGCACAAATCAAACTTCTCTCTAGCATTTGATAGGAAAAATATAGAATCTGTTTCTTAGAGATGAGAAAAATAATGCAGTTACAGAAAGCACTTTTATGGGTCCCCCCCCCCCTTTCTGAAGCATCAGTGATTTCCAGAACCACTTGTTTAAGCAGAACCTTGAAAAGAAAATGAAGAGGGCTGCAGCGTGCATGCAATACTCACCTGCGCCTCCGGGGGGCCCCCCTCATCTCTAATCAGCAGCAGATAGCTTTGTCCATCAACAACAATCTCTTTCTTGAACCTGCCACCTGCCACACACATAAAAAACCTCGTTACAAAAGAAAAACACAGTGTAAGGAGAGCAAACAGACGTGGGCTTCGCTTGTGGAAAAATACACCCTAGGCTGTCGCCCTGGAGGGAGCTAATTCTGGGCACTTAGTGGATTTTGATGTCTCCAGCAATGACTGAATTTTAAAAAGGCTGAACTCAGATTTAAATATTTGTCTTTAAGAACCCGTGTTCACTTCCAGTTAGAGGGCACCGTCTATCACGCGATGCCAGGCACCCACGGCCAAGGAGTGTGGAATTTCCAAGTAGGCTTTATGTGACAATCCGGGAATTGTCACTCATCAGGGAAACAGAGAACAGTGGAATTGTCATTCTCTTGTTGGGTTCACAAAACTGAAACAAATGTTTCATGCCTCACAGGTGCCTCGTCTA
>NW_003852528.1:484293-489236 GCF_000181295.1 Otolemur garnettii | reverse complement strand
CATCCTGGCTTTGGGCCACATTAATGCCCCCAAAAGCAGAAACCTGAGTCCTCCACCCATCCCATCCCAACCTGAAGATGTCCAAGGCCCAACAGATGGGTGGCAGCCCTCTGCAGCCAGAGGGGGCTGGCCAGGAAACCAGCCCTACCCCTGTGAGCTCCTGAACACACAAGCATATTCACAGCTCGCTCCTACGCAGAAGGCAACAGGTAACTAACTGCATTTGTTTTATTTGATGTTCATTTTACTCCATAATGAAAACAGAAAATAATCTTCCAATGTTAAGATAAAGCAGATAAACTTTCATTGTGAAACTTTTACATCAACAAAAAGAGGGGGCAGAGTCCACAGAAAAGTCAGGTGGACCTACTAAAAAAGCCACAGGATGCTGGATCCAGACACACAGAGCACACGCCCTGCCAGCCTCCCCCAGCGGCACACGTCAGCCAAAAAGGACTTGAGGTCCCTGCGTGGCAGATTCCTCCAGGTGAAAGGGATGACACTTGTTTTTCAGCAGGACATTTTGATTATGAAATGAGCTAGAAGTATCTGACAACCAGCAAGAGACAGCCATGGGACAGTCACACCCCTGACACTGCCTCGCTCTGTCAGAATAAACACGGACCACACAGCCTCTCTCCACCTCAGTGTCCCCAGCTGCGAAATGGGGATGAGGAGCGATAAGCTGATGAAGCTCAGCCCACAGCCAGCCACAGTGGTGGGGATCTCCAGAGCTATTCAGAATTTCTGTTTTGTTTAAAAGATATGCTTAACATTTAACAAACCTCCTTACAGTAAGAAAATTTGCAAAAGTTATTGTAATAGTAATGTTATCATTTGATTTAAAAAACTTTAAAACTTAAAAAAAGAGAGAGAGATATTGGAAATCTCTTTCTTTTTATTTTTTTTGAGACAGAGTCTTGCTATGTCGCCCTGGGTAGAGTGCCGTGAAGTCACAGCTCACAGCAACCTCAAACTCTTGGGCTTAAGCTATTCTCTTGCCTCAGCCTCCCAAGTAGCTGGGACTACAGGCGCCTGCCACAACGCCTGCCTATTTTTTGGTTGTAGTTGTCGTTGTTGTTTAGGTGGCCCGGGCCAGGTTTGAACCTGCCACCATTGGTGTACGTGGCCGGCACCATAACCATGCTATGGGTTTACCTCTGACAGAACCTGAGTCAGGACGACCACGAGAAACTTCCTGAGAAACAGTGTCTGCCTCCCGCTGCACAGGCCTAGGCCCCCAGGTCAGTGCTGCAGCCACCCTACACCTGGTCACCAACACGGGGACCCACCCGGCCATCCTCTGCAGCACCAGCATGGCGACTGCACCTCTGTCCCAGCCTCTGGCCAACCTGACCTCTCATCAAGACACACTAACCACCCAGATGCACAGGTGCCCTGTGCACACGTTTGCTGTTTAGTGAGAGCCTGCTGTATGTGGGAACACAAGGCATCTTCAAAGTCCCAAGGGGGAGACAGTGTAAGTTTTGATATCCCCAGGAAAAGAGGGGCATGCACGAGAGAGTGCCACCTGGAAGGCCTATTCAGAAACGCTTTGGTATGTTGGGGGAATGTTTGGCACAATCAGCAGTCACAGAGGGGGGATGGGTGGGCGGCAACTGGACTGGGCAGCTAAGCCCAGGGAGGCTGGGGGGCAGCAGAGTCAAGGGCAAGGACCTGCCTGCAGGACGAGGGCAACAGGTGGCTGGAGCAGGGGGTGAGCATGGCACTGCATGGCCTCAGATGCTGGGTTCAAAGCCCTACCAAGCCCTCCCTAGCAGGGTGACCTCCGCCAAGTCACTGGATTTCCTCACCTATGGAATAGGGACAAGGCACAGAGCTTCCTTCCACAGAATTAACAAACAAAAGGCACCAGAACCCTGCCTGGGACGCAGGAGCTGGGCACTGGCACCCACAGACCTTCACAAGCCCTTCACAATCCCCCACCTCTGTCCTGAACTTCACACACTGTCCCTGATACAACCCCACCCCGGCAGGCCCAGCTCAGCCTGCCCCCAGACGGGGCCTCCAACACAATTGCAGGTGAGGCTCTCCCTGCTGGGGGATGCCCCCAACCAAAGCCGGGTACGCTGGTCCCACACCCCATTCCTCAATCGCTAGACTGGGTCACCTCCAAAGCAAGCAGGTGGGGTGTGTGGGGCCTAGCCTCAGAGTGACCGAGATTCCCTCTGAAGCTAGAGGACCCCCTAGCTGCCCCACATCTCTGGGGAGCAGGAACCCAGAGGATGTCCCCACCCAGCTCCCCCAGACTGGCAGTGACAGTGTGCAGCCCTCCTTGCACACATCTCTGCACCTTGCCTGTCTTAGGGGCATCGTGCAAGTATGTGTTGGATGAATTTCACACCTGTTTCCTTAAACATGTTTTTGTAGAATCCCCTTCACAGGTGGTACTGAGGGGGCTGAAGCTGACACTCTGTCTATGTGGCCTGGAGCCAAGGACACCTGACCCAGCCTTCCTCACCTCTGAAGGAGGCTGATTCTTTCTTCCAGAGAAAAGGCGTCTTCCACAGCTCTAAAACCACCTTACACATCCCTCGAGCTACCAACTATAATTAGCATATCCTTTCAATGTTTTGCAATTTCAAACACGAGACACTAGCCATCAGCGTGTATGGTTTTTCCAGTTACACTTAAATCAAAAAACAAAAGTTAAATACTCACATGCACTTGCCATGAACCCAGAAGTTTAATGAGAAAAAAGCCCCCTAGGCTGGGCACTGCCAAGGCAGCCAGCTCAGCTGGGATAGGGCGGTTACATTCCGGGAAAATGCAGGGTAGCGGGCGAGTGAAATAATACTTTAACATTCACATTCTACCGTGTCCTGTAAACACGAAAGGAACAGCCAGGGATGAGAGCGTGGCTGGCAGCACGCTGGTAACCAGCAGGTGCCGCCACCTGCATTATTTCAAATTCAAACCCACCATCTTATCCACGTCATTACATCTTTTTCAGCCAAAATTTTACAGGCTACCACCAAACTCTATATACAATTTCAGTTTTAAATTAAGATTTAAATGCTTATTTTATGTCCAGTTTCTGCCTACGTTCCTGGTCCATTTTACCCAACCACATACTCCCAGCACCTGGCACACAGCCCTGCCATGGTCTGCACGACCAGTTTGTCAAGAGTGATGCGCCCTCTTCTCTGCTGCCAGTTAGTATTGCTACCACTGAACACTAAATTACATCAGGGATCATTTTCTTTTCTAAAGGGGATGTCAGTCTCTCTGAACCTGACCCCCACTTGGGAAGCATGGTCATGTGTCCAGCTCAGCACACCTGTGTGCAGGTGCCAGGTGAGCACCTCAGACAAGAGCAAGTGCACCCTAGAACTGCAGAGCCCCTCTCCCCGCAACTGGCCTTCCAGGATGGGGAACTAGACAGACTGCGGGCAGCTGCCTGGCCCTAAGAGGGCACCAGGAAGGGCAGCCGACGTAAATCTGTGCTTCCCTAAGGCACAGGGAGGCACCAGAGGGGAACAGCTCTGTGCTGGGCATCCAGATCTCAGCGTCCTTTCTCGGCTTGATTTTCGGAGTTGGGTTTTGCGGGACAGCAGGGTCAGGTCTCCTCTGAGCTACATCAGCAGAGGGAACTCATCTCAAGTGCAATTTGTTAGGTTTCTGGTTTACCCCAAAGGCAAGCTTTCAAAGCTCCCAGAAAACCCGAAAACTGCCTGGGTGCATTTGAACTTGCATTTTTCAAAGTGAGTCAAGGTCTTAATTTCTCCCTAAAGCCGACACTCCAGAAAGCAAAGTGTGTGAGAGGTGGAACTGAACACGCTGCCCCCAGGCTGAAGCAGGCAGATGCACTCACCAAGCACACACAACACTTCAGGAAGGGTAAGGTCCTGCTCTTTGGTTTTTACAGTATCTTTTTTGTAGTCTTAAGGGTGTCCCCACACCCTCTCCATGACCTGGGTCCCGGTCTCATGCTGCGGGAACCAGCTTCAGATCGGGATGCTGGAGTAAACAGTATGATGGGGTCTCCTCAAGTATTTCAACTCCCGCTAGGTAGGGACACCCCAGAGCCCTCCTAAATACAGGTGCCATCTACACAGGGAGAAACCGGCTTGTCTATGCTATCATTTCTGTTTTAAGAGGAGAAAAAAAAAGAGCAAACTGAATTTTCCAATTCCAAAAAAAAATAATAATAATAAAATAAAATAAAATGTGCTCTTTTGGGAGTAAACACTGCAACAGATGTTTGGTATTTCTGTTTCTATCATTTTGGTTAATTGGACCGAAAGCTATTAACAAACCATTAACAGTGCTCCAAGCTACAGTGACAGCAATGACAGTGTGCCTTACCACACGTTAATTCACAAAGCACTTTCCTTCTCGTATCACCTCCGTTACCCTTCACCACATCCTGTGACGCAACCATCATTCCAACATCCAAATCTCGGGAGGAAAAGAAATTCTGACGCTGACCAAGACCCCCGGGGCCAGCGTGCAGCAGCAGCAAGGCCCAACTCCACATGTTCTCACCTCTCCTCTCCTCCACCTGAACTTCTGCTAAGATAACCCCCACTCGAAATGACCCTGTCAATAACGAGCCTGGCAGCCCGTGTGACATCTTCTGGCGTCCATGGGGTGGACACTGAGGAAACCCAGGTTTCTCTTGTCCTAATTCCACCCACAGCTGGGGAATGGGTGTCTCTATCTTCAGTTCCAAAAACCATCACTGTACACACACACGGACAAAAAAAAAGACACCTGCCTGGAACTTTCATTTTTTACTGTTGATTTTTATCTTTCCTTTTCCACGAATAAGCAAAAGATGACAATCATTCTTGAGTTTAAAGCTGCATCTGCAGGGCACACAATTTCCCTCTCCCACTGGAAAGGAAAGGGGCATTATTTTTGCTTCTGATCCAGCTATGGTGCAGGTGCAGGGGGCCCGTGCCTCTTCCAGTGGGCAG
>NW_003852528.1:481177-483280 GCF_000181295.1 Otolemur garnettii | reverse complement strand
AAAAGTCAAAGGTCCGGGTTAGGATGGCAGATTCTAACTTCACCGTAACTAAATTTCCTGCCCTCTCTTCCTCACAGAATGACTGGTGGGAAAAATAAAAACCAGAAGAAACAAAACTCAACATCTAACAGAGGAAGGGGCACGATGTTGCATCATCAACCCAAAACATGCCGCCCCGAGGAATAAAGGGCAGCCCGGAGCTGGGCGCAGGGGCCAGCCCAGCCGCTCAGCCCACCCCCGGCCCTGCGCTCACAGCACCTGGGCTGATTCACCCCCAGGCCTGCAGGGAAGACTCTGGAGTGGGAGCTGCAGCCTGACTTTTCCATCTCCTGACAGAGAAGCGGGGAGTATGAAATGAAGCCTCGGGAGTAATAACCAGTGAAGACGGTCAAGACTCACAGCAATGCCCCATCACCCAGCCAGCTGGAGAAGTGACCCCTGAAGCTGGGTACCCCCAGGGGAATAATAATATATATTGCCTCCCACCCTTCAGGAAGGGTGTCAGGACCCTGGCAGAGGACATTCAGTCAGCTCCCAGGAAGAGCAGAGCCCTGGTCCCCACTCAAGAGCTCACCACCTTGGAGCTGATGTCCTCAAGACTGCAGAGGGACCAGCAGGATGTGATGCGCTCCTTTGATGCCGGACTCCCCAGGGAGAAGGACATCGTGCCCCAATCCTGCCATGTGCTCCCTGCGGCTGCTCAGGGCACCCACGATGAGAGGCGTTGCCCCACCCCCACCTTCTCCTGCCTTAGGAGCAGATGGCGGGGAGCTCCCTGCAGCCCAGATCAAAATGAGCGAGAACCTTCCTGGTGGCCAGCACCCATCTCAGCAAAGGGATAATCTGGGAGAAGTCCAAGGGGGAGGAAGCTGAAAAGGAATAGGGGGGCATTATGCAAAGGGACCACAGGGGCAGGAGGGGGTGGGGAGGAGGGAGGCCAGAAGGGAGCCCACAAGGAGGAGCCAACGGGGAAGAAAGCAAAACTCAGAGGGCAGAAGGGGACGGGGGACAGCACCTCCCACTCTCAGACCACTTAGGGAAGAAGAGGCTTTCCAGGAGACAAAAGGTCCAGGATGAGAATCTGAAGCTGGAGATGAAATGGGAACCTCCAGAACGGAGGACCAAAGCAGCCCTTGGGAACTAATAAATAAAATCAGAAACAGGAAGGAACAAAAGGGATGAGGCTGAAAGCCCAAGTTCCCAGCACAGAGGAGGACGACACAGCCAAGGAGACGTCAAAGGCAAGACCTCAACAGAAAGATGGAAAGGGCATCTCTGACAACAAATCCTCAACAAAGAGCTCAGAGACTACGCAGAGATAAAAGACAAAGGAATGTTACTGACAGCAGAAAGACGGCAGATCAACAGAGCAGGTGAGGGTCCAAACCCAGGCCTGGGGGAGCCGCACCTGCTGGCCCAGGCCTGGCTTCTTATCTGACCAGGCTCTGCAGCAGGCAGGGTGCAGGGAATTCAAAAATGGCTGCTTTCAGGATTGTTCAGTAGGAATAACTGTTTTTGAGATTGTGTCATAACAACAAGCAGCCTACACACTCCCCGGTATCTTAGCCGCTGAATGAGAAACCAAGAACTGATGGATGTGGCCGTGTCGGCAAGGTCTTGTGCACTCGTGCAAACAGAACCCTGCCGCTGCAGCTTAGGCTGGGCTGTTAGGAAGGCTCAGCTTGGGGCCGGCCTTTTAGCAACCCCATCCTGCATCTGAGTGCACCTGAACATTACGCAGGTGAGCACACTGCTATGGGCAGCACCCTCCCTTCTCATGAGCCACAAGTCAGTGTCTTCGTGTGACATTCAGGTAACAAGCTGACTCTCTGAAGTGCAGCAGAGCAAATTTAATGCTTACCATGGCTTCTACTCCCCAAACTTGTAAGGGAGTGGCTGCTTTTACTGATGGAAGTTGGAATATATTAAGTCCTACTGTTCCTATTCTTTCAACACGTTGGTTGCATTTAATTGAAGAGTATCTGGAAATTGCAACTGGGTTGATACATTAAGTGTGTGTGGGGAGTGGGGGTTACTTGAGTGGCTCAGGTATTCTTGATACCACGTAACAAAAATTTATTAGATAGAAAAGCAACATAAAAG
>NW_003852528.1:472004-480841 GCF_000181295.1 Otolemur garnettii | reverse complement strand
AAAAACAAAAACTCTGGTTAAGTGGTTTAGGCTGATTCCTGTGGGCCAACATCCATCATCAACGATATCTACTGTCAGCAAAAACAACTCACTTCCATTAAGTTTTAATGGGTTCCCCCCCCAAAAGAAGTACTATCTGAAATTACTATAAAGTAGCATTATCTCAACCAAACACGTTATTAACAGCTACAGAACTTCAGACATAGTCATCAAGACTTTTTAGTCAGTGAGAGACAACACGTATGATGGTGGCCCCATGTTGGGACTGCATGTGTGACTGTGGGACCGTGAGGGGTAGGTAGCATGTGTGACGGTGGTCCTGACGGACTGTGATACTCTATTTTTATTGCACCTCTTCTACATTTAGGTGTGTCAGACACAGAGATGTGGTTACAGCTGCCAACAGTCCTCAGTGCAGTAAAACGCTGCACAGGTGTGTGGCCCAGGAACATGGGGCTGTACCACAGAGCCCAGGTGTGTAGCAGGCTGCACTGTCCAGAGTTGGGTAAATACATTCTGTGATTTTTGCACAATGGTGAAATTACTAACGAAGAATTTCTCAGAATTTGTACCTGTCGTGAACGTTGCCTGACTACACTACAGAGTGAAATGCCTCAGCCCGGCGTCCAAAGCATCTGTTTTTCTTGGGAGTCTGGCCCCGGAGGAGGAAAGGTGAGCGTCTTGCACACAATGTCCTGCTCTAAAGCTGGGCCTTTTCCTAGTAAAGTCCTAATTCCAGGCTTCCTGCAAGATCCAGGATACTGCTTTCCCCCACCCCCAAGTCAAGACCACTTCTGAAAGCAAGGATGATGGAAACAGCTTGGTTCGGGTTCCTATGGAGGCTCCCTGACTTCATGTACCACATGAGGCCGTGGCTAACTTCTCCCTAGTCCCACTATACACTGGCCAACTAAACTTTGGTCATCTAAACCCCTACTCAACAAATATTTAACAGTTGGCAATAGGATGAGTCTCTGCCCTAAGGCAGCTTACTCTCAGGGCAGTAGAGGAGGAGGGAATGGACTTGCTTAGGACAGGAGAGCTGGGCTGGTGGGGGAGCCCAGGTCAGCTTCAGCCTGAGCCACAGAACCCGCTGGGCAGACCGTGGGGGAGGGGCGCTGGTTTTCAATCACCACAAAACGATGGGCCCCACCCAGTAAAATCTAACATATAACCAAATAAATAAACTGCTGATTGAAAATCTTCCAATAGCTACCACTGTGGTTGTGCCTGAGTATTTCACTGTTTGCCACTGTCTCGGAAATAGCTTGCAGGGTAAACTTAATATATTTAGTCCTGCACATGTGGTTCTTCAGGGAAAATGTCCTTAAGGTTATGTGTTTATTTTTAATATTTTGCACTTTTATTTAAAGCATTATTTAAAGAAGCACAACACAGAGCGGTGCCGATTTGGGAGAGGGTGCCTAAGTCCTGTCCGGGGTAATTAAGGAGAAACCACCAAGGCCTGAGCTGCGTGCCCAGGGGCAAGTTAGGGCCCACAGAGGACAGGACGGAGAGTGACTTGAGTCAGCAAGGCACCGGCCAGGGCCCCACTGTCAGCTACTCAGCTGCCAGCACTGGGCAAAAGGGCTCTTACTCCCTCAGATTATACTGTTCTAAACCAGTGCTCCCTGCGTGCACGAAAATAACTTCACATTAAAAAACAACAGCTTCACATACACTGTACTTTTGATTATGCAGTTCTGGAAGTGAATGTGGAATAGTGCTGACTTTCTAGTCATCTTCTCACATACAATTAATTCTCTGACCGTAAGTGAGAAACTAGACAGGGAGGCTGCTCTCAGATCAGGCCGAGGCCCCTCTGTGGTCTCACCGATCCGCCTTTACACACTGTGGAGCAGGGTCAGCAAACTGCCTTCCTTGGTAAAAGGCCCGAAAACCAGTATTTTAGGCTCCCTGGGTTGCATTTTTTCTTTATATTTATTTATTTTTACAACTCTTTTAAAAATGTAAAAGCTCTCTTAGCTCCTGGGCAGTGATGACACAGGTGAGGTGGCAGGTCCCTGCGGTCATCTCCCAGCAGCATACGGGTGTGCGCCCGCATGTCACTGCTGTCCTGGCCACACTGCGCCTTCCCCAGGGCTCTGAGAGAGGAACTGTAACGTGCAATCTTACGGTAACAGTGTGGTGACTTCAATGCCCGTTCAGCAGGTTTTGTTTCCAGGCCTCTGCCCCCAGCCTCGTGGGGACTCTGATCCCCAAGAACACCCTGAATGCACCAGAACCCTGAGGCCTCCAGCCAAGATCCTTCCAGCACACGGCCTTGGATGGCCCAGACACACCTGCACCATCTGTCCTAGGCCTAAGAAGCAGCTGACACTCCTGACAGGCCTAAGAGCCGGGTGAGGGCTCAGTGGTGACGGCCACAGCAGCACATCCTCCCACTGTGGGGCCAGTTCCACAGTCCAGAGGTGGCCTGGGGACCCCTCTTATCCATGTTCTCAAGTCCCCTCCAAAGCTGGTACTCATGTTGCTGACCTGGCCAGAGCCTGGCCTCCCTCAGGGCTCCTCCTCTCTGCATCTCACTTCCTCCCCCAGGCTCCTCCTCTCTGCGTCTCACTTCCTCCCCCAGGCTCCTCCTCTCTGCGTCTCACTTCCTCCCCCAGGCTCCTCCTCTCTGCGTCTCACTTCCAGACACAGCACTCGCCCCACATCTGGTAATGACACCTTGACCCCATCCCGGCTCCCTTCTCCTCCCAACCTAAACCCTCTCCCCTGCTCTTGGTGTCCAGAGCCTGAGGGTGAACTGTAGTAGGTGGCCCTTCCCAGCCCTTCCCAACCCCTCCTGCAGGATGGTCACACTTCATTGCAATGTTATCTCATCCTCAAAGCCCAAGTGCTGGGTTGTTTCTTCTTCTTTTGTTTGTGATGGTCTTAATTTTTAAAAAATAAGCGTAACAGGCTCACACCTGTAATCCTAGCACACTCTGGAGACTAAAGTGGGAAGATTACTTGAGCTCAAGAGTTCGAGAGCAAGAGCTCTACTCTCTTACTCAGGCTGGTCTCTACTAAAAATAGAAAGATTAGCTGAGCATTGTGGTGGGCATCTGAAGTTCCAGCTACCCAGGAGGCTGAGGCAGGAGGATCACTTGAGCCCAGGAGTTAGAGACTACTGTGAGTTACGATGCCATGGTTCTCTAGCAAGACTGTCTTTAAAAAAAAAAACAAACAAAAAACTGCTAAGATATGGGGCTCAGAAAATGGCAACAAATGCCAACCACATGGGCTGTCCTCAGGCCACATGAACAGAACATCAACAGCTCCAGACCGAGGGCTGGCGTCAGCAACCCATCACTTGTAGTTCTCTCTGCACCTAGATCTGGCCTCTAGTCCTTCCTGACACAGGAAGTCCAGGAGTCACCAGAACACTAGGTTGAATCTAGTTTCCACTTCTGAGCTGGGTCAATCATTAGTGAATTTATTTGGTTAAATCATTTGGACCACATGAAATTGCCATCTTTTGTAGGTTACTGGCATCTGTCTGTAACTTACTATGCATTGATCTGAGAGAGAACTCTCCACACACACACACTCCCCTTACAGTAGGGAGCCACCGCTGCCTCCCTCCCAGGCCATGACAGCCCCACAGGGGATGGGACATGGAGAGAAGGCTACTTTCACCACATCCCAGATGCTCCTTATATAATTCTCTCTGGCACTTGACCTAATTTGCTGTTAGTGCTTTCAACCTCTACTCTGTTTCCGTGTCCCAGCCTGTGGGAGTTTGCTGTGTGCCTGAGTCGAGCATCTACCTGTGACATGTTCTTATGGGATGCAGCATTTTCTTTGCAGAATTTTGGCAATCCCACCTCTGACTGTGCACAACTAGAACGTGTACCCTAAACACTTAGGTTCTGGCCTCCTTTGAAATATAAATCTCCCCACCACTCAGGACCCCACCCCAACTAGACATGCCCCACCCCACCCTGTCTTTGCTCTCCGACTGGCCTAAGGCTGGCCTCAGCCCAGTATTTCCTCCTTTCTGCAGTGCCCTCCACAGAAAACCTCTCAACCCTGACAGCTGGGCTGTCCAAGTCTAGGAACGGCTATTTTAGGATTCATATAGACACTCTGAGCAAGTGATCTCTCCCTGTTCCTGGGACCAATAAACTAGGTCAGGGGAGGGAAGGAGTAGGGCTGAGCTAAAACAATGCTGGGGGGGGAGGCAGATGTAGAAAAATAATTCTGTGAGCTGACATTTTAAGATTCAAATGATGCATAACATTCCAAAGACCAAGGTTTCCACCCCTGAAGATTAAGAAAAACTGCCTTAAAAAGTCAGAGGTCCATGGCCCAAGTGAAATTGTACAAGTCACTGCAGGCAGCTTTGGGGAGTTCAGACAGTGCCCAGGGCTCTTCTCTAGTACCCAAGTTCTACCACGTGATGGAGGAGGAAACCTCTGCTAACAGGGGGAGGTCTGCACCACACACTCCCACCATGGGTTAAAACCCAACAGCAGAAGAATGCTGTGGACAAAGGGTTTCCACCCGTCCCCCATTCCACCTTCTCCCTGGCCCTAGTCCATAACAATTAGGCTGACCTCATTACCCAACTCAAGGGACTGGACAATCACAATCTCCCCCTAGACCTGTCTACACTGATAGTTTCAGAGAGAAGTGGGTGACTCAAGGGGGTTGCCTGGGGGTCTTCTGCCTGTGAAGCTGTTGAGAAAAATAGTCAACTTTTCCTCCACATCATGTGTGAGCTCCAGGACCATCCACACAGTCATGAAGCCGTCATGAAGCCACCAACTGGGGAGGCCTCGCTGAGCACTAAGCCCAACACAGGCAAGAAAAGGGACACAGAGGGTCCTCCAGAGCTCAAGTGGTCAGGGGACTGGGGTCTTTGTGAAGCCAGACCCATCCGCTCGGGCTGCTCCAGGCATGCAAGTTAGTAAAGTCTCCCTCCTTTCTGTTCAAGCTGCTTTAAGCCAGCCAACTATTCCTTTCAACCACTGTGTCCCTCTATGCAATGAACATGGCCCTGGGACTTCCGGATCAGAGCAGGAGGCTTCCTGCCAAGGTACAGACTGGAATAGGAGCTGCGGGTGCAGAGAGATGGCATGATCAAGGCCAAAAGACATGGGCAAGACTCAGGCAAAAGTGCCCAATGGGGGTTCCGTGGAGAGAGGTACGACGACTGGCTGTTAGACTCCCCTTCAGTGTGACATTTCTCTGGGAAAAATGCCTCGTAGCAGCAAATGTGAAACTTGCTAGATGCTGGTCTCCTTTCTGCTATAAAGAATGGCTTTGTTACTTCTGATGTCATGAGGTTTCCAAGCAAAGCTATTCGGCATACACTGTGCTGTTACGGGGACACAAAACAGCCTCGTGGGCTGCCTAGAGAAGTGAGGGGCTCCCAGCAGAGCCCGGCGCCTGCCCTCCTAGACGCTCACAGAGCAGGTGGAAATCACCACTGGGACTGTAGCTGCTCACTCGGAATCTTCTCCCTGGAACGCATGCCCCACGGTGGCCCCCGGGCCTGGCTTTCGGTAAGCCCTGGACTTCTTGCTGAATTAATTACAACAATATGGGACGATGTGTTCCGGGTTCCAAACAACCAACTCGAAAACACATCATGTCCTGCCAATTTTGTCAATGCCAAAAACATGACAACCCCCTTACTTGGTTTTACAGCTTCCCTCCTTTTTCAAAATGAAACAGTACACGCTTCCTTCCTTTTCATTGCTGCCTTAAAGTTTGTGTAATAACTCTGTATCCTTCACCTGACCCCCCATGGCTCCTGAGACAGGGAAAGAGTTAGAGATGTCGCACTGACAACGGCAAGTGGTATTTCCACGTTGAGACAGCAGGTTTCCCTCAAATCAGTGGAGAAGGTGGCTCCAATGCCTGCTGCTGTATCTGCCGAAGCAGCCTCCCAGCTGACTCACAATCTTCAAGTTTACAGATAATTCTCATTAAAAAATTATCATGTGGTTATAATCACTTTGTTGCAAATAACACGGTAAAATTCATGTTGAAAAATGTAAACAGCTAGATTTCAAAACTCATCAAATTTTATTAGAGTTTTACAGATTTTTTTTTTCCCACTGAAACATTAAACAGCACCCAAGAATGGTTTTAGTGAATCAGCCCTAACATCTGTGCAGCAGTGGTAGCTGACAAAAATTTTTCTAAGCTTATTTGATTTGGAAAGGGTTTTAGAGCTGACAGCTTAAATGCATTTCATGTGTCTCTGAAAAGAAGGCTGAGTGTTTACCACATGGTTTGTTTCTAAGGCACTAAGCAAACATTCATTAACAAAATATTTAAGATACATGTGCTTCTGAGAAAGCATTTTCTACCAATTCTGGGCAGAGCCCTGCCGGAGAACCATGAGGCCAACAGAGCAGAGCGGGGCTGGGGGTGCCCAAGGCCAGAACCGAGTGACCGCTCACTAGCACTCACCTCCAGCACGTGACGTGGCCCCTGCTGGCTCTCCCTGCACAGCCAGACTTCAGCCTTCTGTATCCCTCCAACTGGAGCCTTCCTGACCATGCCGCATCAGGGGGGCCTCAGCACCCCACCCCCACAGGCATGAGAAGGATCCCAGCCCTCTGTAGCCCTCTAACCAGAGGCCTCCTGACCACGCTGCATCAGGGGGGCCTCAGCACCCCACCCCCACCCTCCACGGGCATGAGAAGGACCCCACAGAACTCAGCCCCACAATGAACCAGAGAGGTGGTCAGCCCACTTTAAATTCTCTTCCTTTCTCTGGTTTCTGAATGCAACGACTGGGGCCCAGGTAGCTGGTGTGGGGCTCACCTCTTGATACTGTGAGCTTTACTCAGGGCAGCTGGAATAAAACTATACTGATGAGGGCGGTGGGCTCTAGTGAGCTGATTTTTCTACCTTTAGGGGTACAGAAACTGATCCCCAGAGCAAGATCAGAGTCCTCAGGACTGGACATGACCCCTTTGAGGGCAGCTGAGGGCAGAGAAGATGGGAGGAAGCGATCTGACAGGCCACCCGTGCAAAGGGACACGCATACTATTCAGTCCTTGCAACGACTGTGGGGCAGAGAACAGTAAGCTGATGTGCAGGAGGACGGACAGCTGGCCCAGCGTCACAAGGCCAGCGAGTCCCTGAGCTCTGACTTGGGACAGCCCCAAGCAAGCCTGAGGCCCCATCACAGGGGATCTCAAACGTCCAGGCAGGGAACGTCTTGGTGGCAATGTGGGGAGGGGCCCAGATAGCCTGAATCCCAGGATGCCAGAACCTTCTGAGAGTTTGCTCCCAGCTCCCCAGGCGCCACCCTCTTATCATGGCCCAGCTCCCGGAGCCACTCAGCTGTCCACACAGAGCGTGAGCTCACGGCAACTGAAGAGTGTGCTCTGCGTGCCAGCTGCTTCCTGCAGAGCGTGTGGGCTCACTCTTCCCACAGAATCCCCAAGTCGCCACCAAACTCTGACGTCAACTAAACAAAATGAAAACCTCTAGGCTTCTCTCTGAGAGACGTAAGTCCAGACGTGTCCACTGCACTCTCCTGCCACCCAGGCTCCGAGTGAAAGTGCATTTTAGAATTCTCTATGACTTTCCCATCTTGAGTCACATGAACTATATCAGCTCATCCATTCCCGCTCACGTACCATATCTGTCCTTACCGAGCAGGTACAGTCACTCTCAGCACCACACTTCCTCCCAAACTTGAAAACCTCACATGTCCCCTTCCCACATGGGAGGATGCGGCCCGCTGGGCAGCTCCCTCAGTAGGAGACCTGCCTGGCTGTCCATACTCTTCAAGCCACTCAGGCCACTCCATTGGCAAAATGAACAGGGACCAGCACGCTTCCTAGTCACGTCTGGCCCATATTTTCCATTTCCAGGAAACAGGTTGGGGGAGCTTCTATCAGAAGCTCCAGGCTGCTGCTGCCAGGCTGTGGTTACCACCAGGAGAAAGGGGAGGGCCTGGGGACAGCACTAGATGTCACCCTCCTGGGGGAATGGCAGGGCCAGCGCAGCCTTCACAGGCACATCCCGGGCTCTGAGCCAGGAACCTGCCTGCCACTGGCCCACACAGATCCAGGGCCACCACAGTCTTGGAGCTAGCTTTTTCCTCAAAAAAATTTGAGTTGGAGAAGAGCCAAAGAAAAACTCAAGATTCAGACACTGGAGGAGTGAGTCCCTGATAAATAAGCTCAGGGGGACCCAGGAGTGACAGAGTCAGCAGCTCCAAAGTCACACCTGGCAAAGACATTCCCTGCCAATCCCTTGGAGTGGCTGCAGCAGGTGACACCACTGACCCCCACTGCTCCTCGCTCCCTAGATGACTCTCTCGGGCAGCCCGTGGGCCTTGGCGGCAGGCAGGCTCCTGATCACCTTTCAGGACTTCATACCTGTATGTGAGCTGACTGCAGATTTGTGGTGAAAGAAAGTTCTCAGCACAAATTCATCTTGGCACTTCTAGCCCCATTTAGCAGCTTGTAGTTGTGTGAAAAATTACATAAGAGCAGTTCATCTTATAATCACTGGAAAGAAGGTCTATGAACAATCTTAAATATTCTGTCTCAACTAACCTTAAAACCTTGCCCTTAATCCACCCTCAGCCTGCTCTTGTCTGGGAAAGCTTGGGGGGGGGGTGCTTTTTGCTGAATTTAGATGAGCTGCCAACCCAAGGCAGCTGGGGCTGTCAGCCTTTCTGGTCCCAAGGTCCTTCCTCCACACCTGCTGTTCTGTCCAGCTCAGCAGGGCCAAGAACCCCCACTGAGAGAGAGACCAGGTGTTGGCACAGGGAGAGACCTTCCAGAGACTGAGGTCTTAAAGCAACAGTTCAGCGCTGCAACCAGAGAGATCTCTGGTGGACACCACAGTCTCCC
>NW_003852528.1:463939-471171 GCF_000181295.1 Otolemur garnettii | reverse complement strand
AGAAGCTGGAGAGGCAGGAACAAGCCCCTCCCAAGAGCCTGCAGAAAGAACCAGCCCATCAACCCCTGGACGCCTAACGTCTGGCCTCCAGAACCGAGTTGCTAAGTTCCTGCTGTAAGCCACCAGCACTGTGTACCTTGTTGCAGCGCTCCTAGGACGGACTCATGCACACACACTCCCCACATATGTACACATGTGTAAACACGCATACACACGCACAGTTAAAGGATGTCTGCCTGGACACATCCGCCTTACGGTCATGGCTCCCAGGCCCCCTAAGTCATCAATGTCTCCTCATTAATTCACTAACTGAAAAATATATATTTAAATCCGTCCCTCATTTGGATTGCATCTTTAAAATTACCTAAATCTTGTGAGTTGGCTCTCTTCACTACAAGAATGAAACGCCAGCCAAAACGTATCACACAATTAAAAGACAACAGATGTTGGCCTCTGGGATGGAGCGAAAATGCATCTGATGTGTCTGATGAAAAGCAGGCTCGGATCTGGAGATGGTTCTGCAACAGACATGCTCCTGCCCAAAGGGAACGTTCCTCTGAAGACAGGCAGGCCCTTCCCACCTCCCCCGCCCAGCAAGGGTTCAGGCTGAGGAGAGAGGATACTTGTGCGTTAATTAAGTCAGAAGAACAATTCTCATCAGGGTGGGAGGGGCCAATAAACGGTTTAGACAGGCAGGTCACAGAGGGGAGCAGGAGAAAGGCTTTCACTCAAAGCAGCCGTCCCACTGGTCACTCCAGCAGTTGTTAGAGACAGGGGGACAAGTCACGAAGTGACAAAACACCAAGAGATGGAAAGGTCACAGGGTTCACTCAAAACCCATCCGTCAACCTGGCGCCAGCCACACCCGCCACTGGCTGTGCCCTTGCTGTCTATGCCATCGGAAGGGAGGCCACACACCCTGGGTTGACACACTCCAAACTCCCTGACAATGGCACAGAAAATCACACCCCAAGTCCAGACCATCCTATACATAAAGCTCCCCTATTTAGCAAGCACAGGGAAGCAAGCCATGTTCTCTTTTAGGTAAGAACTGAAATCACCTTCCAGCTCCAAGTCTCCCAACCCTGAGGAAGGATTTCAGCAAGGCAAGATGGTGGAGGGGAAGAAACTGCGGCTTTTCTCATCTGTTTCCTTTCTGAAACAGCCAGTTACGGCTCCCTCCTGTGCTATCATGAAACTCACAGGTCATGGGCGCAGGGAGGGCGCACCCTAGTCTTAGTAAAGGGAGGCTACGCACTTAGTTCAGCAGGGGGCGGGAGGCCCCACCCTGGGAGTATACCTGGCCCAAGGCAGGGCCAGGGTTCATGGTTCCCCCATGCTGCTGGAAGCTCCTCATGCCCCAGAGGGTAAGTCCACAGGAGAGGACAGGGGCTGGGGGGAGGTGGGAAGAAAGATCACAGATGGCCTCCCCCCAGGGATAAGGAAGGGGGTGTCCTTCCTGGTCCTCACTGCTGATTCCACCTTCAGAGACCATCTACCTTAACACTGCGTGTGACACTGTGATCTCTGCAGGCCAAACAGGTGCAGCTCTTACTCATGACGTGGGCGGATTCAACACTGAAATATAAGGGCCCATCAAGCATCACAAAGAGACTGTGCTGGGCCCAAGTATGACAGAACAAACCGTTGAGTGCCCAGAGGAAAAACAGCAGAAAGCCACGATTACAGAATAGCAACACAGAGGAAGCCGTGGCTGAGGAGCGGTCCTTGTGTTAATCCAGAGCGCCAGAGACCCCAGCACCTCCCCCTTGAGATCTGGACTCCCTGAGCAAGAGAAGCCAGAGCCACAGCAACGTAACCTGGGGCCTGGGCACCCCAGACTGAGGGCAGATGAACTTGGAAAAGGTGATCCTTTACTTGCCCTTAACCCCTACGTAATCTCTGTAACAGACAGGCCTGAGAGGTAAGAAAACCCACGAAAAACGCTTTGACTCTAAGTGCCATCAAACTGTGGCTGAAATTTATACTCGGACACAAAGGAAGGAATCAAACCCCAGCACGACCCGGTGTGGGACCCTGGAGAGACCACAGGGAAACCCCACCCTTTCTCATTTCTCCAGATCATCCCATTCTCCAGCATCTATGTATGTTTCTCACTGGAGAGCCAAGCCTTTATTTGGTTTCTAATCTTGCTAAAATCATCACTGCCAAGATGATAGCAAAAAACAGAGGCCTGCCCCCAATGCAACCACCATAAGATGTTCACACGATTACAAAATTCTGCCCCACAACGGCAGAGCCCCACACAAAGCACCCCACAGAATCCTACACTTTTCCTTTTTTTCTTTATCTTTTGCAGTTTTTTTTTTTTTTTTTTAGCCGGAGCTGGGCTTGAACCCACCACCCTCAGTATATGGGGCCGGCGCTGTACTCGCCCTACTCGAGCCACAGGCACCGCCCAGAATCCTACACTTTTCTGAATAGTTGAGCCCGATCCAGGACAGGAGTTAAATACCAGAACAGGTGTTACAGGAAACATGGGAAGCTACTTCAGGACTACTGCTAAAAGACATCTAAGGGACAAAACAGAGTGAAATGTTTAACTTAAAAAAAAAGGTAAAATAAAACAAAATTGAATGATACACAGAACAAGGAGGGAAGGGGGACGCTACAGTGCAGGTGACGCCTCTCCTCTCTCTCCCAAACAAGACAAGCGCTGCCATGAAGGGGTGTATAGTTACCTGCGTCCATATCTGCAAAGAATGGAACAGCCAGTAAGAAAAAGAAGGAACCAGAAATTCAGTGTCTCAAAGTTGGATTCAAAAGGTTACACGGAGAGAAAATATAATACAGAAAACTGCTGGTGAACTGACACCCTGATGAGGGGACACAGGGACTAAATGGTTTCCCACTGTTATTACTGTAATTTCATTTAAGGCAAAAAACAAAAGGTGAATATGTTAACTGAAGAAGTAAATGCCTAATGGTAAAATAAATTATCTTATTCTCATGCAAAATGATTATTAAATGTTTATAATACAATATAAGGGGGAACATACTCAAACATACAGTGGTGGTGATCTCAAAGTCTCACGCAGAAAAGCTCTCATCTACGACTAAGCCACATTGCATACATATGAGGGCTGAATTCCATATCCAGGTCAGAGAAATGTCCAACCAATATGTAAAGGAATAACAGTGGATTGAAAAGGACATTTGGAAGGATAGAACTATCAGATAAGAAGTAAGTTCAATAGCACTTCACAGTGTACCAATTACTCCTAAAACAAAAGTGAACTGTTAATGCGTTTGCTAAAAAAAAAATACTACAGAAGAGACAATAAGCTTAAGGATTCTTACCACTTGGTATGGTTACTACTTTCTTGACATGGGATTCATCAAAGTAATGATTTAGAATATGCTAACGAAAAATTTTTAAAACTATACTCTTCATCTCAAGGCTGCCTGCCAAACAGCGTACCTTCAGGAGACTCCTCCTGGACATACGTGCCCGTCAGGTACCGGTGCACCAGCGCGGACTTGCCGCTGGCCAAATTACCCACAATTCCCTGAAACAAAGAAGTGGACACACATTAAGGATAATTAGATCACTCTAGGCGGCATTCTGTAAAGAGAGGTTAAAATATACAGTAACCCTGAACATACACAGAACCAAGCATTGGCTGGAAGGACAAAAGTAAGCTGCTTAAACACTTCTGCTGGGTAAGAGGGAGTCCAACACCCTCTATTCACACCTCCCGTCCTCATCAGCCGTGACAGCTGCAAGGGCACCCAGATGCTGGCGTGATGGACAGATGTATGACAAGGCGGCTGTTTACAATGGGACTATGTCTGCCGAGTCAGCCAATGTTCCTGTAGGACCTTCCACGTACAGAGAAGCCCCAGGTGAGACCACACATGATGGCAGGGAGGAGCGTGGGGACAGTGAGGAGAACAGGGTGCACTGCCTCGGGAAAGGCTGAGGCTGGGGCAGACTGGGGGGCCAGGGCCAGAGGGACGGAAGAGCAGGCTGGGGGGAACTGGGGATGGGGCAGCTTAGCAGGGGCCACACAGGTCAAAAGGTCAGCAAGCCTGCATCTCAGGGTCACAGGGCCAGGGCAGCACCACGGAGATAAAGAGGACAGAGCCGAGACTGGAGGCAGGGGCAGCAGAGGTGGTGGGGTATAGTGGACTAGGAAACAACCCCAGGAGTTCTAAGGAGCCGGGGTGGGGGGAGGGAGGGGGCGCGGCAAGGCCGACTCAGAGAGAGGATGCCAGGGGTCCAGGTGGGCCAGACCTGCAGGAAGACTCCCCTGTGCCTGCACTTGGGGCCTCAAACCCACCCCACTCCTCTGGGAAGCAGCTCATCAGAAGCCTCCATCTTCTGTATTTTAACCTTTTCCTCACCACTACAATGTCGCTGTCTGCATTTAAGTAAGAGCAAATCAATCTTACAAAAACAAGGCTAGAGACCCCCCAGGGACAGTTCCTCTCTTCAGCCACCAGAGCTCTGCTGCCCTTGGCCCTACATTCTGCCTCTAATGCCAAACAAGGGGAGGACCTGACCCTAAGGCTGCAGGGAAGCTGCCCACAGGGTCACCTACAACTTCCATTTCCACAACCACGTTCTTGCTCCCGGCCTCGCCCTGTCAGTGGAAGCTGCTGAGATTCCCTCTCTTCCCCTCTCACCCTGGCGACCTCCTCCTATAACTCCCTGTTAGCCACACAGGCTCCTCCTCCACCTGCCCGGGCACAGGTGCTCCCTGGGCTCCTGGCCCACCCCCCTCCAGGTCACCCTCAGTTCTAACAACCCAAGTGCGGCTGTCCACACCTGACCTCTGTCCATATGCCGCCTGCTCCAAAATTGCATTCTTCTCTGCGCACCCCCTACGCGTCCCTACCCAGCTCCCACCAGAACTACACAGGCTCCTCGTATACACTGGCACACCACCTGCGGGGTACCCAAGCCCCAACACGCCCACAGCCGGGCCCTCTCCCCCCAGTCTGCCCACCATCACTACCTACCCAGCCTCCCCAACCAGAAACCCTGAGATCACTCAGTGCCTCCCAGCCCAGAAGTCTCAGAGGTCTCATGCTCTGAGCACCCTGCCACGTCATCACTGCAGCCGTGAGGTGACCACTGATTGCAAGAGCGGCTAATATCATGTCTCTGTGCCTAGAAGCTCCCCCTCTTGGCCCTGAGAACACCAGGTTCTTGGAAAGGTGACAATGAGAAAATGGCACTCTTTGTCAGACTCCTTGTCACAACCTTTGAGGAGACTCCTATTGCCTTAGGCCAAAGTTCAAATGCTTTAGGAACCACCCTGCCTCCCTCCAAATCCTCACTCACAACTTTGCTGTGGACAAACCAGCCCAGCAGACCTGTGAACTCCCCACAGCACCAATAACAATGTTTTTACTTTCTCTGTGGGAGGCTTCCCTGCTCCCCTCTGTACACCACCAAGGCCTTGCACAGGGACTGGTGATGTTCCTGGTTCTGTCCTCACTACCCTCCAATCCCTGAAGGCCAGGAGCTACACCTCTGGACCCCCAGGAAGCAGGGAACCTTTGCACTCAGCTTGACTCCTGGCCCCAGTGAGGCGCCGGGGAACGCAGAATGGGTGGGTGGACAGAGGGAAGGGAGAGAGAAAGTGAGGACAGAAAGAAGCAGCAAGGTTAGTGAAGGGGGTGGCTGTGCCGGTAACCAGGTCAAACAGAAGAGGACAACTGAGGCAGGAGACTGCAGAAAGAGCAAACCTGTAAGTTACTTCCTGGGCACCCTCAGCTGTCCTCAGTGAGAGGGCACGCCTGTCCACCATCCCTACTCTACACAGGTGTCCCTTGGAGCGACCTCTGTGACACCCCAGCCTCTCACAACACAGCCACGGCCCTTGCACCTCTCAGCTCTCCACTCCCTGCTTGGCCAGCTACAAACCAGGTGCCAAATCTCGCCTTATGCCCTGCTCTGTCCAGGTGCTCGGACGTTCCCCAGCAATCTCTGCCCAAAATCCTCCTTCGAAACACAGCTCCGTCTCTGAGCTGCCTTCACTATGGTCTGAACATTCGTGTCATCACGTTGAAACTCAACCCCCAGGGTAATGGCATGGGGGAGGGGGCTTTGGGAGGTGAGTAGGTCATAGGAGAAGATTAGCGTTCTTATCAAAGGGGCCTGAAAAGGACCCTCTCTTCCACGATGTGAAGACGCAGCAAGAAGATGCCACCTACAAACCAGAGGACAGGTCCTCAGTTGACGTGAGTTTTCCAGGTCCTTGATTTTGGACCTCCCAGCCTCCAGAACGTGAGAAATCAGGTTCTCAGCTGATGCTACTTTGTTACTGCAGCCTAAACAGAACAAGAGTGATGCATGGTCCCAGCTGACGCTTCTCCTCCAAGCTCCCTCCGTCCCCCTCTCACGAGACTACACAAGTCAGCACATCGCCTTGTGAGCATCAGCATGTGGGTCTGGTTCTCTCCATGGCTCAAACATCCTCAAGTTTGGGACCGTGTCTCCTTCATCCCATTCTCCGAGCCCTTGCGCAGCCCCCAGCCCAGCACTACCGGCTGAGTGAGTGACCTGTGCTTATGAGTAGCAAGGAGACGCTTCGATGCTTCAAAGCCAGGCTCAAGGCCGGACCGCATGGACAGATCCTAAATAAAGCTGTTTCCTGTGCTCATTTGACTTACGCCTGCTTTTACCTGGGGCCTCTCTCATCTGAGAATCCTACCTGCTAATTATTCTTTGCTCAAGGGCACCTGCTGTTTGCCAGCTCCGCGCTGAGAAAATCCACAGCAGTGTGCCACAGAATTACATTGCTAACTGAGATTAGAGTTTCTCTTTCCTGAAGAAGAAAACGCTCAGAAACCACACACTGCTCAGTCTGAGCTTCCCCCCTGTCCATGCACGTGATGGCAAAGATCGGGCTCACCCCTCAGAAGGACAGTGCCGACCACCCTGGGTCAGAGCAGAAAGGGGTTCGTCTGAAGGCCCATCTCACAGACCATCCTACATTTGTATGTCATGAGCACTGTTTTATTTGCAACGCTGGTGGAAACTGTGAGGAGGGGACAAAATGTGGGGCCAAGATGCCTTCTAAGCCTTGAAGCTCTAAGAACTGCAGCTGGTCATAACCCGCAGAAGAGGGAATGAAGCCAGCGCAGGCCAAAGGTTGTGCAGAGAAACGGGGCGTCCTGAGCATCACAGGACCAGAGACCCTGCATCGTCCATGCAGTGCCACGCACAGTCAGGCCGAGCTCAGCCCCTTCACGTCACA
>NW_003852528.1:463430-463833 GCF_000181295.1 Otolemur garnettii | reverse complement strand
TAAATGTGAACAGTGCAGAAAAGGAAATCGCGGCTTTTATAAAAGACCCAGTTGGGAGTTCAGTGAAACACAAAAACAGGATGTGTGGAGATGGCACCTGTGTCCCTGTCCACAGGGCAAGAGGTCTAGGACATACTTATGCTTTGTGACACACAGATACATCAAGCCTGTGCTGCTGATAACTGGGGCTGGGACCCCCTGCAGCACCAAAAGCACCTGCTGGCTGGTGGTCAGGCCACAGCGCAACTGCAGAAAACAAGGCACCACCACTCCCGAAAAGGAAGCAAACTGGGCGTTCTTTCTCTGATGAGTTCCAGAAGATTGACATTTATGTGAAAATGTCACATAAAGAGTCCACTGAAGGCTGGCTATGACATCACTTCACTGCTGTGTTTGGGAAGCA
>NW_003852528.1:462140-463259 GCF_000181295.1 Otolemur garnettii | reverse complement strand
TGGGGGTGTACACACACATACATAACTCACAGGCATATACACATGTGCGTACACAGTCACACATATACAGATGCCAGCATATCCATAAAGACACACTGACTGCCGGGCCACATTGTGCATGAAGGGTGAGCCCCACGGCCTGTTACCCTGACTGCCGGGCCACATTGTGCATGAAGGGTGAGCCCTGCCACCTGCTACCCTGACTGCTGTGCCCCACTGTGCCTCCAGGGTGAGCCATGCCACTTATTACCCATATACTCTAATTGCCTCTTACGCCACTGGGCAGATATTCCAGGAAATCAGATGCTTTGAAACAGCAGCAGAGAACAAGGTTTTGGAAGCAAGCATCCTCTACCATGGGCTGGTGTGACCACATGGGCCTTTCAAGAACACTCAAGATCTCGAGCTGCCCACCAGGTCTAGATCAAGCAGCTGACACAATCAGTCAGTCTGTAATGCTCAGCCTATGGGTGGCCATGGGCCCCACTTGGCTGTTTCAACCTACACAGAATCCTAAATAAAAACATAAAATTCAGCTCCTTGGTCCCAGGGGCCACAGTGCAACCCCTCAGCAGCCAGATGGGGCCAGCAGCCACCACACTGGGCAGCACATTCCAGAAGTTTCCACTACCAAGAAAGTTCCACTAGGCAGCGCAGGGGAACCAACCCATGCCTGGGCCGAGATCCCAGCTCTGCGCTGACTTCTGAATGTCTCCGAGCCTCAGTTTCCTCATCCATGAAAGGGGGGCACCTTGTGGGGTGGCTGTTGGGGAGAAGTGAGATGACTTTGCAAAACACTCAGACATGCCCCACGCAGCACCCGCTCCTGGGACGTCACTGCCGTTGCTGAGGCACCATTCCCACTGTTCCACGCAGGCCTGAGTGGCACTTGAATTGTCTCAAGAGGGCGTAAGTGAAACTGGCATGTCTTATGAAAAACTCCTGTAACGACACTGACTGTTCCTTTGACAAATGTTTCCTGAACGTCTCCTGTGGGATTCACACTGTGCCAGCACAGCCACTAAGAAAATCCACAGCAGTGTGCCACAGAATTACATTGCTAACTGAGATTAGAGTTTCTCTTTCCTGAAGAAGAAAACGCTCAGAAACCACACACTG
>NW_003852528.1:437663-461492 GCF_000181295.1 Otolemur garnettii | reverse complement strand
TAACAGATAGGCACATACACACGTGTGTACAGACACACATATACAAACCCCAGCATACCCATAGACACAGACACACATGGGGGTGTACACACACATACATAACTCACAGGCATATACACATGTGCGTACACAGTCACACATATACAGATGCCAGCATATCCATAAAGACACAGACACACACGGGTATACACACACACACAGACATAACACATAGGCATATACACACGTGCATACACAGACACACACAGGGGATACACACGTGCTTTCACAGACACACTATACAGATCCAGGCATACCCATAAGGACACAGACACACTGGCGTGCACACACACACACATATATACAAACAAATGCCACACACTTCATGACAAAGAACACGAGGATTTAAGTTACAGTTTTACCTTCCTTCCATCCTAAGGTGGATTCGCGCAATCAGGAGGAGCCCAAAACAGCAGCTGTACTAAGCCACTTTTTAATATATGCCAATTTTAACCTTCAAATAATTTCACCGAAAAGGTCAATTTTGTAGTAAAAGACAAACTCTTCTCTTCATTTTATGCCAATACTTTGTAACAGGGTAAACTATCACTTTTTCAAAGCTTGATAGCTCATTATGGAAACCGTCCATGATGTCCTGCAAGGGTAAATAAATCCACGTATGCATGTATGTGTGTGAGACACACACACACATACACACACAGGAAAGATAGAGAGAGTGTGATGTGGCTCCTGCCCTGCCCGAGGACATCTCCCTGGCTGGCTGGCTCCTACAACTGTCACAGAGACACTCAGGGCTCCAGTCACTTAGCCGTGGCCTTCGCAGAGACAAACCCAGAGTTAGGCATCACCTGTGGCTCCCAGGGCACAACCAGGTGCCCAGGAATGCAGGGCTGGGCCCTCTCACATGGCCACATCTGCAGAGCCCCCTCCCTCCCTGCAGGGGAGGGATGACAGTCACCCAGGCCAGAAGGCAGCACTCACCACTTTGAGCTCCGGGACAGAGCGACTCAACGTCCATTCCTGGCTGTTCACAAAGGCATCTGTAAAAGAGGAGGCGAAAGGAGGTCAGACACCACAGCTCCCTGAAGGGCCAGGTCTGAATGTCCCCACATGCCACATTTCAAACCAGAAGGCCACTGGAGATGGTACGGTCAGCTTCCCTGTGTCACCCGCAACTCTGAGAGGTCAACATTTGTCCGAGTTTATACAGCTCACCCCGAAGCCAGGCAGGTGCTCCGATGGCCAGGCTGTGGTCTGTAACATACACTCCATCCAATGACTCTGAAAGGCCTGACTCCCTGGTCTCCCAGCTCAAGCCACAGGCCTCCCTCCTGACTATGCCAATTCACAAGTGTGGGGTCTGTACAGAGGCAGCTGGCCATCCTGGAGTGGCCCTGTTGAAGCCAGTCAGTCAACTTTGGACTGGTCTTTTATGTTTGTTTGTTTGTTGATAAAATATTCTTCTCAAGAAAGATGATGATGAGATTCTGAAAACCTAAATGGTCACAATATAAGCAACAATTCAGGGTTCAGAAGAGACTCGACACTGGAGTCTGAATCCTCACAAGACTGGAGGCTGGAGACCCATCGGGGCAGGACAGGGTTATGTCACAAAGACGAGGGCCCTGGGTGCTGTGGGGCCGTGGACAGAGCCTGCCCTTGTGAGGGGCATCTGCCCCCAGCTCCACTGACTGGCCATCTCGCAGGGTGCCCACCAGTACAGACGACCCACACAACGTGGCTTTACTCATCCCCTGCTTCCCCCTGCCCACCCCACCCCCACCTAGTGCCATTTCCTGTCATAACCAGGCCTCACAGCAACACCCCATGATACCCAGTGATGACCACTCAGCGGCCAGTCAACACACACAGTAGAGGCTGGCACGGGGGGGCCTGAAGACCCCACCCACAGAGGTAAAATAGCTTTTCCAAATGAGATTCCCTTTCCACATGTTTTCCTTATGTCGACACTGCTTATGGTACATCCGAGAAGTAAAATGATTCACAAAACATCTGGAAGTCGAGAAAAACCTTCCAACAGGTGTGTGACCCTCAACTCAAACACGGGACAGGGGGCAAAAGCAAACGGCCTGGCCCGGCGGCGCCACCACGGCCACAACACCCAAGGACAACACACATGTTGGGCAGGCCAGGGGACCACAGTCCACCGGAACACAAAACAGACACCAGATGCCACAAACCCCACAGTGACAGAGCCAGGATCTCCCAGTGCCAAGGCAGTGGGACGCCCCAGCAGAGGGGGTCTCCCACTTGGAAGGAGAATGGCCGGACAGACCAGACTGGCTGTCCTTAAGAGGATGGAAATGACGCAAGGTGATAAACGGGTCTGCAGTGTCTTGAAATCAAGGCCAGTTGAAAGCTGGTAGGGGTCAGCGTCCAACAGCAGAGACACCAGACTTTCTGGAGCACAAAACACCCCCCTGTTCAGGTGGCAGAGCTCCATCTCCAGGGGCTCAGGGAGCAGAATCAAGAGCCCAGAACAGACACCCAGAGGCTGTGTCTCCCTGTACTGCCCTCAAAGGCTTCCTGGTCACTGTCCCTCCACACCCCCCCCCCACCGGACTGAATACCAGGAGTGAAATTAGGCTGTGTATCTGAACATCCACCCTCTGGACAGCAAACGTCCCCCTCGCATGCCGCAGATCAAACATCCCTGTGAACAGAAGCAGCACAGACCACCCTCAGGCACGGGCTGGACACCAGCAGGTGCTCAGCAAATGGTACCCAACCTCGCTTCCTAACATCAGTGAACAGCACCAGCAGCCCAGTTCCAAAGCACTCACCTCCCGTCACCACCTGCTCTCTAGAGAAAACAGCAACGTGGCCACTGGATCTACAGGGTGAGCCTGACGGTCCCAGGAGACGGAGAGGTCAGTGTCAGTGACCCCCTCCCCCAATGCAGGTCCTGACAATGTCCAGCTTCTTAGAAAGTCACCCTGCTGCTGCACTTTTAACCAACTCCAACCTGGGTTAGTAAAGTTGGATATCTCTGTACCACGGAAAAGCAAGCACTCAATAAAACCGGCTGAGGTTTCATCGTGCGATGGACGGGGAAGCACCCTCCAGATCCCCACACTAAGGTCAACCAGTGACAGCAGGTGCCACACAGACGGAACAGACAGGACACTAACAGGCTCAGGTTTTCATCATACGGTTGGGGGGCGTTGTGTGCACCAAATACACACATGCTTGTTGAGTATTTCTGGATTTCTGGTAAAATTAAAAAATCAACAATCAAAAAATAAAATGAAGTAAAAAAATAACAACTGAACAGTTGCTGATTTAGGCAAGACAACAGGTGTCCACAGGACAGGATGGTGAGATGGCTTTGCCTTCACTGCTCTCTGTAGGTACCTTGTAAATTGTATGCCATTCGGTGAGTAAAAATTAAATGATGTAGTTTTAAAAATGAGCCTTAATAGTAGAACAAAGAGATGTGAATTAAAATGAGGTCAATTCATTAATGTACTGTGATTTTTAAACATATACCACCCTAAGATTAAGTTTGTAACAAATATTAAATATTCATCATAAATTAAACATTTAGGGCTCCATTAAACAAACATGTATAACATAGAAAGATCAGAACAATGTGTGGCGTCTTTCTACTTTCGAATCCATCCTCAGTCAGTGGATGATGTCTGAGTTTGCGGCAACTGTATCAACAAAATACATGCTTGACTTGACTGCCAAGCAAAGCCTTTCCTCTTCCATTAGAAACCATACAGTATTGTTAAAACTTTCATCACCTCCATTATTGCCCAGTTAGAATGAAATGCTCCTGACACAAGGGTAAGTGAAAAACAACAAAAATATTCTGCAAAGACTCAGATTCCAGAAGAATCTTCCATCCAACCCTTTCCGTGGGCTGGACACATGGTGATTAGGAGTCACGGAGGTGGAGGACAGCCAGCCTCTCACACCACGGCGGGTAGAGACCCCAGGAACCCAGTGGGCCCAGTTACCCTCTTTTATTTGGAGCTTCATGGGGGCAGTGACACTTGCGTCATGTAACACACCTGGCCATGTGCAGGAATGTGTGTGTGTACACAAGCCTGTGTGCATGTGTGTCCCAGGAAAGAACCAGCCACAGTCAGGAGTCAGAGAAGATGCCCTCTGTCTTCAGAAGTGTCCCACTGTGACTAGGGACTGACCTTGGCAATGTCTAGGTCCTTTCCTGAGAGCTCAGATGTGCCAGCTCATTAAAGACCACCACAGCCCTATGGGTGGAGCTAGACAGAAGGTCACTTGGGAGATGTCCCATCAGCCGTGCCAGATTCCCAATCCCTCCCTTGTTCCTTGCTGTGGGCCTCAGACACGCCTGGGACTCCTCAAAGCTGGCACCAGGTTGAGTGTCAGGCAAGACTCTGAGACCCTCGGAGCCTGCATCCCCAACCAGCCCCACAGAGCACCTGTGCCCACCCCTCATTCCTCTTCATCCTCGGTTTCTCAAAATTTGCTAAGTGAACGGAGCAAATGTGCAAATCTGAAAGCAGGAATTTCTCAGGAAATGTGAAAATGTCACAAACCGCAGTCACAGGGGCTGAAGAGTCCGTAGCAAGGACCACAGACATACACCTGCTTCTCCTCCCAACATCCACCAGCTCACGGAGACCAGCGGGGCGGCCATGGCTTTGACACTGACCTTGGGTAACTTTCCCAGTCTCCGTAACACTCAATTTCCTCACCCACAAAATTAAAATACTTCTCTCCTGGGGATTCTGGGAGGTTTCAAGAAGATGCGGTCAGTGCGTAGGGCAGGGCCCGACTTTCCAGAGGAAACCCTGCCACTGCCTATGGGGTGCGATTAAAGAGCAAGGCGCCTGATGCTGTGTGGCTCCTGGGTTCTCTGGCCAATGCGGGGATGTGACCTGCTTGGAGACTCATGGAAACACACTACCTGAACTCACAGAGAGCTGGGGAAAACAGGTGACAATGGACATGGACAAGCCTGAAGTAACACATGCTGGAGAAGTCCTGACCAATCAATCACATCACGGCCATAGAAAATCATAGTTCTGGCCCAGACTCACGCTGGTCATACCTGTAATCCCAGCACTCCAGGAGGCTGAGGAAGGAGGATCCCTCGAGGCCAGGAGTTTTAGACCAGCCTGGACAACATAGGGAGACCCCTTCTCTACTAAAAATAAAAATAAAAATAAAAAAAACCACTAGCTGAGTGTGGTGGTGGGCCCATAGTTCCAGCAGCTACTCAGGAGGCTGAGGTGGGAGGATCACTTGGACCCAGGAGTTGGAGGTAGCAGTGATCTGTGATCATGCCACTGTGCCTCAACCCAGGTGACAGGGTAAGACCTCATCTCCTTCAAAATAAAGGGGAAAGAGAGAGACAAAATCATAGTTCAAAGAAGCCCACTAACTCCAAAGGTAGCAAAACAAGCTAAAAGGTGTTCTGTGAGTTAGTTTTTCTCCCAGGCCACTTTGTTATAGTAAACCACACGGACTGGCTGCTCTGCAGGTGTTGGTGGTGGTATAATAGCAATCTGATGGCTCAACACACAGCACGTAAGTGTGCATAGAAAAAAGCCATTCGTGTGGTTTGGTTGCTAATAGATATCCAAAATTCTAGAGTTGAAAATAATCCTGCAACTGCTTCCACTAAGCTATCTCGGCAAAACACAGCAGGGGCAAAGGAACAGGGCCAGAGGACCACGACAGGTGTGCCGAGGACTTGGCCTGAGGAGGTAAATTCCACCAGGACAGGGAGCTCCCTTTCTAATCAGGCCTCCAGCCCCACCGCGTCCCTCATCAGGGCCCACAACCTTCAGCTAACGGCTCTCCGCCATCCACGAGGGAGCCGATACCATGTCTTCTCTATACCGAACCAGCCATCACCTGCGGGGCCATGGACTCTAATTTCCTCTTCAAATTATCAAGAAGCACAGCGTGTGGTTGCAGTGAGGACAACCTCGCGGTCCCCTGCTCACCGTCCACCACACCCCAGCTCACTGACCATGAGCGCACGCTCCAGACAAAGCAGATGAAATGATACACAAGGGTAAAACCAGGACCCTGGAATTACAGGTGCAATTTTAAAAACAACACATTATCTCAGGAACTGGGACAATTCTTTGAAAACCTTAAATTTCACAAGGATCCTTTCAAAAGAACTATTCTTTTTAGCAACAGAAAAGTGAAGGAGCACTTATTTTTAGTTTAAAGCATTCATAAAGTCCCCAAATATAAAACCGCAATGGGAAAAGAGCACGTCTGCACTGAGCAGGCGAGCCAGCTCCCGGCCACACCAGTCCTGTGCGGAGGGAGGAAGGGGATGTCCTCAATAACAGAGAAGACCTATTTCAGCCCGGCGGGAGAGGAGCACTCCGCAACCCGTTAACACACAGCACTGCAGACTTTCAAAAGGAGGACTTGACAGCCGCTCACTCTGGCACAGATTCCAGTGTTATGATTTAACACATTAACTGCCACGGGAGTTGTAGTTAACTTATGCTAGTTTTGAGCCCAGGGCCTCGTGACGCATATGTAACTCACACAACTCTTGACCTAACACTGTGGCCCCAAGGAAAAACATTTCCTGTCTAGTGTGGCAGTCACTGTGTTGGTTTCTTATATGGAAAAACCCTTGAATCTCTATAATTAAGTGAAGTACGGCACTAACCATTGGATGCCAGATGAGCTTCAGTCTTCCCTGCAAGTTCAAGCTGCCTTTCAGTGGGCCCCACAGATCCACAAACAAGGCGTCTTCCTACCCCGTGTGCCCTGACAGCATTCTTCCTCCCCTGCCTTTCGCAAGGCCAGGAGACGCCACCATACCATGGCCTATAATCCCAAGCATCTTCCCCGCCCCCCCCATTCTGGGTCCTTTCTCCTTTCCCTTAAGGAAATCGCAAGGCAGAAGGGTGCTAGCCCTGAGGAGCACTAACGGATCTGCAAGTCTTTAACCTCTTAGAGGATGTGGGATTCCTCTTCCCTGGTTTTTTTTTTTTTTTTTTTGGAGACAAAGTCTTACTATGTTGCCCTTAGTAGAGTGCTGTGCCACCACAGCTCACAGCAACCTCAAAACTCTTGGGCTTAAGCAATTCTCTTGTCTAAGCCTCCTAAGTAGCTGGGACTCCAGGTGCCCGCCACGCCTGGCTATTTTTGCAGTGGTTGTTTAGGAGGCCCAGGCCAGGCTGAACCTGCAGCCCTGCTGCACGTGGCCACTGGCCTAGCGCTGAGCTACAGGCGCCGAGCCCTCTTCCCTGCGTTTTCCTCAAGAGCTTTCCGAAGAGTTTCACAACTGTGCTCAAGAACTGTGGTGTTCTCCGAGAAGAGCCCTGTTGTCGTGGGTGTGTAAAACACAGCTTAGAGGATTCATATCTGAGAAAAGCTAAGGAGGCGGTGTGCGGGTTTGAGTGAACAGAAAGGAACATTCCCTTTTCCTTCTTTAAACGCGCACATGGAGGCCTTGAGGGAGAACAGCCTAAGCCTATTTTTATGTTCTGTAGTTCCTTGAAAAGGATGTGCATTTTGTTAGCTGTGGCTGTTTCACAGTAATTTACTCATAAATAATAACTTGATAGTCCTGAAACCTGTGTCCTAATTCCATCCAATTTCCATCTCATTGGGATAAAACCAAGGCGATAATGGGTTTTGTTGGCAAAAATCTTTTAAGGACAGGTTTTGGATCCATGTACAACATGACCTTCTGGCCCCAGCTTATTCACCAGGAGACTGAAGACAAGCATCACCCCAAATGCAGGAAAGACTCAAATGGGGGCGTTCTCCTAACATGGGGTCCCCAGAAGAACGATCCTCAAAACACTTTCCGTACCCCCTTGATGCTTCTGGCAGCCCTCACGCCTCACGGCTTCCTTGTTACACCACAGGTCTCCCTTCCAGTTTCAATTTCTGAGCCTTGACAGCCTGGCAGAGAGCGCAGATACCCCCACTGTGAGATGTGGCAGCAGAGTGGTCCTTGTGAACCCTGTCTGCTACCTGAAGTCTGCGGAGAGAGCTTGGTGTCCCCACCGTGGGGCTCAAACACCACACTTCAGAAACAAGAAACACTGCCAAATGTGCATTTTGATTGGACATTTTTTGACTCTAAAAAGTAAATTTTGGCCATGAAATATTCCAGGAGTTTTGCAAAGAGCTAAGTGTCTGTGGAGTCCATTGAGCCAGCGGGAATTCAAAGCAGTCACAAAACTCTGGGGGGACAAGCACACTCAAATTTACATACATGTTGTGAGTGATAACGTCATGGAAAGTGAGTCCCAATTTCCCTCATTAAAGTGACTGCCCACCCAATCACTGTCACCCGAAGAAGCCTTCTTAAAAATGGGTCGGGCCTTCTAAATACAAGGTAACCCCAAACCAGAGGCACTGGCTGTGTCTACAGGAAGGCTTCCCCATACCCCGAGCTCCAAACCAGCCCGACCCAGCTTGTCCTTTGTCCCCAGCAGCAACACCTGAACTCCCCCCGCCCCCTTCCACCCTGCAACCAAAGGAAGGAAGTACCTACAGGGGCAGGAAGGGCACGGGCCGGAGTTCCCTCCCTCTCATCTTCCCATGTGAGTCGGGGGCAGGGGACAGGGCTTGTCTGAGGCAGGCACTGGCTCACAGTGGCTCAGACGGCCACCTCCCACCTGGACTGCAGACCAGTCCTCCCTCATGCCTTCTCCTCTCTGTTGTTGGGAAAGCTGCCTCAGGAGCTGTTAAAAACCCGCTGTGGTTGCTGAGCCTGTGAATAAGCTGTAACTGAGTTTCTATATATAAACTGGGAAGAATTACGAGAATTTTTAAATTGTGATAGGTGTGATTAACAATTACAAAACAATAAAGTTGCTGTAGTAACAAGGACCTGAGGACAGGAGGAACAGAGCCCCACCACTTATCTCAGCTTAGGAGACACAGCCTCTAGCTGGAGGTTCTCAGCACCTCTACAAAGGAGTAGAACATTGTCACCTTAGACCAAAGCCAGGATCCTAAATTTTATAAGACTTAAAATTTTAAATGAACCTTAAGGATTCTTTATTTTTTATTCAGAGTAACATGAGGGTATAAAAGATTTGGTTACATCATTTGTGTTTTTACGGTAAAGTTTAAGTTGCAGTAGAGCCCTTCACCCAGGGGGTGGGTGTGCTGAGCACCCTGGCATTGTGCCCATCAGGTGAGAGCTCGTCAATCCCCCCTAATTTAATACACTGGTGTAAATTTCCCCTGTAGAGGCTGTAGTTGTTTTTCTACTGGTTTTGTGTTAATACTATTGAGTACACTGGATACTTGCATTTCCATTTTGTGATACTTTACTAAGAAGAACGTGTTTCAGCTCCATCCAGGTAAATACAAAAGACATAAAGTCTCCATCTTTGGGGGCTGAGTAGTGCTCGGTGATATACTGTGAGGAAGACTGCACCAGCAACCGCAATGCCAACAAAAACAAACAAATGGGACTTCATTAAGCCAAAAAGCTTCTGCACAGTAAGGACACAACAATCAAACTTAAAGATTCTTGAAACCTTTTAATGTCTAAAATGAAACTATGGTGTTCTTGAAAATAAAAATATTAAAATAAGAACATTTTATGAAAAAGTATGAGTTAGAAAGTGCTAGAGAAATTCACATTTTTTCCCAAGATACATATAAAAGTAGCCAGCCCTGTGTCTCGCTGAAGTTTGAGGGGAGATATATAGGAAAAGGTAATTTCTACTACACAGCTTCGGTGCCTATGAGACTTAGTATGTAAGAGCAATGTTATTTGTCAAAGCTAAGACAAGGCTAAAATACACAAGAAAAATTTCCCCTGTTTAAAATAAATATGGCAGAAATAGGAGAGAAGATCCTTACAATTCATACGCTGAATTTCTGTCAGTCACGTGCTAGACATTGATTGGGCCTGACAGTCTCCATTCCATAAAGAATTATAAACACAGTCAGTAATATTTTTTAATTCATGGTGAAACTAATGTTTATAATAAGGGATGGCTTGATAACAGATGAAAATAAATCCAGAAAATTACTACAGAAAGAGCAATCAGCAGTAACTTGTTCCCACTGCCCCTGAATTTTGGCCAAAACAGCAAATTAAAAACAAATCCTAGCACTCTGGGAGGCTGAGGTGGGTGGATCACCTGAGCTCAGGAGTTGGAGACCAGCCTGAGCAAGAGCCAGACCCTGTCTCTAGAAATAGCTGGGCATTGTGGTGGGCGCCTGCAATCCCAGCTACCTGGGAGGCTGAGGCAAGAGGATCACTTGAGCCCAAGAGTTTGAGGCTGCTGTGAGCTATGACGCCACAGCACTCTGAGGGCTCCAAAGTGAGACTCTGTCTCAAAAAAAATAAACAAATAAATAAAAACAGTGTGTGGGGGACAGTGGTAGCAGTGTGGTCTGTAGGGCCCAGGGTCACGCGTGGCAGGGGCAGGGGCAGGGATGACAGGCACAGAAAGCCAACTAGGTCTGAGTTACTTTGCCATCACAGAAGAGTCCTTTCATCTGAGAACTGCAAGGCGTGGCTGGACCACGTCTGCAGACCTGGCATGAGGACTAACTACCCATAAATACGAGACAGTTAACGGACAAACCAGCAGTTCCTACCCCGATGTGGTGATGCTCCCTCAAACCCTCGGTCTGCAGGGAACCCCGGGCAGCTTTCTGCAAGTCCTTCAGTTTCTTGGGGCTGTGATCTCTTCACCTGTGAAACCGGGGGGGGGGGGGCACTACACCTGGCCCTCTTCTTACTTAGGGACACTTCCAGCTGGGGCCTGGGGCAGTGCCAGCTTCCCTCTGGCTAACGGGCTGGCACTGACACAAGGGGAGGCTTCAGGATCCCTGGATCCTTACACATGGCCTTAAATGGCCTCCAGCCAAAACAATCCTTGACTTAATATAGATACATGCAAGTCAAAACCAAAAAAAGTTAAGATATTTTTCTTTAGAGGGTGAAGATGGAGATCGTTTTGCGAGTCAGCGTGAATGATCCCCCACCCAACAAACAGGTCCACAGCCCATGCACAGGAAATGGCAGTGATTTCATGGTGCCACTGGCAATTTTGTGGCTGCATTCCATGATTGAAACAAATACTGCTCATTAGGTTGTAAGCCCAGCAAATCTAATCAGCCTCCTAGGCCGTGGGTTCCGCTGGGCCTGCTGACACAGGCCTGGGCTTGGCCCCTGGCCTCACATCCAGGCCCCAGTGAACCAGGCTGGAGAGGGAGGAAGCTGAGACCCCGTTCCATCCTTCACAGGGAAAGCCTGCTGTGTACCTCAAGGCTTCCCGTGACTCTAGAGGGCCCCCTATCACTGCTCAGGGTAAATGAGGGTCGTAAGCCACAGACTGAAAACTGGAAACCACACAGCCCTGCAGGCTGCCACCAGGGTGGCACCCACTCTGTCCCTATGTCCCCCACCACCAGGGCGGCGCCCATTCTGTCCCTGTGTCCCCCGCCACCAGGGCGGTGCCCATTCTGTCCCTGTGTCCCCCGCCACCAGGGCGGTGCCCGTTCTGTCCCTGTGTCCCCCGCCACCAGGGTGGTACCCACTCTGTCCCTGTGTCCCCAGCCACCAGAGTGGTGCCCATTCTGTCCCTGTGTCCCCAGCCACCAGGGCAGCACCCACTCTGTCCCTGTGTCCCCAGCTACCAGGGCGGCACCCACTCTGTCCCTGTGTCTCCAGCCACCAGGGCGGCACCCACTCTGTCCCTGTGTCCCCAGACACCAGAGTGGTGCCCATTCTGTCCCTGTGTCCCCTGCCACCAGGGCGGCACCCATTCTGTCTCTGTGTCACCCGCCACCAGGATGGTACCCACTCTGTCCCTATGTCCCCAGTTGCCAGGGTGGCACCTACTCTGTCCCTATGTCCCCAGCCGCCAGGGTGGTGCCCACTCTGTCCCTGTGTCCCCCGCCACCAGGGTGGTGCCCATTCTGTCCCTGTGTCCCCCACCACCAGGGCAGCGCCCGCTCTGTCCCCGTATCCCCCACGACCACAAGCCCAGCCTTCCCTGGCCTTCTTGGTACACAAAAAGTGGATAAATAAAACCCAATGTGTAAAAAGGAGGGTTTGGCAAGGATTATAACCATAGTTACACCTCCCCAACAACACCCCTCCGAGTCCAGAGAAGAAGCCACCTCGGTCCAGGACTCCTCAAGCCCCCTGGAAGGACAGTCACTCCCCCCCAGCTCATCCAACCTGCTCCCCAGGTGTGATGGAGGCTGCTTTGCAGACATAGGGTCTCTGTGTGCCCTGCCTGACTTCCCACCCACCTGCTGCCTCTCTTACCGAGCATGGTGTCCCCGCCTGCACATGCCCCTGACCCCTGACAAACCCTAACCCACATAAAGCCCTGGTGGGACCCACACGCAGTGCAGACCTTGCCCTCACAAAACACTACACCCTGAGGAAGAGCTATCTGCTCGTGGGGAATGCTCCACCAAAGATTAAGTAGAATAAGTTGACACAAAAACTGGGTTGCCCACCACGTGTACTCTGAGCCCATGTCTGTACACCAAGTAATTAATTAATCAGACGCATGAGAAATGAGCACAAAGGAAGCTGTCCGGGAGAAAACCCAAAAGGCCGGGCCACAGCACTACTGCCAACCAGCAGGATGCTGGGGGCTGTCGTTTATCAATTCAGGCCTGTTTAAGTCTTTACCATGAGCTTCTCCATTTTTGCAATAAAAAAAGGCAATAGTGGTACTTCTGTGGATAAAAGCAGTTTCTAGAATGGTGTAAGATGACTCACGCACCTGGTGATCTGGCTGCAAAACTCACCGCTGTGAAGGTCAGCCTGGACGGCAAGACACTCAGAAGCCCTAGGGAGGAAATGCGAGGAGAAGGTCCCCGCTAGTTTCCTACCTCACATTCCTAACACCATGAATGTCACAGAGTCCTACCTGGCTTTAAAAGTACAAGGCCTGTTTAATAGTAAAACAACAGGCACTCATTTAATACCCGTCTATTCCCGCCTAGAGGAGGGGTCCAGCATCTCTCACCCACTCACCAGCACGGCTCAGGGTACACGGGAAGATGAAGCCAGAGGCCTCCAGGTCCCTCCCTGACCTCCAGGGACTTGTTCTCCAAGTGTGAGACGTGTTTCCTTTCTAACCGCACACAGCCTCTGAGCGGGCAGAAGACTGCCCTGTGTATTTACAAAATGGGGCACACAGGGATGTTAGGACTTGCCCCTAACGTCCCAAGGAGATGCCAGAGAAGGATCAAGAGGAACAAACGCCCTTGGGAAGGAAGAAGTTTGGAGCCTCCCATCTTTATTCCCAACACTTCACGTCACTAAAGGGAGAGATGGACCATGAACAGGGCACCCTCCGAAATCAGATGGTGGTTTCCGTTACCTTCTATAAAACGTTCCTGACACGCTTTCTAACATTAGCAGTCCCTGAAACTGCCTCGGTTATCAAAGGGAAATATCATTAACCACAGAGGGCTGGTGACCCAACTCACAGGACCTGCACTTACACAAGTCAAGTTTATTTCTGGCTGAAATATGATTTTCTGTGTGTGAACAGAAGCTAACTAAAATCCATTCTCGGTTAACACTTATATTTTATTTCTACATCCTCCTACTGAAATGGCAAGTTCTCCTTTCTCCTAATGCTCCTTTAATGAGAGCTTTTGACAACACCTGCCCAGATCCAGTGGGCACGGCCTGTCCCCTACCCTCAGGCCTGGCGCAGGCAGTGCTGGTGACTGGCCACTCTCAGGCGTCCCCTCTCAGTCACTGCCCTTGACTGAGAGGGGTGCAGCCCAAGGTGGGACCCATTGGAGGACTGGCAATGGGCATAAAGGCCAACACCCCTTCCCAACCCCCTTGCTTAATTGGGATAGCTCTGAGAGCTAACCTGGCTCCTGAGTCCCCCTCCTCACCTCAGGTCCCTGCACCCTCTGTGGAGACTGCACTGCAACCAGGAACCACCCTCCTCCCAGGCCTGCAGCTGAACTAACCCCGGGTAGGGAGCTCCACGGCACACTCCTCTCCTCTGGGGCCCCCAAGGCTATCCCCCCAAGGCTTCCTGACGACCTGCCCTCCAGAATGACCTTTCCCAGTGGTATCTGCCACTGGCATTTGTGGAGGCCCCTGCCAGGAAGACTCCCAGACCAGAAAGCCCACGTAGCCCCATTAGAGAGCATCTGAATGTGCCGCTCCATGGACAGTCCAGCTCTCCACCACTGGCCAGCAAGTCACAGCCTTGTGCCATGCACTGCACCTGCCAGCACCACTGTCACAGTCCCCACAGCGCAGACAGTGTTCCTCACTCACTCGGTGTTCCTAGAGCCAAGCACTATGCCACACACGGGGGAAGTGTCCGTGACAAGCACAACCTGACCCCGCCGTGGACAAGAGTCCTAAGTCAACACAGAGATCTGTACAATGAAGTGGCCAGCCTCAGACCAGAAACAGAGCAACGGCGGGGAAGGACGAACGGGGAGGGGGCAGGGAGTCAGGGGGTTTCTCCCAGGCCCTGTCCTTTCAAAGCTGGGCCCTGGGGGTGGGGCCAGCACTGAGGCAGGAAAACATGGCCCAGGAGGGCAAGTGGGGAGCAGGAAGGGTGTAGGAAGAGTGCAGTTTGATGCTGGGGTAAGAGGTGGGACAATATGAGGATGAGAGCAAAGTCACCTGGTGGCTTTAGGGGTTGGAGGGAAGTGACATGAATCACACTTCCTGACTGGTGTGAGAGCCCCTCCTGCTGAGCAAGAGGACATAGTATGTGGCCCTAGGTGGGGAAGCCAACTGCAGGGGGGGACAGGCACCAGAAGCTGCCAGGTGTCTGGGGCCACCAAGTTCTGCCATGTGGAGGAGGCCAGAGGAGGAGGGGCGGGGCAGCAGGTGCACCTCTGTGGGGCACGCCTAGAAGAGCTGACAGCTGAGCACACAGGGTCCAGGGACTGCCCCTTGGTTTTGGCTGTGAAGACATACAGTGCCTCCAAGAGCCTCTCAGGTAGATATTTGAAACCATATGCAGTATGTACACTCAGGGTCTAGATTTATTTGATTTACCTGATGTACATCCAAGTTTGGTAACATGTTTCATCTTACTAAATAACTAGATAACCAGCAGCCAGATAACAAGTTGTCGAGATGGCGCTCATGTCTCTGTAAAGTTGCTCAGTACACTGCATTTGTGTTTGTACCAGGAAATTTAACTTTACACCTTCAGCACCCCGGGCACCTAAATGTCACCAGCCATTATCCCTAACCAGTGCTTCATCTAGGACAGGGGAAGGAGGGGTTCTGAGTTCCGTCTTCTTGGAGCCCTCTGCAGGTGTGTGAGCCCAGAGCAAAAAGATAACTTGTGCTAAGGCTTCCCTAGGAGGCCCCTGAAGACATGTGACCTTGCTGTGGTCATACTCACAAATGACCAAGGTCATCTGATCATCTTAGACCCATGATGCTGTTTGGAAGCGGTGGGAATTGAAACCAGTCTCAGAATCCTTGATGCCCCAACTGAATGTCAGCCAATCCCAAGTAACTACCTGTAGTTAACATGGGGTCTTCAGCACTTCTGCTTACTGCAATGTTAACATGGGACAACCAGCATCTCCAAGAGAACAGCACTGGCAACCACAGGCCTCAAAACAGGCGTCCCTCTCCCCACCAGATGAACAGCAGCAGCTCCAGCCACTGCCCGAGCACACTGACTCTCCCTGGATGTGACAGTCCCATGGCCAGGTGCTGGCGGGGAGGAGGGCACCCAGCACCCTGGATCCCAGAGCCAGGGTCTCTCAGAAAGGGCCAGAGGCCTCAGGATCACCTGAACAGGCCTTGCTGGGCTCTGCCCTGGCCTGGGGAGTGGAATCTGGGCAGGGCTAGAATCTCTCGTCCTCACCCTCCACCACAGCACTCCTGAATCTGAGCGTTCTGAGAACCGAAACTTACAGCCTAATTGCAGAAAACCCGGTGGTGAGCAACTTCCAAGAAGGGTCCTGGCACGTTTATAAAATAGCAGCCACAGATCCGCGTCAAAGCCTCAGGCCAGACCCAGGGTATTTAAATGGCTGGATTTAGAACTCTGAAAATAAAAACCATTGATTTCGATTTCTCAAAACCAATATTACAACCAGACCGGAGGATAAAATAAATCATGAAAAAAACACAATGACTTCACCCAAAGATACTGAAAAGAGCAACAGGAAGCCCAGATCAGCTCACTCGCCCCAGCAGACCCGAGGGGAGACAGCACCTCTCCCAGAAGAGCTCGGCCAAGAATATCAAGTGTCCCCAGGATCATCTGGCCGCCTGGCCAAGTACAGCTCCCACGACAGACACTTGCTGAGATGCCCAGATTTTAACAGCTGTGCTGTCTTGGAATCCACATCCCATTGGCTGCTGAGGCTCAGCCTGATGAGGAGCTGGTCATCAGGAATCTAGGGCCAAACCACTCTTTTTCTTGATTATCTTATTTTAAAGTAGAAGCTTTATCTAAATGTTTGCTATGCACAATATCAAATGCACAAAATCTAACCTGAACAGCCAGGCCTGCGGCGAGTGTCCATGGGGTGTGTCCGCTGTGCCCCTGCCTGGAGTGGCCACACCAGCTCCACGGGGCAGCATCCTGAAACACCGGGTGGGGAGGGTCAGAGTGCCGTCTAGCTGGACAGTCCCAGGTCTGTGGTCAGAACGGTGCATGTACTGACTCCTCTAGGTGGCAGCAGTGAGGGACAGGGGTGCTTCCCCACCCTCAGACCCTCAGAGACTGGGGGAAGGGATTCCATCAACACCACATGAAAACCCGAGGGCAGCAAGACCCCAGGCTTAAGGTTCCCAGTCACTCTCACAATTACTGTGATCTCAATGAGAAATTCCTTGTCAGAAAACAATTGTTCCAGGGAAAATAAAGAAGTATCACTTATAAAACTGTGACTGCCACAAACGGTCCTGAAGTGCCCGATACAGCACAGAGACTGTTGGAGAGGAGGCGAGAGACCTCGGTCCACTCACTGCCTGGCTGCTCTCTGAGAATCGGCTGCAGCACTGCACCCATGCACACACACACTCACGCAGGGCAGTCCCCAAAACTGCAGCTCCCCTGGAGAGGAAGCCTTGCAGAGATCTCACTGCTTGAGCTCTAGGAGACGGAGGACACTTGGGGAAGCCCTACGGCCAGCCAGCAAGTCCCTCGGAAGGACAAAGAACAGGGCAAGAAACAGACTTCAAGTGGTCAGAACCTACCCAGGGCAGGACAACATCCCCCACACCCAAACCATTAAGTTCTGCAGTTCCTAATGCTTACACATTAACAAAGGTGCCGGGTACCGTGTTGGAGGCACAGCGAGCTCCAGCCAGGCCTAGTGATGAGCGTGGGGCATGCAGACACAGCATTTCACTGCCCCTGCCCCCTGCTCAAGCTCCTGAGCACTGGGACCAGGGACCAGTCAGGGCAGGACAGGAAGAGCAGTGTGGCGGCAGGAGGGACAGCAGGTGCCCTAGAGCTCCCACTGACAGGATGGCACATTTCTTAATCTCTCTATAAACATACAGCTCTGCAGAGATCTCTCTATAGATGGCCAATCAATCTCACTGACCTGTGCAACAATAACCCAGCTCACAGACAGGGCTACTGCTGGAACCAGTGCTAAATGTTCCTGAGGGTACCTGGCCTGGGAAGTGTCACACGGGTGAGCCTGCTGCTGTGACCGCATTCCTGAGGTGTACATCAAGCCAGGGTACACACAGGCACCTGCAGCGACCAGGCCTGGCCCTGCCATTTATCCACTCTGAACCGAGCTGCCACCAAAGATCTCTAAGGCCCGTCCTCCCAACACAGTGGAGTAAACAATGACTTCTGCCTCAGCAGCAGCTGTTCTGTCTGGTCTTCAGGGTCATGCACATGTTCACGACAAAGTCTCCACACAAGGCAAAAGCCCAATTCCTACTTCCCCACCCACCTGAAACCAAACACATGGGACCCAGCAGATTCTAGCAGGACTTGGAGTTTGATGTGGGGATCTGGCCTTTCCTGAAAGCGGCTTGCATTTGCAGGACGTGCGAAGGACCCAGGGAGAGGCAGAAAGTTCTGGAAGTGTGTCTGAGGTGGAGGGTCTGGAAATGTGAAAGTCAAGTGAGCTGAAGGGACCCTGGTGACCTTCCGGAGAGAATAAACAGACAATGCTGGCATAGGAACCATGAGGGGAGCAGAATCTTCCCTGCACCTCCCCTCCAACAGGACCCCAAAACACCAACACGCGGGATGAGAAGTTGGATGCCTCTGTCCATCTATAGACCAGAAGGATGGACAGACCGTCAGACCTGCCCCAGATCAGAGGACAGAGTTAAAGGGGAAAAATCAAGAAAGCCTGAATTCTCCGGGGAACACACCCTTTCCCCTCAAAAGAGATGCTTGAATGACCCACATCACCTGACTTTCCTAATGCCTGGCAATATCTCAAATATATCTCCGGCCGTGTCCTGTGAAGGACGATAACCCAGCTCTGAAGGGAGGCATCATTCCCCTTTGTTCTGGAAACAGACAAAACGAAGAGCTGGCAGGTCACATAAACAACCTTTGTCTACAAAGGGGCAGTGAAATGCTGGGTCTGCACTGGACCATTATAAACAAAGAGGTCACGTTTTTTACCTGCAGGTCTTATCCAATTAAACTGATATATGTCCAATAAAACTATCTGGAAACTCACCTCATACAGATTTTAAACTGATACCCAAGATGAATAAATGTCACAGTTTACTTGGCACTAGATACACAGATGGGACGGCCACCCCTGAAGATACGTCAGCTACAGGGGAAGTCACGTTCCAGAGTTCTGCATGGGATGAAACGACCTCTACGGATGAAAGATGCCGGTTCACACCTCCTGGAAACATGGAAACTGAAATCATTACACCTGATGGAACCGAGGACTCAATCCCCTTCCAAGGGATCAATATCCATCGTGCACTTTAAAGAAAAGGGAAATGCCACAAGTATCTCCTGCGGTGTGGAAAATTAACTGCCTCAGGAATGCGAATCTGTCTGACAGCAAATGCCCAGATCCCTCTGCAGAGGAGAACGTTCACTGAACATACGGGGAAACTGAGGCTGAGAGCGTGTTAACAGCCCCCACCAACCTTATCTTCAGCCTGCCCGTCACATGAGCCATCTCATAAGTACTAACATCCAGCGGGTCTCATCAGGATTGCGTGGGAGGAAAAGTAAGAAGGCAGTCAGTTACTAAAGTGCCTTCCTCTAAATCAGAATTTGAAGTTGAACTTGAACACGTCAGGGTTGGGTCTAAGCTCATGCTTACAGCTGGGTCTCGCTTTGTATGTGGTTATTTAATCCCCATCATGTATCACAGACTGTGTTAGAATTATTATTATTGAGGCCAGGTGCAGCAGCTCATACCTGTAATCCTAACACTCCAGGAGGCCAAGGCAAGAGGGACTGCTTGAGCTCAGGAGTTTGAAACCTGTCTGAGCAAGGGTGAGACCACGTCTCTACTAAAAATAGAGAAACTAGCGGGGTGTTGTGGTAGGTGCCTGTAGTCCCAGCTACTCAGGAGGGTGAGGTGGGAGGATCGCTTGAGCTCAGGACTTTGAGGTTGCTGTGAGCTAGGCTGATACTGTGGTACTCTAGCCTGGAAACAGAGTAAGACCCTGTCTCCAAACAAAATGAAGAAAAGGAAAGAATCTGTATTCTTGGAAGCAAAGAATTTCCAATATAAAACTGATGGCTTCTAAACAAATTCTATGACTAAGTCACACCCCCCATGGCAGAAGGCTGCATTTTCAATCACCCACTTGACCTGCTGCTCACCCGGGACACCCCCACTTTGTCTCAGCTGGTACCCAGCACAGAACAGCAGGGGCCTTAGTCCACATCAGCTACAAACAGATGTCACAGGATCATCTTTAAACTTTCTAAGAAACAAGACCTGCAGCTAAATATTTTGATTTTGAACTTCCACAATGAAAAAAGTCAACTGGTGCTAACCATATGGCACAACTGGTTTTTTCAGGATGAAAACACAACTCCTGCAGCCCTCAGCATCCAGACACAGGACGCGGGAGTGGCGAGGGCCTCCTATGCTCACACTGTCAACTCCCTGGTCAGGCTATGGGGGGGGGACTGTGAAATCGGGGCCACCAAAAGCCAGGAGGAAAAATGAAGAAAAGCATTTGTATTCTTGGAAGCAAAGAATTTCCAATATGAAACAAAGTGATTTCCAGAACTGGGTGATGAGGGGCCCATACGCGTTTCGAGTACCTAAGGGGCAGTCACCTGGGCACACGACAGGACAGTAGCTGGGTTCAGTGTGACCCAGAGAGAAGAGAACCCCACCCACTGAACACCTGAAGCAAGGTGAGCGCTGCTGGGTAAGTGAGCACACCAGTGCAGGAACCAGCAGCATTCCAAAACAGGGCAGGCAGCGGCCGGGACAGGGATTGCTGGTCTCCTCTGAGGAACTCTGTCCTTACTAGGGCCACAAAGAAAGGCCTCCTTGGCCAGGTGCTAGCCAGGAGTAGTGGTGGACACCTGTAGTCCCAGCTACTTAGGCGGCTGAGGCAAGAGGATTTTTTAAGCCCAGAAATTTGAGGTTGCTAGGCTGACAACATAGCACTCTAGCCTGGGTAAGAATGATACTTGGTCTCAAAAATAAAAATAAAAATAAAAATAAAAATAAAAGAAATAAAGGCCTTCTCACAGGAGTTGAATTCCCCCCAAATAGGCAAAAGCTGCCACCCCCAACCACAGGACTACGAAGAACCCTCCACACAGCATTACCCCTGTGATCTGATTCCTATCCCATTTCGCCTCCCCAACTCCATGGAAAAGCTGTCTTCCACTAAACCAGTCCCTGGTGCCAAAAAAGTTCTGGTCAAAGGCCAGTAAGGAACAAAGCCTCCCAGCCGGAGGTGAGTGGCAGGGAGCAAGAGAAGCCTTCGCCGTGTTTACAGACGCACCCTCTCACAGTCATCACCACCTGAGCGCTGCTCCTGTCTCATACCCCCACCGATGGAAAAACTATCTTCCATGAAACCCATCCTTGGTACCAAAAAGGCTGGGGACGGCTAGAAAAACAGGAATCCTCTAGGCACCACCATTCTCTAACTAGTATAACTGGCCCACTTGACCTCAGCAAAACCCTCAGAATCTGCACACCCAGGCGCTCTCATCCCCAGGGGCCTCTGGAGGTTCTGACCACAGCGGACTGACCAGCCATGCCTGGGCCACAAGGTCCCCAAGAGCAAGAGCTTCATGTGGTCACAAGTGGCATCACACCAGTCACCCCAGACCAGATGGCCCGTCTGCCTAGTGACTTAAACACCACGGCATGATCTCAAATAGCGCCCCCTCCCCGGCCTACCCTGTCACCCCCAGGCAAAGCCCACCAACTATTCTGTTGGATGGTCATGGTCCCAATCTCTGCCAGGCCCTCTAACATGGAGAAGTGACACTGACAGTCTCACTGATGTGATTCTAAAGGCACAGCAGACATGGACAGCAAATGACGGCCTCTTTCAGACATAAGAAAGAGCTCCCCATGTATACTTCAGAGAAAGAGACAAATAAATACACACTCAGAGAAATCTCTAGGACTCGCTCATCTTTAAGATGCTGTCTTGAATTTGACAAATGAAAACAATGACAGTCGCTGCAAAACCTAAGGGCTCCCACTGTGACAGACATGGCCACCAGATCCCCAAAGAGAAGCCTCTGAGAACCCAGCTCTCCCCAAAACAACACTTAAGAATTAATGTGTAAAAGAGACGTCATTTACCCAACTAAGAGCAAGCCCTGGGATCTGCATGTGCACCAGGCCATGAAGGACGTGGAGCTCTCAGGTGTGTCAGAGCATCTCCCGCCCGGAGGCAGAGCGGGTGGATTCCCGGCCTGAGCACACCCACCTGCCCACGCGGGGCTGCTCCCCTGACAAGCTACTCACAAATTAAAAAAATTTTAATTTCACCATTTTTAATTAATTAGTTATTAAAGATACTGAATTATTTTATAATATATACATTTTACATATTTGTAATTTATAAATATCAAATACAATTTACAGGGTGGATGTAAAGTTTGTGTGCAACTTAAAGTTACAGCTATTTTAAATTGCACACAAACTTTATGTCCATCCTGTAGATTAAACTAAATTTTAATAAATTGAAATTTTAAAAATACATTTATTTGGAAATAGAAGTACATTTCAAAAAAGAAAAAAATAATCAAAGGAATTCAAAATAGTTACTTCTCTCTAAGGCATCATTATCTCTCCCCTTTTTACCTCAAAGGGCAGAAGTCACTTTTCCCTTTCCAGGAGAGTAAGATTTCCCGTGCACAGAGAACCTAGTTTCCCAAGCCAGGTAGGGCAGAACATTTCCTTCCAGAACATTCCCTGTTGTTGGTGGGGGTAGGATGAGTCCACAACATCCACCCTGGCGAGGCGCCCAGAACCCTTCCATTGCACCCCAGGCCACCGGGAGCCCCATGTGTGCACTGCACAGAGCCGCCCACAGGTCCCACCTCGGGGCAAGTGTGATAACCAATCCCCAGTTTTTAGATGAGGAAGCTGAGGCTGAGAGGATAAATAACTTGCTCCAGGTCACATCCCTAGAAAATGGCAAAACCAGGATTTGGGCCCAAGATGCCTCATTCTTAGCCTATAAGCTACAAGGGCTCGTCAAGGAGTGAAAATGAATTACGACTGGCTTGAAAGGAGGTGTTCACAAGGTATTAATCTTTTTTGCTAGCTCAATATTAAAACAAACAAAAAGCAGTGTAGTATCTGTAAAATACATGAACTAAATAAGTCCCTCTCTGGGACCCAACTTCACATGGAAATGTGCAAAAAACAGTGAATTTCACCAAGCCTGTAATTTCCAACTTGCCCATCTATTAACAGTCAGGGAACACATCGGTCATCAGGGCGAGTTAGCCAGTGGGCCCCGATCGCTGCTAACAACGTGTCCAGCTGTCTGTGTATCGTGGTGACTCGGGGAAGGGAACTGACAAGGCGGAACTAGTGGGGAGCAAAGATGAACTTAGGACAGTAACTTCAGGCTTGGAATAACTCAGGCACTCTCCACCTAGAAGGCATGAAGAAGGGTCATGGTTAGTGATGAAGGGGCTAAAATTCCCAGAGAGGCCAGCAGATTGCCCATTTGCAAGGCCGGTGGCTGGCTGCATCTGAATGGCAGTGCTGGGCACAGGTCATCCCCTTGACCAGGCCCATGGAGGGGAAGCTCACAACATGAGCTGAGCCTCTGGGCACTGCAGACACTCTCCTGCCACCAGGCCAGGCACTTTTCCTGATGAGGCCTGAAGACAGACAAGGATTTACAAAAGGACATTCCCACTGAGGTGACCCCCGGGCAGTGGAGAGGAGTGCCACCCCTGGGGATGCTACTTGAAGGTACAGCCAACTGCATGCACCTACTAGGCACACTGCATGTCACCTGCTCCCTCCACAGACAAGGAACCAGGAGAAACCAGCCCTCCAGCAGCAATGCTTCCCTACATGGCTTCGAGAAGCTGCCTGGGTCCCCTTTCACTGGCCAATAGAGAGCCACAGGAAAGACGTAGAAGATCACATACAAGCTGGACATGGGGGCACTTCCCAAGTTGCAGCTTCCAGAAGGGGACAGCAGCATTCACACTAGGACCCCCATAGTCTCCCCACTCACACAGGGCTCAATCCCAACACTTCTCCTGCAGCCAGATCACACCCCAAATCCTGTCCAAAGACACTCTACTCTTAACATTTGAGCTTCCTTCCAATGACAATGCAGATTTTATCAACCTTCTGTGAATTAATATTTATTTACTTTTGAGACAAGAGTCTCACCCTGGGCATCACAGCTCACAACCATCTTAAACTCTTGATTCTCTTGCCTCAGCC
>NW_003852528.1:427410-437517 GCF_000181295.1 Otolemur garnettii | reverse complement strand
AGCCTGAGTGTATGTGGCCAGTGCCCTAACCACCAAGCTACAGGCCCTGCCCTATGTGAATTAATATTTAATTGCCACTCTTCAGTCTTGGAATGAGAGTCCTCTACATGGAAGACTGGTCAGGGGCCCAGCTCCCTGGGCTCTGAGCACGCACATATAAATCTCAAGTTCCCCCATCTCCCGGCCGGTTATTGGCTGGTACTAATGCACTACAGTAGAAATCTAAACATCTGAAAACACAAAATTCAGCAAGCGATCTTTATTACACTTCACTGAACAAACTGGGTAAGTACGCGGACATTGTATTAGTGGTGCTTTATTACTCTGGAGACTACAGGTCATTCTCAACAAGGAACATCAATCACTGTTCACGAAAATTTGAGAAACACTGATTACTGTGCTTCTCAGGCAATGCTCTCCCTGGCTGCCGTCCTTCCGGGAAGAAAGAGCAGCAGGGATTAAGGAAGGTAACGTCAGGACACAGCGATCAGACGGGCTTTCTGAAATAAACACACGTTGGGCTTGTACCAGGATGAGATGCATCCATACCCAGCAAGACAACGGCCCCTCCTTGAGGTACAGGAACGACAGGGATAAACCAAAGAGAAAAAGAGAGGACTGTGTTCTCCCCATTTATACTTCTAAGGTACAATGGTCAATAGTTTTAAAAGAAGATCATGAGAAAACACAGAGTCGAGGAGTAAAGTTAAAATACACAGTTAACTTATACTTGTAGCTTCAGGACAAATGTATATCTCATAGTAATTCTAAAAACAGGCACAGCCACATATAGATGTTTCTATCTTCAGGTCTTTTGCAAAACACATTATAGGTAAATAAAAAAAAAAAACAAAACAAAGACATGATGTTGGGCTACCTGAACTGGAACTTGGTTTTGCATCCTTCCCTGTACCTCCTGAAGACTCTGCCAGCGAGGCACTGAATTTAAATGATGAGGGAGATGGGGTTTGGGGGTGAAAGGACTTATCAGGGTCTCCTTGCTAACCCTAAGTGTTGCAGCCACTCCACCGACTCAAGATACTCCACTTTCTCCACATGGCAATTCAAGTGTTCCCATGAAAAACTGAACGTTCTCTCCTGCCACCACAGTTGGATTAATCACACACCTGAAATCCGTCTGTGAGTCAAGGCAGGACCAAAAAGCAACCGAGGAGGAAAGGCTGCAAGAAGGTCAGATGAAGGGCATGCTGAAAGGTCACGCAACCCGGAAGCTGAACAGACAAATGGCACCAGCGTCGTGAGGGGCCCCATGGCCAAATATGAGCCCAGGACGCACGCCTGTGGGGCCAGCTGTAGACGGTGGGAGAGCAGGCGCAGATTAACGTCCACCAGCACCCTCCAGCTGGCGGCAGAACCCTAAGTCTCAGATTAGCCAGCAGAATAAAACAGGATGCAAAGCTGGGGCTGGAAGCAGGGCAGGCAGGAGGACAGTCCAAAGAAATGCTCTTCTTGTAAGTCTAGGAGAAAGCCACTCCCTGAAAGGAGACCAGGCACAAAATTTATCAAAATCTTAGACCCTGAAAGAGCTCTTGACCTTGAAAATTGACCATCTATCCCCTCCCTCAACAGCCACCATGCCCCTCCTAACACTCCCTGACAATCTGTGCTGGGCACATCCAAAGATCAGGAACTCTCCAGCTAAGATGCCAGCCTAGGTGGCTTGGCCTGTAAGAAGTGACCTCCCAACTCTGAATCTCATCAGCACTAACTACTGTGCCCTTTTTACATCTGCTTCTCAACATAGGGAGGGAAGTCTCCAGGTTCCAAATCAACCCCCACCCCCTAGTGTCTTCTGTGAACCAGATCAGGAAAACAGAACACGTACCTATTCATAAATACAAGAGAGAGCAGACCCTCAGAGGGTTGGGGTTCTAGTGTGGGAGCTGAAACCACCAGAAGAATGAAATGTCCAAGTGTCTGGGAGCTATGGATGAGCCACGTGGACCCAGAGGACAGAGAGCCCACACTGCCTGTACAGACCCTTTCACCACAAGCGGCTGTGCTCATTTCTAAGGCAGCAGGACTTATGTGGCAGGAAAGCAAGTTACAGATATACATCCTCAACATCAGAATTCTATTTTGTGTAGAATATTACACAAAACAACTGGTTCTTGCTTTCTGAGCTAACTAGGTCACAAAAGCAAAAACTGGATCAATATTCCTCTCTCATCTCCACTGACAGAAAAAGTGGCATCAGAAGAGCTTGTATGAGAATTAAGAGAGGGTAGAGGCTGAACCAGAAAGGCTGGTGGCACTGGTGACGGAGTCCATTCTCCAGTGTGACAGTCAGAAGGCCCGCTCAAAGACGCCCTTGCAATGACAGGCACAGAGTGCAAGAGGGAACACAAGATTCCCTTTGACAACCATCTCAAACAAATGAACATCCACTCAAACGCATCTGTACTCTGCTGGTCCCCAAAGGCAGTCCACAGAACAAAGGAGCCTTCCTGTGTGTGGACCCAAACAAGCAGAGCATGACGTCATGTGAAATCTTGGACAGAAGGATCACACCAGGAATACATTCAATATTTGTAACCATTCCCAAAACAGGACAGTATAGGAAGCAACCATCATTCTCCCCTTTATTCCAACATGCCAAAATGTATGTCATAAAATTATCTTCACTTGTTAGATAAGGAGCACACAAAATGAACCATCCACAGCCTGTTACTGGTACGCCCTGTTACTGAATACACGGGCAGAATATTCCCATCTGCTGAGCCAGGGAGTTATTCTTTGGTAAGCTGAGTCTTGAGATCGTTAGTGATGTTACAATTGAAAATGAACTAAAAATGACAATATAAGAGATTAAAAAAAAATGAAGAGCCAACACCCTCTTAAAATTAAAACCAGTTAAACCAATACACGTGTACTGATCTTTTTTTAATCGTAAGACCATCCACATAGTTAACATGATGCTGTAAGTTAACAGGAGAAAAGGCGAGGACATGTATCAACTCAAACCTAAGAGAAGGTACAGGACTGCAGGGCTGTCATCTACCAACGAGCAAAAACCAACACTACAGTGGGTTCTGATTTGGAGTGAATAAATCCCAAGCTAAAATGATGGTGGGCAGATGGCACTTCTTTCAAAATAATGAAAAGACAATAATCTCTCCTCTTTTTTGCTAATCTGTTGACCTTAATACCAATTCTGCTCTTAATCACCGGGAAATATCACCCCAGCTGACCATACTTTATCTTGATCATGAGACTACCCCCAGTAAGGATTTTCTCTCATTATTTTACTAGCTGTGACATCATTTAAATCAATGTAACTGTTTCAAATCATTACAAAAACTGACACGAGCCTAAAGGAGAATTCCTACTAGAAACAAAAGCCTTATGCCAAAAATATATTTTTTCTCAGGGGGGAAAAAAAAAGCTCAATGTGGAAATAGTAACATCCTATTTTATGCCTAGTGTTGGCATTAGTCATACAGATCTAGGAAACAGAAATGAATTTTTAGCAGTTAACTGCAGCAATCCCAACCACCTTACTGGTGCAGGGTCTACTCCACCTGGTAAACCGATCCTGCAAGACCCAGCTCATTCACCCCTCTGTAGGGCCCTCATTAACTCTTTCTTAATTAACTCAAGGACATTTGTTCCCTCTTCTTTGCCACCCTGGTTTTTTCACTAATTCTACCCATAAAAACTTTACTATGAGTCCATATGCCCAAACACAGGGCCCTTAACTTGCAGTACCTAGAGGACTGGCACACACTTTGTGCCCAAGGAGGGCTGTTAGAATCAGCAGATATGTACAGGAGCTGGTCACTAACACAGGGATGAGCCCCAGAGGGGACACACTGGGCAGAGAAACAGTCATGTCTTTCTCAGGTACCCAGGGAGGCTCTAACACACTGTTACGTCCACCTCTCCCACCCCCAGGCTACTGACCTCTGAAGACAAGAACTGCGCCTTAATCATCCGTAGCTCCCTGCTGCCTAGTAAATGCAGGACACATCAGAGAAACTCAGTAAATGCTTGTTGATGCAGTTAAAAAAGAACAGTAAGATGACCTCAGAAAACTACTACCAGTGCTTTATAACTGAGCCTTCCACTTCCAAACCAAAGGTACCTGTTAATTACACAGCCAGTGTGCTGCATGGTGCCTGTTACCACCTGAGGGCCTCTGCAGCAGGGACGCTTCTGAATGTTCCTTTGGTAGCAGAATCCTCCAGCCTAGGTCATCATAAAGAGATAGTGGGTGACCTCTGCTGAAACTTGGGATTCAAGCTGAGGAAATAAACACAGCAAGGCAGAGCCTGAGCCCCTTAAAAGGTTCCCTGGCTTTCAGGGCAGGCCTGTCCTGTACCCAGGCATGACTGCTCTGTCTACAGCAGTGGTTCTCAATCTGTGGGTCATGACCCCTTCTTAACAATGAAAATACATTGCCGCATTAGGAAGGCTGAGAACCATTGGTCTACAGGAAAGCCATTTAGCTTTAGCCATGAGCCCCTCCCCTCCCCCAAAAGGGCACTTTCCTAAGTTGCTATAGGGAGATTCTTATAAAAAGCAAGTGAACTCTATCTAGGAAAAAAAATATATATATATACACACACTACATATTATGTATTTATTTTGTTGAGACTCTCCTCATTCAGTCACCTGGGCTACAGTGCCATGGCTGTCCATCATCACAGCTCACAGCAACCTTCAACTCCTGGGCTCAAGTGATCTTCCTGCCTCAGCTTCCCAAGTAGCTGGGACTACAAGTATATGCTACCATATCTGGCTAAGGTTTTTTAAATTAATTTATTTATGTATTTGTTTATTTATTGTCTAGGCTGGTCTCAAAATCCTGGCCTCAAGTGATCCTCCCTCCCGAGCATCCAAAGTGCTAGGATTATGGGCACTAGCCACCATGCCTGGAGGAATATTTATCTTTCACAACAAAAGACTGAGTATACAATCAGTTCAAAATGTTTCAAGTGAGAAACTGAGTTACACAGCGCCTTCTTTACAGGTTATGTGTCCTTTCAATAATGAATCATTTTTTAAAATTAAAATGTTATCAAGTTATTTCTATGATTTTTATTTCATTTAATTGCTCTTTCCTCATTTTCTCCAGTCAAGGCTTTTTCTTTTTTTTAAGCGATATATATTTTTACAAGTCCATCAACCTCCGCTAATTGAATGATACAAATCAAGGGAGTCAAAAATCAAAGAAGCCGCTCTTAAAACACGCTGTGAAAAATTAGCAGCAAACTACTGACTTAAAAACTTAACCTCAGTAAGCGATATCAATGAATCACTTTATTGCAGTAATCAATCCTCCCAGACAGCAAGCGAATGCCCTGAAGACATGGAAAGCTCCGGAATGGCACTGCTGGTGCTGGCTTCCCTCTCCAGGTGGCTGGTGCCAGTGAGTATAAGCAGGCCACCTCAGACAGCAGCCGCTGGGATGCACAGAGTGTGCAGGACAGAGAAGTGACACCCTACAGTGTCGTTAATAATTTATTACGTGATCTGTTCTTGTATTATACTTGTGTCAACAGACTCTGCCATAATACACACGCATCGAGTCACACGAAACTGCCCTTGATCAGACACCGAGTCTTTCTGAAATGTTTGCTGGTTTGCTAATAACTGTGAGCCTTACAAAGAAGGATCAGCCCCTGAAACTGAGAGATTCAACTGTTACACGTGAGGGAGAAGACCTGGAAGAGCCTAAGTAGAGTAGTTCCAACCAGATTAGAAAGTACAAGGGAATCACACTACAAAGGTAGCTGTTTCAATCTTTTCATGTTAATTCCCTGAGTTAACAAAACAAAAAAACCAAAGGTGCATATCTGTGGGAGCCAATGGCTGGGCCAGTCATCCCACCACCTTGGTGGGAGGGGTGGGGGTCAAGGAGGCCAGGAGTTTAAGACCAGCCTAGGCAACACAAGACCTTCATCTCTACAAAAGAAATAGAAAAAAATTAGCCAGGCATGATGGCATACCCTGTAGCCCCAGCTACTTGGGAGGCTGAGGCAAGAGGATTTCTTGTGCCCAGCAGTTTGAGGCTGCAGTGAGCTACAATCATGCCACTACACTCCACCTCTTCTCAAAAAAGAAGGAAAAAAAATAGCCATCTTGCTTCCTATGCTAACAGATACTTTGTCTAAGATTGAGCACTTAACTTTAAAAAGCCAAATAGATAATTTCATATAATAATCACTTAAGACTTTTAAAGTTACTTTCTTATAGTCAATTCAAAAACTTCATAGCAATTAAAAAAAAAAAACTTCATAGCTATTTTTAAAGGGAAAAAAACAGAGAAAGTTTAACAGAAAAAAAATCTGCTCAAGTTGATGTCACACCTAGTTTCCCTTATATTTTCAAGAACTCCAAATTATAAAACATGATTCAAGGACAGTCAGTGATGTACCTCAGGACTCATGTCTTGTTTCAGGTCGATGACTACTTACCTGTAATTCTAAAATCCCAAAAGGTCCACGAATGTTTGGCTTTTTTTTTTTTTTTCTGTGACAAAACTAGACTTGAACTGCCATGTGGCTATTTTTAATCACTATTTACTTCACTGAGTGTGAATATCTCAGGCTTTGCTGCAAAATTCTGGTGTGTAATTACAAGGTGCCACCCAACCTCACAGGTGGCGTTCTGTGACACATACCATCTCACCCTCCTAAAATCCATAATTCCCCAGTCCTGCAAACTCACCTGGCCTCAGTGGTGGGGGCAGTGCTCTATAGACCTGCACCCAACAGTCATTTACAGGGAAACCAAGCTTGGGCTGCAGGCATCTGAATGTTACCTTAGAGACTTCTACAAAAATCTCACTTTAAAGAGCACCTAAATTCTGAATCATTTATATCATAGGAAGCAAATACACAAAAAACTGAAGAAGTATAATCAAATGAGGAGTTGAGAAAGCTATGGGCCTGCACCTTTTACCATGTTAACAAACAGTGGCCTTACCAAAATCCTAAAAGCAGAGACATTTCAGACATTTTAGTCGAAGGCAAAGATTTTATCCAGGTGAAATATATAGCTGTTGTGTGATTACCTAGAACTTCAGAATAAAGCAATGCCCTAGAGTTCTGACCTATGTGCTATAACCTAATTCATAAAATTTCTGTTTTTCGGCACAACACTAGTAGCATTGTTGTGTCTTAGAACAAAGTTATTCCATCTGAGAAGCAATGACCACAAGGGACAAACCCACCAAGCATTCTTAACACTATTATTATTTTATACTGCCCTAGAGGAGAAAATATCAGCACACATCACACCTTTACTATCCCAAATCCACAATCAATCCATCTGACCAGAGAAAACCCAAGCCCCAAATGCCTTTAACTTGCATCTATAGGCACCATTCTAAACCAAGCCTATGCATGACTTTCTCTGCCATGTGTACTTGTCTGGAACCCAGGCGGCTAATTACTGTTTTCTGCAAAGTCCGCCAGAACAAAGATGCAAGCCTGTTATTAGAGGGAGAACTTTCGGATTGGAGCTTCCTCTGATCACAAATGATGACAGGAGCCACTTTGTGCAAACCAAATGTTTTAACAAAATAACTCACGTCATCTTCTAATATTTTCCAAGCATGCAGGAAGGGATGGGATGATGGCTGTAGCTGAACACAGTACCTTCTAAAATAAGTGATCCAAAGCAGGTGAAAACAAGATGTGTGTGGCAGGTGCAGCAGCACACTCCTGTCACCAGGTAACTCTACACCCTCACCAGTAAAAAGAAAAATTCGGATTTTAACAGTACTGCACATTCAAGTGCTTGGTTTCAACCATTCTCTGTCACATTCTGAGGATCATTAGAAGCACATGAGAACATGACCATTTGTCTTCACTTTACCGCAAAAATAAGGGCAGTGCCTTCTCTGCATTGGTTGGGTTTAACACGTGTATATACAGAGTGCTCAGCTAACCTGTTAAGTACAGCTGGGAAGAATACCACCTAAGAACTGCTAACCAAAACCCACAAGGGCTGCCTCAACTACCATTATCTCTATCTGCAGCAGAATTGGGTAATTAGGGTAAGAAAGATGCTTAAACAAATTTTTTGGTGGTAAAAATACAGAGCACGAAATCTTGAGGCTATGCCCCTCCCACATGAGGAAGAGATAAGGGTCCAGCCCCACCGTCCACCCTGAGCCTTCCTCCTTTGGGGTCATAGGGAGAGACAGGGGCTGTGCTTTGCAGTTTCCAGAATCCCCAACTGTGCTTTTGCAGTTTTCTAATCCCCAACTGCTACCAGAAGGTTAACTGATTCCTGCAGGAGAAAATTATATCTGCAACCAGAACCTTCCCTGCAAGCCCCTGTCAGAGGACATAAGAGCGCAGGGCTAACTGAGATTTCAGATGAGGCTACTGTGTTGTGCCAGTCCCGTGAGCTGGCAGACACTAGGAAACAGAGTATCATCCCAGGGACGGTGGGGGAGCAAGGCCTGGACCCCACCCCTCACCCCACCCCCCACCACAGTGACTCTGAGGCCACACCACAGCCCTCACAGATGGTAGTGCCAACAGGGGTACTAGACTTTGGGGAGGGAAGGAAACCAAGATAAATGCTGGCTTCTCCCTGCCAGGCAGCTGCACCTGTGCGCCAGCTTCCAGGGCCAAGACTCACTCCGCCCCCAGGAGCCGCCCTGAGCTCACGGGCCTGCTTCTGTAGTAGGCCGAGCCAGCAGCCGCAAGAGAAAGGGACAGCCTGGCGTGTCAACTCTCCGACCTAAGGGGCAACCACCACACTCGGCACGGGGTAGGAGCGGTGAGGAACTTCAAGATCGATGCACATGGCATCGCAGGGAGCAACACAATAGGCCTTCCCGGCCACTTGTGACCTGGGAGGGCAGGTCCCTTAGCTGCTCCCAAGCCCCAGTGTGCCCTGCCAAACAGATCCCGGCGGAACCCGGCCAGTCCCTACCGGCCTCACTGCCCACCTCTACGTGGGGACCCCTCGACGCTCTCTGCGCTGGACGAGTGAGTGTCTGCCGGGGCCCGCCGCAGACTGAAGTACCCGCGCGGCCGCGAGGCACCGCTCCGGGGGGAGGGCCCGCCGCCAGCCGCGCCATCTCTGCGCGCAAAGATGCCGCTGAAAAAGCGCAGCAGCCTGTGCTCCGAGACCGCGCCGGGGCCGGCGGCCGCGGCCCGCGCGCGCTCCAGCCGCTGCAAGTCGCTGTTGTCCAGCGTGCGGTTCTTGCTCTTGCTGCGCTCCCAGCGCTCCAAGTCCGACAGCGCGTCGTTCTTGCTGAGCACCTCTCCCACGTCCAGGGTGTTGCGCTTCTCCGAGGCGGGTGGCGCGGCGGCCGCGGGCTCCAGGGCGGCCACAGGGCCAGCCGCGGCCTCGTCGCCCGGAACCCAGGCCAGGCTCCCGGAGCTGCTGTAGCGCCTCTCGCCGCCCAGCTCCCGGCCCCGCGATGCCTCAGACCCACGCCAGTGCCTGAAGCTGAGGCTCCGCCGCAGGGGCGCGGCCCGGGTACCCTCCACGTCCGGGCTGCCGGGCACGGGCGAGCCACGTCCCTCTTCCCCAGCCAGGGGGCTGCCGGCCGGGCCCGCGGGTTCCCGGATGCGTGCGCACGGTCGGAGCCGCCCGAGCTCCAGCTGCCCGGTGCTGCGCGCACGGAAAGTGCGGAAGTCCCAGGCGCTGGGCCCGCGACCCTCCGGGTCCTCAGCGTCCGCCGCGTCCTCAGCGTCCACTGCCTCCTCGGCCTCCTCCTCCAGCCGCCCGGGCGCGTCCGGGGAGCGAGTGGGCCGGGGCCGCCGAGCCAGGTGCAGATCGGTGCTGCTGGGGCCCGGCGCCGCCAGCTGCTCTTTCCTGACCATCGTCACCGAGATGCGGTAGACAGTCTTCCTTGGAGGCGTCCCGCGTGGCATCGTGTCCGCAGGCGGCGACGCGGGATCGCCGCTGCCGTCCAACAAGTACATGTCGCCCGGGGTCGTGGCCGCAGCCACCACGCCACTCACCGGGGCCCGGCCGCATCCAGTGAGCCAGCGACCGAGGCGGTCGACGGGCAAGGCGGGGACAAGGGGTGGGCCGGCAGTGTGTGTGGCCCACACCGCCACCACCCCCCTGCAGCAAAGACCGCGCTCAGGCTGCGGGGACGGCGCCCCGGGC
>NW_003852528.1:409901-426958 GCF_000181295.1 Otolemur garnettii | reverse complement strand
GGCGGCGGCGAGCGCAGCGGCCGGGCGGGCGGACCCAAGTACCGTGATGGATCACGAATGTGCGGACGGGAGCCTCCAGGGGCCTAGCTGGTACCCTGCCTGCCCCCTAAGCCTACACATACCCTCCACTACTTGGCTTGCAAAAGTAAAACACCGGGCACCTCACAAAACAGGGGGCATGTTGCGGGTTTATCCGAGACATCTTTTCTAACTATGCAGCTTCGAGGAGGCAACTCAAATGACTCGCTCGCTTAAAAAGCAAGGTTTCTTTGGTACCTGTTCCCGTCCCCCAACTTCATATAGGCACACGTGGGCTTCCAGGAAGACAAGAACAAAGGAGGGATGTCAGGGGCCGGTGCCCTCCGAGCCAGTACCTTCCCAGTAGAGGGCCCTAGCTGGTCTCCGAAAGTAATTCAAGGATATTTTCCCAGTGTGTGGTGGGGGGTGGGGGAAGAGAAGTCTCTTTTCTCTTTAAGTACTTGCTACCCTTGACAACAGGCAGGAAATAAGAAGGTGAAGGGGCAGGAAGACAGACCTGCCCTCCAAACTAGGCTCCTCCAACTATTACCCACTTGTTTTTCAGCCTGTAAAACAAGGATGAGGAAAATAATGCCTAAACTGACCTAACTGTAAGGAGAAAATCAGTTAAAATATTATGAGCTGAACATTCAGTATAAGAGCTCGATTCCCCATTCAGACTGAAAAGTTAATCTCTCTTCACCAAATTCCACCTGCTACCACCTCTTGACCTTGACATATACTGGTCTTGGATATTATCTGATGCAGAACAATTTTTAGACTTAAATTGATTAACACATGGGTTGATCAACTGTCCTGAACATAGATGTATTATTTCTGAGTCTACTTGATTAAAAGTTCCAGAAGGAATATATAATAAATGCAACATCTGCTGATCAAGCCAGGCCTCTTCTAGGCCTAGAAATGCCAAAGATTGGTGAAGTTTGTTTCTAGGGAAACTGCTGGTAGCCACTGACCATTTGCAGGCAGGCCAACTGGCAATTCCCTCTCCTTTAATTTAATACAATACTATAGGGTACATACTGTGTGCTTGGCACTGTAAATAGGATCAAGAGTAAGAATTAGATAAGGTCTCCAGAAGGAGGTAATAGCCTAGGAAATCTGGATTTTACCTGAGTAATATTAAATCTTTAAATTTAATGAAATAAAAAGACTGCTACGTGATTCATTTTATTTACTTATTTTTAAAAGATACTTGAAAACACAGCTGACCACACTCAGTGGCCTCTGCTTCCACAAGTTGAATTCCACTATTACAGGGTCACAAGCCTGGTCCACCTGCTCCTCTAACATCAGGGCTTTGGAAAGGGTATGGTACCTCCTCACTGAAAGGACAGAACCATCTTACCTTCTGAGTTTTAATAAAGAAGCCCTCTTTGATGATTCCCAAGAACAACCAAATTCTAGAATCTATCACAGTAATATTTCTATAGCCTATTCAGTTAGGGGGCTGCAGAAGATCAGAGAGGGTGGGAGCTTCCCCCAAAGCCACACAGTCCATCAGTGAGACAGTCACACTACCTGTGCCCAACCCTTCACCACGAGGTCGTCTGTCAGCATCCAAATTCTGCTTTGTTGACAACACAGGGGACAGCACACCTATGAATATTACTGAACTCAATGCTGACCAAGTGTCAATGATAGCTCAACAGTACCAGGCAGCATTTGTAGGAAATTTTCGCTGATTATTCATTTTCTCATTGGTTCATTTATTTGTCAAATACTATAATGCTATACAGTGACAAGGCAGGGTCTCTGTGCTCAAAGAATTCACAAACTCTTAAAAAACTGCTAAGGCTATGATTTTACTCTAAAAAAGAGTCAGGGAGATAAAACCATAGTTGACAATCCCAGACATGACAACAGTGCCCAGCATTCTGATGAATGGGCACCAAGAAATTTGGCAAAAGACTTAAAGCTCAGCTAGGTCTGTAAGCTGAGATGTCCAAACTCAGCAACGTGTAGAGACAGGTCTTTGCTGGGGGCAATGATGGGACAAGACTCAGGGCTCCTTAACTTAGCTGAGTGCCAATCTATTTGAGACCTCAGCAACTTTCAAATACTGAAGTGAACTTTAATGTGAAGGTACTGGTAACTGGTCCATAATTAAGATATGTAAATTTATCTTGCTTGTTATCTGAGGCACTCATAGAGCTCAAACTTAAAATGAGAGAGAGCATTCCTTTAGAGCTCAAATACTGGACTTAACATTATCTACTGATAATGGTACCTTTGTCTAAAATCCACCCCGGGTTTTGCACCATGCTGCATACAAGGATGCAGGCTGCAGAGTAGAAGAATCCATTTGATCCACCTTAGATGACACTGAATCTTCCAGGGGAATTTCGTTCAGACATACCCAGCTTATTTGCCATCTTTCAGCACTTTCTACCTCTGAAGAAAGCACTTACTCTCCACGTCAGTCCAGGATGATTCTGAGTCAGGCCTGACGGTCAAGGCTGAAAAACCTGGTGGCAAAGAACGGCCTCTCCCCACCGCCTTGGAGACTTGGGCTCTACCGATGCAAAGGAGACACATGCTCCAGAACCTGTCACTCCAAAATCCAAATCCCCTTTACAAAGCCAGACTTGCCTTTTCTAAAAAGAAAAAAATAATATTGATACTATATATGGTCAGGTGGCATTTTAAGCATTATTTTCCTGTGGCTTTTAAAACTGACTCTACCAGACTATCGCTTCTTAAATTTTTCCTTGCCGTGAAGAATATCACCATTTTGGCATCAAACAAACAAAAAGCCTGGAGCTGATTTCACTGCTACATCAAATCCAGGCAGCAGCCAGGAGTGCCTCAGTGCCACAAGCCCTCCTACCGCCCTCCAGGGAGGGATGCAGATGTGGTCCCGGAAAGGGCCCGTTGGTTCCAAGTTCATGAGATCCTCTGGCCACCCTCCCACGACTCCTCTCTCCTGGGCCATTTCTAGCTGCCCATAAATCACACATGCTCCATGAGAATATTATTTCACAAGAGTTACTAGAGCTGATAAGCCATATTTAAAGGAAACTTCTGGTAGTCAGTTAGCAGAGCCATCTGCTAGGAAAGCTGACTTTCCAAATAACAAAACCAGACAGCTAGTAATCACATTTATGGTCTCCAGCAGAACCACATCTGCTGACCGTAGAAACGAGCCAACTACTGACCCCAGCCCAACATTGCCCACCCCAGGAGCCATCAAAGAACTCCACAATAGGGTCCCTTAAAGGCTATCTTCTGATAACTGGTTGATAGTTAGAAATACACACATATGAACCAAAAAAACCCCATAGTTATGTATATTAATTTACATTATATTAATTTAGTTATGTATATAATTTCTTATTTTACCTTTTCACATAATTCTCAAATCAGGTCATTAAGTCTGTGATGGTTTCTAATCTCAGATTTATCATGACACTGGGCTTCTACAAACCCAGAACTCTGTGCACTCATCCTTGCCTGGAACATTCCAGGCTAACTCACCAGGGACCCCATTTTCTCATTTTAAAAGATAAAGATTAAAAGTGGAGCTATAAAAGAGATGAGGACTTGATCCCTGTCTGCCAGTTGAGGAAGGACAAGTATACTCTGTCCCTGGGGCAGAGTGTCTGCTGTCATTGGGACCCAGCAGGAAGACGAGACCCCTGCAGGTCCCCTGAGCACCTGTATCCTTCCTACGTTTTTCCCGAAGGCCCAATAAGGACTGAAATCCCTGCCAAGAGAACACTGAGAGGTCTCATGCGTGAAAACACACTGTCACGCAGACATGACACCCCCAGGGAGGCAGACGCTATCCTCGACACTCTTTTCAGCTTTAACAGGAGGCTCTGCAGTGTCATCTATTTAATGAACTACCGCAGTATAGACGCCAGACAGTGAGGACAACAGGTTAGGGAGCACTTATCAACACTGAATGTGGCATGGGCTCCAAGGGGCTGTCTTCAATTCAGATCCCACCCTCAGGCATCCAGGGATCTAGGAGGAGTAGTTAGGAGGGTCTCCATGCAGGCACAGAAGGTTGAAGGGGAGTGGAGGACCCACTGCTTTACCCCCAGTGGTACCCTGAGCCCAGCTCAGCATCCCCCCAGAAGGCCCCTCTGAGAGGCCTTCCCACAAATTCTTAGACAACCGAGAAATGCTATGTGGTATTGACAAGCCGCCAACACACCTGCATAGAGCGCGGGGTGTGGGGCTCTCATGCTTTACCTGCCGAGGATTCATCTAAGAGGCAAAGCTGGAATGTGAATCCTAATGGTCCGCCCGTGGACTTAAGTATTTTAATAGGAAACCCACCTGCATTTACCATTTCCTGGTGTCCAGCAGGTAAGCGGAGCTGTGAAGCACCAATCATGCCCAGAGCATTCATTTCAGGGATAAGGAGGAGCTGGCGGTGAGCAGGGTGGACGGGATGGACAGTTCATAAATAACTGACACCCAGAAGAAAGGGTTACAGGTAGTAAGAAAGAGGCAGGTAAGAAGACAGCCAAAAACAATTATTTCTAGCTGAGACACTCAAAAAAGGCTTCAAGGGCGTGTTTGAGACTCGGCCGCCTTCCCTTCAGTGCTGCTGACATTTGGGGCCAGGTCACTCTTTGCTGGGACCTGTCCTGTGCACGCTGGGATGTTCGGCAACATCCCTGGCTTCCACCTACTACATGCCACTAGCACCCTCCCCAGCTGTGACAACCAACATGTCTCCAGACATTGCCAAATGTTCTCTGGGGGAGCAGAACTGCCACTAATGGAGAACTTGCTCCAAAGGGATAGTCATGATATGACAGTGACATGCCACTTACCCAATTTTTCATTTTGCTCTTTCTTTAAATTCAACCATCCCTTCCCTCTTCTGCATAAAGTACTGAAAAGCCCCAGGTCTCTCCATAAAAAGAGAAGCAATTATTTCCAGTAATCCTTCCCAAAATAGGAGGAACAGCAAGAGTTACGGCTGAGAACACCTGTCAGTCCTCATTCTGTGACAGACAAGTCATCAGTGAAAATTATTTTAAATGAGCAAACATCATGGACATGATTAAAAGACTAGAAGTGTGGAAAAAAAATGTCTATATCTAAAGCAACACTGCATTAGTTTTAACGAGAACATAGCCGAGTGAGGAGCCACATGACACAGGTGAGGGGGGGGAAAGTGCCAACCCACTAGCCTGACAAGAGCGTCTGACCCAGTGGGAGCCCAGCCAGGGCTCCCGGCGTGCCGAGGGACCCGGTGGGCACCATCTTGCCCACGTCATCTCCCTGTTACTCCTGTACCTGGCCAAGGGTCAAGGTGCCATCACTCACACAGACTTCACCTCTGTAAAGGGGAAACACCAAGTCACAGAGGCAAGACTTGAGTCCGCCACGTGTGAGGACAGGAGAGAATGTCTTTCCTCCACCCAGCCTGCTAGGATGAGCCAGCACGAGAGTCTAAACCCACACTGATGCTCCATGTCCACTTAACCAGGCCAAGGAGACAAGTCTCGGCTTTAAAATGCACCAGTGAGGTCCACTTTGAGTAGACTCCCACTCCCAAAAGAAAACATCAGAAATTCTTCTTGCTAAATGTCAAAGATGACTTAAGACAGGCGTCCTCAAACTATGGCCCGAGGGCCACATGCAGCCTGCCTAAGACATTTATCTGGCCCGCAGGGTGTTTTTGCCACCGCTGTCTGTCCTGCTTAGTAGCCAACTCATCCCGGGGCCTGCAGTCTAGCCCTCCAACAGTCCGAGGGACAGTGAACTGGCCCCCTGTTTAAAAAGTTTGAGGACTCCTGACTTAAGATATTAAAATCAGATCTATTAACCATCACATTATGAAAATAAATACAAAAACTCTGCAGACATATTGCAAACTACGGGAAGCTCCCACCTACAGCCCCCTCACTAGATGCCAGGCACTGGTCACAGCCAGAGTGTCCCCAAAGACTGCCTCCCTTCCTCCACCCAGCCTTCGACCTCAGCCCAGGGGAGATTTAGGAATTAGAAGGATTCCGTCAAGGGTAACACACAGCTTTGCATCTGTCCCTTAGACAGCTGCAGAGCAGCCCCACAGTTCAAGTGCAGAAAAACCGTGACATTCCCATGTATTCCTTAATCTTCCTAGTCTTTGAGTACATGGGGACCAGGCTTATCTGGAAACATTTCCCTATACAGGATTCCACGGAGGAGACTTCTAATAATCACATCTGTGAGGCTGTCCTCCCACAGACACTCCTATCAAAGCACAGGAGAGTGTGCTTCGGACTGTCCTAGCAGTCTCCTGGAGTGCAAGCCGACGCCAGGAACCATCACAGAAAAATGACCTAAGTGTGTCCGACAACATCTGGATGTTTACCAAGCTTCTCTTTAGATCCACTGACCCCAAAGATTTAGAAAATCCATGGCTTACGTGAAAATCAAAATCTAGGCCACAAATAACGCCCTGGGAGTTTTTATCATCCCCTTTCCACAGCCCAGCATCTGGGAAGCACACTGTTTACACAGCCGTCACTTCTGTGTCAGTTTGGGATTTGTTCGAAGATATGTGAAAATCTTTTAAATCTTTTATCTGTGCCCAGGGGAGCTAAATATTTGATCCCCCCCCCCCTTCCCTTTCATGGTAAAAACAAAATGTCTACAATGCCTGTTCAAACCCAACCCCACCCTCCTTTCCGGAAGAGAGGCACGTGACCGCTCCCCTGCCTCTAGGAGCCAGCCCGTCACCTGCTCAGCGCAGCCTTCCCCAGGCTCAGGATAAACAGGGCACCGGCTGCTGGTGCCACCGCCCCTAATAGCTCAGTCTGCATCAAAGGGAAGAGGACCCCCAGGATCACATCCGACCCAGGGAATGGAATAAAACATCCACATCTTCTCGCCCTCCGGCCACACCTCAGACAGCAGGCACAGGGTGTAGACAGCAGGTCGGTGTTCCTGCCCGAGAGCCAGGTGGGATGAGGGACACAGGGGCTCACTCTGAAGCCCAGCTGGTGGGCACCTTCACGGAGCTATGCTGCTGCCAGCTTTGCCTCCTTTCAACATCGCGACCAACCACAGAACCTTCCATGAGGTGCGGAATGACAGACTCAGTCGTGATGGACACGCATTCATAATACTTCAAAATATATTTGCACCAATTCTCCCCTCTGAGGCAGCGCTCTGCACCTAGGAGTGTGGTGTGAAGGGGGTGACCTGATCACCTACCAAGACAAAACTGTCCAAATCTGGAAAAGGCCGTTAACTTCTCTTCTTGCCAGCTTTGGGGACCCCGGGGATCAGAGGCGTCTGAGGACACTCTGAACTAGAGTTCACACCACAATTTCAGGCGTTACTCCTCAGCTTAGCACTGAGTGAACACACAAAGCCGGGGTTCACAGGCCAGCACCCTGGGTCTCCTCCTCCTTAGCCATGCCTCCTGGACTCCAAGGGTCTTTCTTCACTGAGGCCCTAGGGCCTCCCCCACAGCCACACCCTGACTAGCGTCATCCTGCAGGCTTGGCCTCCAACAGACCATTCTCTGCCCACAACCTCCCCGACTGGCCATCCTTTCCTTCCAGAATTTCCCCTACAGCTGTTGGAAGGCTCATTCTCCATCATCTTTTCCATTCCAATCCTAATCCACTTCCTGACTCCTCTTCCTCTGGCCAGCAAAGGCCCAAGGGAAATCCCTGTCTACTACAGATGCCACCCCACCCACCCCAGCTCCTCTGAGCCCCTCCACCTGGGCACACCCCAAAGCTGGGCCCACCCAAGGTCTGGCCCACCTTATTGGTGCTCCACACACACAGGCCAGGGACTCACAGCAAGGCATCACCCAGGAGCCTGCCCCCAGCCTCAGATGGCCTGGGAGGCTCTTGGGCACGTGCAGGTGTGGGGAGCACCAAGCATGTCACCAGATCCTCCTCCAGGGGCTGACACACTGGGACCAGCTCCAGCTCCCACAGGCCTGTTTCCTATCCCCACTGCCCTGAGCTGCCACTGCCACTGCCCCACCTAATTTAGGTGACCTCGAGTCCTGCGTTCAGAGCCCCTCATGGCCAGGCCTCCTGCCCACACCCGCCTTCCCACTCGGAGTTGGCAAATGGACCCCACACCATCACTCACAGTCAACTCCTCTCCTCTGGCCAGCACATGAAAACAAATACCCAGTTATGTCTGATTTAATTGCTCTACCTGCAAGACCCACCTCCCTCCTCTATCTCCCACCCTCTCTACCCTTCACCCGGATTCCTGGGGGAGACGTGATTGCTCTCAGGAAACCCCCTCACCCTACAATCGAGTTTTAGGGTATAATTCCACTCAGACCCCTCAGTGAGTCTTCATCACAGGCAGGATAAAAGTCCTCTTTCTTAACTAGCAGTCAAGATCCCTGATACATACTCCCACTGCCTCAATGATACAGGCCCCACGTGACCTCGAGTCGGTGTCAGGTGCTGGCTTCTACAATAAGGAAGCACTAATGATAAGACGGCCGTAACATGCAAGTGTGGTACATATAGGAAGGATCCGCCCCGTCCCAAGACTCTTCACTGGAACCCACATCCCCAGTATCACTTGTACCTTTTGCTGGGAGCAGCAGGAGGACACTCAATCCCACATACCACTGGAGCCTGGGCTCAGGGGTCCCCAGTCTGATGCTCTCCCTGCTGACCTCAGCCCCCACCCCCACACCTGGGCACTGCTGGTCAGCATGGATCACCTGCCTGATGCTTCTATTTACATAACCTCCCACCGCAGGTGGCAACTGCTAAGTCCTCATCACTCTTGTGCTTAATAAATGCTGTCATTGCTGACGATCTGTCCAGGTAGTTCACTACAGATTGATTCCTGTGTGGTTTGAAGGGGCAGGGTCTCGGTCGTGTTACAGTTAATGAGGTCAACTGGCTGAACCTCCAGGACGCCCGTTTACACTGCTGCACACACCACGGTGCGCCCACACATCCCCACAAGTTTATCTCCAGCGGTCAGGGAAAGACACGGAGAAGAGGGTGAGTCATTTCTTCCCCCAGCCACAAAAATCCTCAGCTGCAGCTGATCCTGGGTGGCCGCCCCTGACAAAGCCTGTCCCTCCCCCACGCCCTCCCTCGGTGGAAAAGATGAAAACAGGCTGTGTGATGAGGGGTCCCCAGAGTGCCAGGGCATGGGGAGAGCAGCCCTAAGGCAGCTGCTTTTCAGGGAAGGGGTGTGGGTGAGAGAGGAGGCGGCCCAGCGCCTCAGGAAAGCCCCTGGAGGAGGGATCCCTAGAGGGGCTGCTCCCTCCCTGCCCACCCCACTGGCCCAGGCCCCTGCCAGGCCCCCTATGAGAAAGGCGGCAGGTGCTGACTCGCCCCGGAGTTGCTCACTGGCAGGCAGCTGGCTGGCTGCCTCACATTTAAGGTACAGGGCTTATCTACAGAGGCCTGGACTTGACTGAGAAATACTCACCTATCAGAAACCTGGGGCATAAGAAAGTCGACATGTGACCTGACCAGCGGGACTCCTCCCAAACGCAACCAATGCTTAAGGGAGGAGGGCCATGGGTGGGCGCAGCTTGAGGCACTTGGGATGTTAATCCAGTGAACCTATTTTATCCTTGAAATATCCCAGAGAGGTAGATACAATTATTATCCCTATTTTGCAGATACACAAAGTCCTAGGTTGAAAGGGTACCTGGTTCCCACAGAGGGTGGGGCTGGATTAAGCCCATGAGCCCACCGGGCAGAGCCACCTCGGGAGGGCAGGGACTGTACCGGGTGCAGAGGGACAGCCCCTGGGCCTTCATGGGAGAGCCCAGCACAGCACAGGATGAGCTGAGGAAGGCTCCCCAGAGGGAGAATGGGAAGGAGTGAAGAGGAAGGGAGAGCAAGGGGGAACAACTAAGGGGTCAGAGAGCTCTAGGCAGAAAGGTGGTTAAAGACGGGAGGGGGGTGGGGGGATCAATAACAAAAACAGAAGGCCCTGGGAATCCTGAGGGTTAGCGTGCTGAAAATTCAAGGCTGGTTGGAGTAAAATAGGCCCCCATTTCATTTCAATCTCAAGGGACCAAGGATCAACCCAGATAGCAGCCCCCCCATTCCACCCCAAGACTCATCTTCTCCCCTTTCCTCCCAGAGTTCCCGGAAAGACTGAACCAAACCCTGCCACGGGCTTCTTCTACCCCACACTGAGTCCTAGGCAGACTCCTAGGCTCTGCCTCTCCTCAAGACTTTTAGGGAAGCCCAACAGTGGCCCCAAGTGGCCAAGCCTACCACCCAGTCTCTGTATGCACCCCACCCTGTCCAGGAGTGCCCCCAGCTGCGCCCCTCCACACCTCCTCCAGCTCCTGACAGCCACCCTGGAAGGCAGCAGAGATGTCTTTTATTGTAGACTTGCCTTCTCTAGAGGGGAAATACTCATAAAGCCATAAATTCTTAGCATCAGAAGCATTCCGGATATAATTAGATAAGTACAAAGGCCTGGGCATTAGAAAAATCGCTTTTTTCTTAAAAGACATCCCCCAGACCTTTCACGGGTCTGTCAACCCAGACCTTCCGCAGGACATCCATCACTAGCGCCCCTTCTGAGCCAACATCTTGTCATTCTGCTAACAGAAGACACGTTGCTAACAGAAAATTGGTGCATACAAATAAGAAAAAAGGCTTCTCAAAAGGGACTAAGAAAAGTGTAGCAAAAATTTCCATAAATACTTAGCTGGCCATGGAGGCTCTGAGGACCTGAATTATCAAGGAAAACATTTTAATGTTCTTTGTAACATGTGACACCATCACTGTGTGAGTTTGCTAGAGTTGCCACAACAAAGGCCCACAGCTGGGCGGCTCACTCAACAGCTCTGTTCACAGTTCTGGAGGCTGGAAGGCGGAGACCAAGGTGGCGTTGGCAGGGCTGGTCAACCCCCTTGTAGGAAGGCCTCGGCTTGCGGATGGCTCTTTAATGTGTATCCGAGGCTCTTATTATAAGAACACTGGTCATATCAGGTCAGGGCCCACCTTACTGACCTCATTTTAACTCCGTCACCTCTTTAAAGACCCTGTCTCCAAGTACAGTCACACACACACTAGACAACTGAGGTTGTCGTCATGGGTTGTTGAGTAACGGCAGCTTCCCTAAAGAAATGGGAGCATTTGGTGTTGAACTGTCACACTTGGACTCACAAAGGACCTGTTTCTCAGGAAGAAAAAATAACAACATGAACAAGGTCCTGCCTCCCACTGCTATATACCCGGGCTACCCAGCACCCTGCAACTGGGCTAACAATGGCTCAGGACCCAGAGAGAGGAAATTTCCCATCTCAGAGGAGGAAGTCCAGCTCCTTCCCACCAGCAGCAGCAGAGTCCCTCATGGCTGAATCTCACTGTCATCCCCTTGGGGAAACCAGGACTGGGAACTGCACACCTGTAGGTTGGGGTCAGCTCATCTGGACTCTCATTTCCACATTTCCATGGAGTAGGTGTTGGATTCATTTAAAACCATGCATGTCTTGCTCAAATATTAAGTCATAGTCTAGGAGGTCATGGTCAGCAATTTCAACCAAGACCCCTAAAGGCAAATTGAATGAATGCTTCTCCTTTCCTTTGTAATTACCGTGTTAGAAGACGGCATTGTTGGTTTCCTGTAAATCAATCTCATAGGGTTGAAACGGTTGTTTCCTGTTCTCTTCTCAGAGTAGCCTTAAAACAAGCACACAATGCCTGCTCTGCAAAAAAGGCTGTCTCCGTGAAACCAGGGAATCTGCCATACAAAACACCAAAATGAACGCCGGCAGTATTCTCTGCGGCTCATCAGCAGTCACCTGCAGGAGCCGCCCCCAGGCCAATGGGAAGCAAGGCTGCAGTCGCCTGGGTGAAGGTGGGCTGTGTCCTTGCAGAGAGGCAGCAGCCGCAGAGCAGACTAGATGTTTTCTGCTCTGCTTCCCTGGGAGCATCTGTGCAGCCCTCTCAGTCACATATTGAAAGCATCAGAGCTCCAGTAACTGCCCGGGTGTGCCACACATTGTCTCTGTCCCTTTCCTTTTCTATAAATCTCCAGACCAAAAACCAGGATCTTAATTCTAGCACAGATTCCCTCACATGGCATCCAGGATCGGGTGTCTCAGTTAAAACTGTAATCTGCACTGAATAAATTTAATCATGAATAAACCACACTTTTGGAAACGTGTTAAATATATACGCGTGATACTACAGCTCACTCTCTCACAAAATAAGGAGCCCTGCTCCAAAGCGACTTCAGAGCAGCTCGTGAAGCCCCCGCTTTGCTAGACTGCAACTGCTCTGCTTGGGATCCAACTCATGGCAGCCTTGCCAGAGAACATTTCACTGCTGCTCACTGATCAGAGAAAAGCACCCAGTGCAGGTCTGATCTCCCCCACTCAACACTCACTTTGGAAACTGGGGAGTGGGTCATATAATAATGGTAAAATACAGAAAAAAGGAGGAACATTAACAGACGGGGAAACCATGATGCAATTACGAACTGCAGGACTGGGCTGTCCAGGTATGATTCTGCAACTTCAAAAGACATCCTCAGGCAGCAACAATATTAAAATCACCAAGAAATTCAGGGTACAACACTTTCCAGCTTTATGTCTATTACCTTTTTCAACTACTCAATTGATATGCACCACAAAAAATGCATATACCAAGCTACCAAACCGTGGTCTCCCAATAGAATAAAGTGCTTTAAAGAACAAAGGTGGAGACAACCCCTCTACCTGCCAGCTCTGTATGATTCCATGTCCTCAATTCCAGCATGAATAACTTTTCAAAGCTCATGTCTGCTTTTCTATTATATGCTGACCTTGGACCAAAGGCACAAATATTTGTTAGCACACAACCAGCCAACCCATATACAAAAAAGTGAGGCTCGTTCTGGATACAGTAATTAATATTCTTTATTCGTGAAAGAGCTTTGTTTGAAATGATACCATTCAATCAGATAGTCATTTTCTTTCTGAGTTTGCTGGGCTTCCTATATGAATGCAAATCACAGCAACAAAGACAGGACATACTGCTTACTCCAGGTAATTGTTTAATTGGGGTCCAGACACAGCTGAGAGGAACACACAATTCAGAGATTCAGATAGAATATTTTGGATATTTTTATTCTAATTTTCTTGAGACCATTTGCCTACATGAAAATAAAGCAGAGAGCCACGACGTACACCTTTCCAATGAGGTTATCGTCAAGTGCTATCATTTGTGAAGACAGAAAAAAGGAGTCTTAAAAAAATCCTGTGGGTATGATTAGAAGCATGTCCTCTTCAGGAGCGGCCGGGGGGGGGATGACTAACTACTAATGATCTAGCTCATGTCACTTTAAATGTGTCACTGTCTTGAGATCACTTTATCTCCCTCCACTAATAGACACCCAGGGACATCTGAGGATGACCTTCACCTCCATGGACCACTTTACTTTTGGTCTCCACACTGGGACAATGATGTCCCTATTAAAATATTTCTTGTCATTGTCCCATCAGCAGCATATGTGATATGCAATACTGTGCCCTTTTCCAATCCATTCATTAAAATAGTCAATTGGAAAGTGTGTTTCCTTTATCTTGGTAGTATAGTTGCACGGCTAAGCAACGCCAGCTGTCCAGGAAATGCCAGGCAATGAACACACTGAGCGTAGAAGATCCATTGGGGCTCCTGTCGAAGACTTTGCATGCTACAGAGATGGGGAAAAAGCTAACACCAAGATCACATAAAGTCTACAGTTACCAGTAAGTCCCTACCACCGCCCCAGCACAAGCCACATTCAAGCAAAGAAATGATTACAGTCGCCACTAAATAACTGTCACATTTTTAATCTGGGGTCTTGATCTGTATTTTCTAAAATCAACATGGAGGCCAGGCATGGTGGCTGGCGCCTGTTAATCCTAGAACTCTGGGAGGCTGAGGCAGGTGGATTGCTTGAGCTCACAGGTTCAAGACCAGCCCAAGCCAGAGGGAGACCCCATCTCTACTAAAAATACAAAACTGAGGCAAGAGGATAGCTTCACCCCAAAAGTTGGAGGTTGCTGTGAGCTGTGATGTTGCCATGAGCTGTGATGTTGCCATGGCACTTTACCCAGGGTGACAGCTTGAGACTCTGCCTCAAAAAATAAATAAAATTAACATGCATTATTTTTAATATGGCTAATTTTTAATTTTTAAACTTGCATGTAAACTGGCTTTTCAACAATTTTGTTTATGCTCTCAGCAAAATACCTTTTTAAACCTATCTTTACATCTAACTCTGGTCTGTTCAAACTGACCGGGTTGGGATCTATCTTGGAAAGTTTCCCCATCTCTTCTCAATCCGCCCCATTAGAGAGCTGGGACAGACCAGGCCCTAGAGACCAGAGTGACGCTCTCTTAGGTAGCATGTGACAAAGAAGGTCACCTGCTCCACAGCAGGGGAAGTCACTTCCTGTTCTCAGGGGAGAAACCCCCTTGTGAGCAACCAAGTGATGGTGCCCAGGCCTGAGAACTGACCGCAGGCTGAGGGATTCACAGCTCAGCCCCGCTCTCCTTGTCAGCGTCCAGCCCCTCCCTGGCTGTCTACTGACATCTATTATGCTCCTGTCCACTCTGCCTTCGGAGGCCTCTTCCTGATGTTCTGGTGACATCGATGAAACAATGTTTTGAAGTCTCCTGCATCGCATGGACACTCCCCCCACCCCCCAGGAGTGCCTTCTTATCAAGGAATCAGTGTTGTCACCCCACAGACAGGTGATCAGGTAACTTGCTAAGGGTGGTACCTCAAGGCTGAGGAGCCCACGAGGGACAAGGAGAGGGCAGCAGATAGGAAGTCTCCAGGGACACGGTGGCCCAGAGGGGGCCTTGGGGCTGGGTAGACAGAGGCTGGACAGATGCCAGATGGCCACAAGTGCATCCCCAGATAATCATGGGAGCCAGGGCCTTGTCAGGTCACAGTGCCAGGGAGGCTGCTCTCAGAGAGACAATGCCGGCCTGACCAAGCGCACAGAATGTCATCAAAGTCACTCTGGACTTCTACCACCCGGAAAGCTGGTCAGCTGGTCTCCTGCCCAGGCCAGGCATCCTTTCAATACAATCTAAGGTTAACAATATTTGGTACTACTGGCATTAAATAACCATTAAAAATTAAGAGTTCCAAAAACAAAATGATGCCCCCAATTCTTAAGAATTTCACATTGCAGGACACTTGCTGGACACGTGGCTACTTTCTACTCATCATAGAAAATGTTTTCACAGACAGCATCTTGCCTTCAGAAGCCTGGCCATCCCTGAAGTCTGCGTTATACCCTTCGTGAATCAATCCATCAGTCACTGTGGAAGTCTCTGCAGCTTGGATCCCTAGACACACAATTCCTGCGTCACAATACATGTTAGGATGTTCACATCTCCAAACAGCTTTTAGAAATGGTAACTGGTTTCCATTCCCACCATTATCACTTTGGGGGGCTCAATGTTGCCCACTCCCCACCAGCCACAGGCCTGGGGGGCTCAATGTTGCCCACTCCCCACCTACCCACCAGCCACAGGCCTGGGGCTAACAGCCCGACCCATCCCCCCTCAGGCCACACGCTTGGGTATTTATACATCATCATCACTTACTAATATTTGCTCATTTGTTCAGTAATAGCATTTTGGATTAATTGGTTTTTACCCATTTTCCTGTGGGAATCTGTTTTGGTAATCTATTTGTACGGGCTCTTTAAACATCAAGCATAGCCATTTATTAACATTCTCTGCAAATGTTTCCCTTAAACTCCTCAAAATGGGGAGTCTGAGTACATGGAAAAGGACACAGTGAGACCGCTGCTGACGCTGTTTCTGGGGTGTGGTCCTCTCAGTGGTGCCACCTCTCCTCCCCATTGGGCGGCAGCCACTGAGTTGTTCCACTCTCACCCACCAGGTTCCTCGGCATGTGGCCCTGCCCTCCGGGTATCGGCCTCTGCTGTCTCCCACAGGTGCAGCACATCCCAGAGGCTGGTCTGCCAGGCCCGGATCTTCTGGAGACTTACTAGCCCTTTCCACGGAGCAGTCCTTTTTAATTTACTATTTCCTTATACTGACCACCTTCCTGGGCTGGCCGGTCTGTTACAGTCCCGGGGGGTGGTAAGAGGGACCCAAGAGGTATCCACAGTAGATATAATTGATAGATACATTTTTAAAAAACATTTTACTCAAGTTTCTAAAAACGAGTGACTTAAACACACACACACACACATTCTCTTTTCCCCACCATTCTCACTGCCCCCACAGTCTGGAAGAACGGTACATCATCCCCAAGATCTTTAAAGTGACACAGTTCAAAGAGACACACAAGTCTAAGAGCTTTCCAGTACAGCAGAGTCAATGATGGAATAATGGAAAAATTAAAATCTTCTGAAAGCTGAGGCAAGGCTGCACCCAAAATGTCAATTAGACCTATTTCCCAGTATAAAAATAAATACTTCCTCGAGACTCACTCCTGAGCTTAGGAAAGACTGACGTTCCCACCCGCCCTGAGAGCCCTGCCTGACCCCAAACAGCAAGACAACTAACACCTACCCCACTGCCAGCCACACTGCATTTCAGAACAGTACAGGGGTTCAGACATTTGGTTATCTGCCTTACTCTTCTACAGTTGGAATCAAGGCTGTAATTGTGTCCATCATGTTCTAGGGTTTTAAATAAGCCTTCCAGAAGTGTCTAACAGCCCTCACTTGAGACTCTCACCAGAGTCTCTCACTGTTCTGTGTTCCCCAGGATCTAATTAGGACGGCTGCTGTGGTGGCCTGAGCAGGGGTAAAAGAGTGGGTGCCCCCTGTCTCAAGTCCTGAGAACAGAGACCACAATTATACGCCTGTCTTATCCTGAAGAGGATGATGTGCTTTCCCAGCCAGGTCTGATCACACATGTGGATGGAGAACCTTCTTTCCAGAGGAAGGAGGCAGAGGGACAGGGAACTTCTCACCCTTTGGGAACCTCTAACCTATAGCAGCAAGTTTGAGATTGTCACCTGATCTCACTGATGAGGGAGAGCCTGTAACTGGGCGCGTGGACAAGCGCTGTCACAGTTCAAGACCCTAACAGAGTGGGACAAAAAGAGGCAGGGGGCAGGGACTGGGG
>NW_003852528.1:407959-408980 GCF_000181295.1 Otolemur garnettii | reverse complement strand
ACAAGGACTAGTCTATGGCCGGCTGGGGACCAGGCTGCACAGCAGGAGGGAAGCAGCAGGCAAGCAAGGGAAGCTGCATCTGTATTTATAGCCACTCCCATCACGCTCATCACGGCCTGCACTCCGCCTCCCGTCAGATCAGCAGCAGCGTTAGCATCTCGTAGGAGCATGAACCTGCTGTGAACTGCACATGGAGGGGTCTGAGTTGCACCTCCTTATGAGAACTTAATTGCCCCCACTTCCCGGTCTGTGGAAAATTGTCTTCTGGTGCCAAAAAGGTCTGGGACCACCAGTTTAGAGTATAAGAGATGGAGAAGTCACAGAGCAGATAGGAGAGCATGGGCAGGGCCCAACACCCAAGAACAGGAGAAGCAAATCTACCACGTTAAAATTCAGCTAAGCAGAACCCAGCAACGGCAAGCCCACTGTTCTAAAATGGAGAGAAAGACTTAATCACCGAGAGTGCAAGTTGTTATCTGATTTCAGTCAATAAAATTATGCCCAAGGCACAACTTAGAATCACTTGCATTTCACGCACCTATAGTTCAAATTTTGCTAAAAGGATGGTACAGGAAAAAACTTCCCGGTTCTTTTAACAGATTAATCTTGGATCTTGATAACATCTATTCACAATTTTTAAATATAGATTACCTTCCAGGAATCCTTTTCTGTTTATCAAACAGAACAACCTTCTTGATGTCAAACCCAGAAGCTCAAGAGCATCACTTGTGGTTTGGGTAAATTGTAGCCATGGTGCAAAAATTGTTAGATTCTGAAGTCCTTAACCTGAGCCACCGTTTCAGTCAGACTGTCACCCAAATATTATAAAAGCTCTTGAAGCCAGTTGAAAATCACCTTCCCATAAATTCTGACGTTCCTGATGTAATCTGTGTGCAAGGGAAAGGTGGTGAGACGGGCTAGTGTCCCTGCACCAGCTTCCTCTCTCCCTGGACACTCAGAGGTGTTGCCCGACCTCCCTCATTTGGCTACGTCTGACCCATGGACTGCGTGTGTGTGTCCT
>NW_003852528.1:393038-407558 GCF_000181295.1 Otolemur garnettii | reverse complement strand
GTACCTGGGTTGGCTGCCCCATCACACCTACAGGAGTCCTGTGGGGGTCATGCCTGGAAGAGAGCAAAGCTGATACTCAAAAACCTTTCCACATAAGTCAGCATATGAAAACGAGAGGTTCTCAACCAACAGGCTGTGGTGTGCCGTGCACGTGACACCAGCTGGCTGAACCACACCAACAGGGCATCCTGCACTGCCTATTGGTTTAGTCACAAATCCCACAGCCCCGTTAGCCGACTTCCTCCAGTGGCTGAAGCATCTGGCTTAGCTTTTCCTTGTGCTAATTCAACAGGGATGTTTGAATGATTCCCTCCAAGTGCAGAGATGACAGTTGACCTCCAGGTCTGGGAAGTAAGATTCTGCAAGTGACTTGTTTACTCCAGAGCAAAGAAGGACGAGGAGCTGCGCTCAGATGCGCAGAGACAATCCCTGTGTGGTTTTAGGGTAGGGACTCCTTGGAAACGCATGTGTAAGCACCAGCGTGTCCAAGGGACAAACATCAGCAAGAACCCTGTGAGGAGTCCCCACAGACACGCATCTGTGAACAGGCCACATGACAGTGAGCCGGGGAAGAGACAGCACTGGCCAGGGCCCTACTCCCTCCTTCCCCTCTCACCATTATCTAATCAGGAAGAAATCTCACTGCTCCTCCAGGCTTTCTTCTCCCGTCCTCTCATCTTGCCTCCAAGGATTCCACCAGTTCTTCCCAACCACCTGCACTGGAAGCAGCTCCAACAATTCTATGACATCTGCTAGTCTGCAGGCCCGACCCTCTGTGGTCAAACAGCTCCCCGTTTCCAGAATGTGAAGGCTGTCTTGCAATACCGAGACCCCCCTTTGTGGCCAGGGGAGCCATCCTCCTGCTCCTCCCAGACCTCCCTTACGACAGAGGGGCCAACCAAGGGCCGCACACATCACGGGGCTCTGTTATCTTGCTTCCTTTGATTAGATAATCAGTTTTTACTCTGGGGAAGATCACAGGACACAGAAGAACCAAATGTGTGTGCTGGCTCAGATACCAGGGACCCTATTAAGAGATAGCATAATGGGAAAGATCAGTAGTTTTTTTTTTCTTTTTAACAAAGTATGTATTTCTAAGTTATGTTTCAACTGTGTGCAGCTCAATTTCTGGCTTCCTAGTCAAAGAAAGAGAAACAGGATTTTGCTCAGATGGATATACAAGATAACGTATCTCCCGGGCCCCACAGATGGCGATGGTAAATGCCTAATGACTTTCCCAGGGGAGATGTTCTGAGTCTCACTTGGCAGCCCGGAACAGATATATTCCGTAATGTCAAACCAAGGGAGCCTTCAACCACCACTGATCCTTCACAAACACACACAGAGATAATGTGGAGAAACTTTTAATCTCCTTTAAACTTTCAAAGAAGCCACGTATTCCAGCCAGTCACCCTCCCTGAGTCTCAGTTTCCTGCTCTGTGGTAGAAGCAGTGGGACAAAGACGGTTTTTAGGACCTGTCCCAACACTGTGTCTTTCCGAGCCCCACTGAAGGAACATGCTGAGGCCAAGCCCAGGCCCACTCCCAGGTCCACCATACAGCAGGCCCCAACCGCCGCAGCTCAGCTCAGCTCAGCTCAGCTCAGCTCAGCACAGCTCAGCACAGCACAGCGGGCGGCTCCAGACGCCACGGTCTGGGCTGTAAGAGATGCTGCCAAACCCAGCAACCTGGGATTCACCTCCTCTCTGCAAAGCAAAGTGATTTTACTCCAAGATAGTGAGGTAACTACCTCTCTCTGGGGCTTCCTGGGTTTTTTTTCCCTCTTCCCACTATAAGCAAGAGTTATGGCTGCCCTTCTCTCATCAGCACAGTTCCCCACCACTGTTATGACTTCCTGAAGCAAAATGACCCCGGGATAGTGGCGGACAGAGCACCCGCTGATTCACCCTCAGGCTTGCGTGGTGGACAGGGCGGATCTGCCTTTGAACAGCTGGCCCCTGTGGATGCCTTTCCCAACAGCTGTCTGGACAAATGGAGGCTGGGGAGGGCAGGTCCGGGCATGACCGTCCACTGGGAGCTTTGGCAAAATCAAGATCCAAATCCTCGTCCAGAGGGCTGCTGCTGTCACAAGGCTCCTGCGGACACACAGGGACAGTCCCTTCAGATAACTGCAGAAGGCTCTTCATGATCTATGGGGCCAGGCCCTGTGCCCTGAGTCCCCAGGAGGATCCCAGTGTCAAGTTCTCTGTAAATGCTTCCTGCTGAATGCCCCTATACCTCAGTGAGGAAAGACCCACACACTCAGGAGAGAGACCTCAGTGCACCTGCAACGAGGTAGTGAAATTTACGAGGTGCTGCTGCTGGGGCAGAAAAGGCCACGGCCAGTGGGTGAGACATTCTCCCTGGATGGGCACCCTCTGGATGACCCACCAGGAGGTCACATAAAAACTCAGGAACGTACATCACCTTGCATCCAAGAATCTTACTATGGGGCTTTGGCACTGAGTGAAAACTCAGTGTAGGAAAAAGAAATGGATAATCAATAGTAAACAACCTGAATGTTCAGAAAAGGTGAATGAAGACAGAGGAACAGTTTGAGGGAATCTATTGAGTCCCTATTACAGTAACTGTGGAGGGTAAGTAGCAACAGAGGAAATGCTAAAGGGGATCTCTGAGAAGCGCCGGGTCCAGGTGGAATCTCTGCGTGAAGACAGACAAGGCTGGACCTCAAAGAGGAACCATGCAGACAGGTGATTAGCTGAAGCTGGATCACCGGGAGGAATCGCTCTTTGCTGACCATTTCCTATAGTGCAGTAACGTATAGTAACAGCGTTATTTGGAATAAAAAGCACAGTCTTTTGGATTTAAGAGACAACATCACTGAACGTATTGGGAAGAAAAAGTAAAGCCTTTGGACCAAGGAGAGGCAGGTTTCCGAGTGAGGCGGGGGAAGAGCTCCCCGGCACAGACAGGCGGGGACGCAACCAACTCTGCGGTTCCAACTTTTTGACATTTACCAAAGCGCTTCTTGAAGTGCTGCCTTGGAATGGAAAGGCAGGCATTCCACCCAAAAAGGGGGTGGGGTGCAGGCATTTCTTTTATAATCTCCAGTTTCTCCAAAATGTAACCATGACACATTTAAGAAAAATAAAGAATTATTCCACATAGCAAGAACCTACACATACTTCAGCACCGTTTTATTTGCCTGAATTTCTAGCTACGGGATCAGAGATTATCCTTTTTAGAGTGCAAAACTTGCCCAGTACATTGTTTCAGATAATGTGTGGGTCCTTCCAACTGCATTTCTGTAATGGGCTGGTGGGCAGGACATGCACTTTGGGTGATTTATGGGAAAGAGCCGCCAATCAGAACGTGAATTAAACTTCCAGAAGCAAAAAGAACCATTGTAGGCAAAGGCACAAGGCCAGTCAGACGCTGTTATTAGGCAGAAGACTGCGCGGAAGTGGTGAGAACCGCCTGACGGCACAGCTCTAGCGAGTCAAACAGACCAGGACTTTAGGACTCTCTCTCCTGTCTTTTCCAATCGACCAAATCCCTGGCACTTCTCCTTTAAGCACAAAGAAAAAGAATCAGCCTCCCAGACTCACTCTCAGGCTGGTTCACCAAAGTGAAGTTCAAAGGGTTTGCCCGCCACTATTCTTTAGAATTTGACCCCAAGAAATTCTTAAAAGATGACAGGGGAATAAAACACAGTGGCAGATAACGGAACACACAGAGGGTTAAAGAGAGGAAGGCCAGCCTGTCCCCTTCATGGCTTTTCCTGCAGTCATTCCCAATTAGACAGCCTAATTACAGACCAAAGCTGTTTATGAACTAAACTGCCAGTAAACAACCGGGAAATACAGCTCCTCACTGCTCTCTAATTAAGCTGGGCCTGTCAGAGGGAAAAATGGTACTTGGGAGTTTCAGGATTCCCTTGTTCCTGAGTTCTGAGAAGGGCGACGCGTAGTTCATTCCTTTTCTGTTAGACCTTCTGCCCTGTGTCGGCCGGCCTGTCTCAGAGGAGCAGCACCTTTGCTCCTGCCCTGGGGCCACACGGACATTGGTGATCACTTTTCCTTTATAACTTCAGGATAAACCAGCCCGAGCTGGAGAGATGGGTTGGTCTGACTCATACAGAGGGCAGGAAATGCTACAGGGTCTCAAGCTGCCTAGCACAGTGTCCTTTCCTACCTGAGAATCTAGATGAGTCTGCCCACAAGTGTCCAGCTCGAGGCTGCTACTGTCAGGGACTGGGGGGTTAGCCTGCACCTGGGAGAGACGCACCCAGTGCTTGTAAACAGAGAAATGTAATTAGGCTGGAGTGGAAGCCAATGACCAAGGCCTGAGGCAGAACCAGTGGAGATCCCTGTATCAAGGATAACAAGGACCATTTCTGAGCAACTATGGGTCTCTGAATCCAAGAATGGTCAAATCGCAACTGCAAAGGTACCGATGTCCCAGAGGAAAACTGTCTGTCCTAATGACATTGTCAGTTCCTGGATCCCCCAAGATGTTGCAAACAACCCAGAAAGTAAGTCCTCGAACAAGTTAACCTGCCCTTCTCAGTATTCTGAGAAGCAGAAGTGGACAGCAGGCGGCACGCGGAAGATTTTTGTTCAACAAAATGAGATGCAGCAATCCAAGCTCTCCTACTTCTGAGGAGTGAACGAGATTCCTTGTGACTCTTCCTCAGACAAAACCCACCCAGACCCACAGCAGACAGCTCCACCAATAAAGGCCAGCAGTGCACTGGACGGATAATGAGCCAGGTGCCACCCAACATAAGATCAGCCGGAGGCAAGTTTCCACATCTGCTCCAGAGCCTCGTCCTCCCCACCCCCGGCAGCCCGGAAGCAACAGTGTCGGCCAAAGAGAATAACATCCCTTCTCAGCCTCCTCTTCCTCCACCCACCCTGGATGCACTGGTATTCCCCAGCCCACTTCTCCTCCCATACACCAGCCAAGAATGAGTTCATCCACCCCCTCGGTGCTTCCCTTCTTCAGATAACCTTCAAGGGGAGGCCCCCAGCTCCGCTCCAAGCCTACAGAGACGCACCCGGCAGCCTCCCAACCGATCCCTGGGAACCTCACACTCAGCAACCCTGGGAAGCCAGAGCAAAACTCTGACTCCAGGACAGCAAGTTCTTCCTCCCCCATCCTGGACAGCAAAGCAGTGACTCGCTATCCCCAGCTCATTCACAGCCGCCGCCAACACTCTGGGTCTCCCTGTCTTTTTTTCTTGGGCACATATATCACTTGGTGCCTCCGGCGGCCTCCTGTTTCGAGAGCTGGGGCAGAGAAGTGGCCACCGTGGCCTCTCCTGGTGGTAACATTTAGGGTCTAACTATTTTAAAGCCCAGGGAGATGAAGCTAGCCAGGCCATAAAGCTACAGTATGTGACAAAACTAACCAGAATCTCCATCTCCTGACCCCCCAGCCCCTCCTGTAATGATTACTTCTGTGTCTACTGAACTCAGCTAAGGGCTGCCTAGGTAGCAGCCGGTGAAAGACCATTTCAGGATGTGTCTGTAAGAGGGTTTCTGGAAGCGAGCGCATTTCAACCAGACTGAGAAAGGGGCCTCCGTCCTGGACTCGGGTGTGCATCGTCCACCCCAGAGAAGACAGAGAGGAGGAAGAGGAGCAAACTGCCCCTGGGCTGGACATCCATCTTCTCCCGTCCTCACACACCAGAGCACCTGGTCTTGGGCTATTTACACCACCAGCTTTCATAGCTCTGCAGCCCCAAGACCAAAGATCAGGAGCCTTCTCAACCTCCATAATGAAAGGAGCCGATTCACGTCACAGATCTCTTGGCATACACATGTGTCTCCTATTGCTTCTGATTCTTTGGGGAACACTTGTTTCCTACAAAGTGGCAGGCCGAAATGTCCCCCTCTGCCCCAAACTTTCCACCCTCACCTTCCTCCTAAAAATAATGACATTTCGAGCTCTCAGGAGATGCTGGGCAAACCGTCACAACCACCCTACAAGGCAGGTCCTTGTCCTCACCATAAAGAAAGTCAGACAGGGAACTGCCACAAGTGGCACGCTGACTCCTCCAGTGAGTTACGAGGCGTCTTAGTGTCCTGGGGCTGCTGTGACAAAGCTCCACAACCTCAGTGGCTTAAAGAACAGACATGTACTTTCTCACCGTTCCTGAGGCCACAGCTGCAAAACTGAGGTGAGCTCCCCTCAAGGCTGTGAGGGGAGACCTACCTTCCTGGTCCCTGGTGGTCTGCTGGTGACCCCCACATGCCTTGGCTTGTGGGAGAACAATCCCCATCTCCATCTCGTGTTCACGTGATGCTCTCCCTGTGTGCCTCTGCGTCTAAATCCCACCTACCCCCCCCCTTATTTTTAAAGGGACGAGAGTCTCCCTCTGTCACTCAGATGAGAATGCAGTGGAACAAGCATAACTCGCTGCAGCCTCCAACCCCTGGGCTCAAGCCATCTTCCTGCCTCAGCATCTGGGACCACAGGAACCACCACACCCAACTATTTTTTTTCCTTTTTTTTTTTTTTTTTTTTTTGAGAAAGGATCTCACTATGTTATTCAGGCAGGTCTTGAATTCCTGAGCTACTCTTTCCACCTGCCGAGTTGCTAAGATTACAGGCCTGAGCTGCCAAATTTCCCATTTTTATAAGGGTACCCATCAGATTAGGGGCCATACTACTCTACAAAAATCTCATCCTAACTGGTTACATCAGTAGCAACCATATTTCCATTCTGAGAATCACATTCCAAGATCACATTCTGAGGTGCTGAATGTCAGAACCTCAACATGTCAGTTTGGGGGTGGGGAGTCAATCCAACAGGGGTGATGGCACAGGGACTCAGGTAGACTAACTCACCTCTGAGCCACGTCACAAAAAAGTTAAGAGTCTGGCCCAGAGCCACTAGAAGCAACCTGGAGGGGCCCAGAGGCACAGATGTCCAAGAAAAGGTGCCTGAGGCCTCCAGAGGGGGACAGGGAGGATCTGTGGTGTCTTGTGGTTTCTGGAGACCTGGGACACCCCCAATTCCAAAATAAAACCAGAGGGTGCTCTTTCTTCTGCCTTATATCTCAGAGACATGACCCATGGTTTTCAGATGTTAAATGATCTCCAACAATGGAAACTGCTCAATTGTGGGTAAAACAATAACTCCACTAGACAGACCTAAGTAACACTCAGAGCAACGGGTGCTCTCTCAGGTGGATCTATCACCAAGCACCATGAAAGCCGATCCTATGAGACAGTGGAGAGGAGAAACAGGAGAAACGCCCCACAACTGTAGGGAGCTGCGGGTGCAGAGCTCACACACAGATGCCTGCTGGCTCCTCCCTCAGGCCTCCTGGAGATATTCCCACTCCCATTCACAGATGAGGCGGCAGAGGCTGCCAAAGGTCTCACTAACCTGCCCACTGCCACACAGCAGGGTCAGGTTAGAATTCCAACCCAGGACACCTGTCTCCACGCCCTCCTACTTACACCAAGGTACCCCCTGACCCTGGGCCCTGGAGCAGAACATTCTGCAAGATTCCCAATTGGAGAAGGAATATTCCTCTTGAGAGGGGAAACTGACCCCCAAGCTGGGAAGAAAATCCCAGTGACAACACACAGTTGGCCACCACTGCCGAGGGCGGGATTAGGGTGAGGGGGCAGAAACGGGCAAGGGACTGTGTCCCCCCTGCCCAAGTTCTATGACCCACACTGAGCACTCAAACCAGATAGAAGGCATTCCTGAACAAAGCAAAGTCTCCGCCCTGGTCTGTAAACTCAACTCCCTGTGAAACTCAAACTTTTCACCACTTTGAAAAGATATTTTGACCAAAGGGGGGGGGTGGAAATCAGAGCTGTCAATTTCAAACTAAACTCAAGCAGAAACATCACGAGATCTGAGGAAGAAAAAGTCACAAAAATACAGCACAGAAACCTCACTCTGAATGGACAACGGAGGACACAGCACCACGTCTCCAAACCCCCCGGGCTTGGCCCATCAGGATGATCCACAGCGTCCTGGACGCAGGGTCTGCAGCACAGGTGGCTAAACTGATGAGAGATGCACTTCGCTCAACTGGAGAGACTCTGTCTTGACACAAGAACGGGTTTTCTGACTGACGGCTGCCTGTGGTGGGACGTGGCCCCATCTCAGGCTGCTCAAGGGATCCCTCCGGAGTCTCAGCTCTCTACAGCATAAACAGTACCACACACGGGCATGTAATCACTACGACGCTCATGTTTAAGACTCCAAAGATGTGTAGATGAAACGTAAACACACACAGATAAACAGTTAACTTGTTTATACACAGAGCTCTCAGAGCAGGGCTCTCATTCGGCAATACACCGGTACAAACTCAAACATGTACTCCAGAACACACACAACAAATGATCACCAGGACCCTTAGAGGAAATTCAGGAGACAGACGTGCCTGAGCAGAAGTCAAGAGAGAAGCCCCCACCGCTTGCTGGGCTCTAGCTTCCCACCCCACCCACCCAAGCTCAGAAACCTGGCCCTGGGCAGATGTAGAGGGAGGGACTTGTTGGGGCTCAGACGGTGAACCCCAAAGTAAAGGTCTCATACAGAAGCCACCTGAGAGCACAGTCTCTGACAATCTCCTACCTGCCTGCCCAAAGCCTTCATTCTGCCCTGATGTCAACTGTAGAAACTAGAATTCCTCTTCCCCAAGGCAGGTCATGGAAATCAAACCCCTTTCCCCCAAAGCCAATCATAAAGCCTAAAAATATTAACATTCCCCTACCCTTCTGTGTTAAAACCTGGTCATGAAGAAATTAAGACCCTCACTCCAGGGTGGCCCTACCCTACACCCAGGAGGAAGAGATTCGGAGAAAAGTCTACACAGACAGCCCAAGGGCTCTCCCGACTCAGGCTGCTACACCACAGCCACCTCACGGCCTTTTGTCTCATCTCAGTTCCGCACACCGACTCTGCTTTGTGGAACCCCTGCCCAGACAGCTTCCTTTCAATCTGCAGGCTCCTGCATCATGTGAAATTACGATGGAGTAAATGCTGTGTTTTTCTCTTGCTAACCTGTCTTTTGTTACAGCTGTGACCCATGGCATGGGGAGGGAAGGGATCACTCCCTTCTGCCTCTAGAAGCTCAAGCAAAAGTGGAACTCGAGAGCCTGCCAAGCCACCAGAAGAGTTCGGAGGCTGCACACTGAGGCTCTGGTTTTGAAGGAGGATGCTGTCTCCCCTTAGCCAGCAGCACACCTTCCCCTAGACAATCACGTAAATCTGAGCAGGAAAATCAAAGTGACAGTGTGTTTTATAAACCACACACCAACACACCACCAGGTGCCACAAAAGCAAAGCTGGGCCGATGGACACAACGCAAAGCTCTTGATTAAATCAGCCATTGCTGCTTCTCGTGAGAGCACAACCACTGTAACAGCGGGGAGATGACAGTGTGGTGATCTCCAGAGAGGCACCAGGTGGAACCAGACAAACTGAACTCCTGATGCAACCGAAGCTTCCCGGTGGCAGCCACGACCTCCGCCTGATTTTAGCTCAGAAAGAAACCACATCAAACTTGGCCATCAGCAGATGGTCATTAGATGAGCCCAGGTGTGTTCAGCATTTGCCAGCTCTCCAAAGCCTGTAAGGTAAGCAAAGCTCACTCAGGCAAGTGCTCAGCTCTGCAACGGTGACCAAGAATGCCCAGGGAGAGGGCAGACTGCTTGCTGGCCCCCATGCCCAGCCCCAGCTCCATGCCCCAGAGGATGGCCAGTAGCTCCGAGGCTCAGAAACTGACTTCTTCAGCCAGTGGGGGCAGCTGGCAGGGCTAACTCCTGGAACGCTGCCCAGGGGTGCGATATGGAGTCAGCAACCCAGTTTGCTCATTCCCCTTAAGTCATTTAACTGCCGGGGCCGCTCCGCAGAGCTGTGCTATCTTACACATTTTCACCTTGAGAATTAAGTAGGATCATCTGACCACATATGACCAGAACCCCTCAGCAGTGGAGGGGTATTTCCCTCACACATTAATAAATTCCCAAGATGGGCTAACCCTGAAGGCTGGTGACTCCACAAATCCAGACCCCTTCCAATTCTGACATGGCCCCAGTTGTCCTGGTCCGAGATGACGGCTGCCATCACGCTGTATGCTGGAACAGGTGGAAGCAGCAGGGAGGGATGGGCAAAGGGACCCACTCGCTTTTAAGGAGACCTTCCAGAAGCTGCCAGAAACACCTACAGGTGCATCTCACGGGAGTGGCCACTCCTGCCGACAGCTGGGACCAGCACTCGCAACAACTGAACTCCATCAGCATTCCCACAGGCCACAGGCAGGGCTAAGGGCTTTTCCAGGCAACACCACTGAATTTTCACATCACCTTTATGAAGCAGATATTCCCAACCCCTTTTCCACCTGCACAGAGAGGTTAAGTGACTTGCCCAGGCTCACACATAGATCAAGCCCCGGGGTGGGCTGCTCCTCCTGGAAAGCCGCAGAAAGAAGAACGTGAGAGGAACACAGGTCTTTGAGGGAGGGTGCACTGTGAGTCCTCATTCTCAGACTCCAGTCGGACCTCCTCAGGCTGCCCTCTCAGCAGGCATAAGCAGGACCATGCTGTACTTGGGCCCTGGCTCACTCGCTACCAACTGCATGGGCCCAGCTGGACGCCTTCCTCCCTGGGTCTCACCTCCTCTTACCCACCTCTCCTTGCTTTGTTCGACGGCCCCAGTCAAGGACGGCCAACCTGTTGTCCTTCCCTGGGCTATCTATGCTCCTTTTAACACTAATGCAATCTGTCCAAGTCTTCCAAGGACACCCACTTACTGCCCCCAGGATCCGGCAGCATTAGGATGACCATGGGTGTTATTTGCCCACAGGAAGCGGCATTCTCGAGGAGTTACTTTGCAGGAGTAATGAACCCTGATAGCGTCAGCTGCCCGTCTTGTGGATTTCCAGATATCCAGGCTTTCTCAGTACATTTGCATAAGAAGGAGCTAGACTGTGGGCCCTGTCAAAATATTTTTTGACAGGCCAAAGATGCGTTTTGCGATGTGATTCACAGTTACCAGAGAACGTGTTTACAATATGTTTCCACAATCTGCCCATCGCAACAGCGGCTCTTTGTTTTGATCTGGCTATGGCTGGCTGTCACTCCCGTTCATACATTATGCAGACCCGGAACGGCTGGGCCAACACGCAGTCCTCGGTTCAAATAATTAAGAGGAATGATGAGGGGGGGCGGGGCTGAGCGTTGCCATGGCAGCAGCAAGGCAAGGTGGTTGTGTTCCCGTGAAGAACAAATCCCACCTGAGCCTGTGACAGGCCGAGCCAAATGGCACACCTTGGCAGCCAAGGAGGATGGCGGGATCACAGCCCAGCCCGCCACCGCTCCCCCAAACCCACCCCTACTTCTTACACCTGATGAATCACACAGATTTGCTATATTGTGAAGCTACAGGGAGAATGCTTGTGCACGAGGCCACAAACCTTATCTCAAACCTCTTTACAAAATAACATACAGAAAACACCAAAGGAATTTCACCAAAATATTAACAACGATATATGGTAAGACTCTTGAGTTTCAAAAACTAAATCCCTTGTCGCCTGTTATTTTTTTGCAGTTTTGGCCAGGGCTGGGTTTGAACCCACCACCTCCAGCATATGGGGCCTGCCCCCCTATTATGTGTTTTATTTGGCACAACATCTTTCTACACGTCAGTATTTTGAAGTTTTATATTCATGCATTACCATCCTTCTGGTAAAAAATATAAGTACAATCAGATATTTCGTATAAAGTAATGAAGTGGTTAATATCTGCTTCGGAATATAAGGTGTCATAAAATGCCCCAAGGAATGGTCACTTCTTGCCTCCTCTGCGGTCTATTAATGCCAGGTTATCAATAATGATTTCTTGTCTTTTTTCTCTGTTGCCCAGCCATGAGTCCAGGGGCACAATCGCAGCTGATCCTCCCACCTTGGCCCTCCTAAATGTTGAGATTACAGGATGAGCTACCACAGCCACACCAGTGGATTTTCTTACTCTCGAAAATCCTCACATGGTCCCAGACTGGACACATGGCCCCCACACTGGACACGCAACACAGCCCGCCAGGGTTTTTCAACCTTTTTTTATGTCTCGGCACACTTGAACCTGTATTTAACCTACCACAGTGGATTTATGTTGATCCAAAAAAAAAAGGAAGAAGAAGAAGATACTGAGTTTTGAACTTCAAAAATAATTTAATGATCTTTAAATATGTGTGCGGCACTGGTTGGAAATCTCTGTGCTGACTGGTACGTCCTGCTCTTTTCTTCCTCTCCAGAGCCTGACTACAGCCACAGCGCCCCACCCACCCACCGTCCTCTTCACCTCGCTCTCCTGAATGTTTGATCCCACACCAGATCACTGAAGAGACGGGCACCAGGTCCCCCACCTTTCTAGAGCATCTCAGGCCCGCTCACTCCTATCTCCATCTTCCCCCAAAGATTCCACTGGGCTCTCCAGCCCTGGCCACTTCCAGCTGCTTGCTCTTCTGGCTGGACTCCCTTCTACTAAGCCCATTCCCAGAAACCCAGACAAAGAACTCCCCCTTCCCGGCCCCACTATGCTCCCCACATCCTTGCTCTGAGTTCCTGGACACAGACGCTACCACACCGGGGGCTGTCAAGCTTGACGTCCTCTGCTCCAACAGCTGCTCTGACACCCTGGCCCCTGCCTCTGAAAGGACTGCTGGTACCACGCAAGGGTGCCTGGTTACTGTGCCCAGCAGGTGGGTGGTGAGGCTGGCTCTGTCCTTCCCCACCCTCTCGACAAACAAATGACTCCAGTGCAGTGGATGAGTTGGGCGCTCTCTGAAATCTTGAGTGTCCCCCCTCCCCCCATGAGGCACAGACCTGCCTTGCCTCAAGAGACCTGCCAGGACACCAGGAGGGAGCCAGGACCCTCACCCTGCATCAGTCCAGATTATTACGCCTACCAGGCCCACCCCTTCTCTTCCCTTCCCCCCAACTCGCCCTTTCCTTTCCTAAGTTCATGCTCCTAAGGAACCTCTTCCTCCCTCCAGTCAGTAAGATTCCAGGACACATTTTTCCAGTTCTGACCTCGTCCCATCTCCCTCTGGCCAGATCTCAAAAATAACATTCAAACCACTGAGAAAAACAGCCAAGAAAAGCTGCTTTCCCCTTTCTCTGCAATAAACGTGAGCCCCAATATTGACCCACTTTAAATGGGACTGCCACACGGAGAATGAAGGCACTGCCGGGGACAGAGCACGGGAAACCTGGGTGCACAGACCACAGAAGCAACAGGCACAGCTGCTTCCCCTCACGCCACCACGTGAGACTCGACAGCACAGGCCAGGACCAAGACGACCAGAATCAGACACAGCACAGGCCAGGACCAAGACGACCAGAATCAGACACAGCACAGGCCAGGACCAAGACGACCAGAATCAGAGGCTTTGGAGAGAAGCACAGCCAACAGGAGAACTCTACACAGTCCCAGGCCAGAGCTCAACCACCCAAGGGTGGTGCCGCTGCCCCTTACAGAGACTAGACCATTTTCTTAAAAGGATACCATGGTGTGAAATGAAATAACACAAACAATCCATGCTACTTCTTACTTTTCAACAATTTAGTTTCAAATTTACTTTATGTAAACAAGGGAAATAAATCCAATAAAATCACAGAATTATTATGCTAGTCTGACCCAGTACTATGGGATCCCAAATACCCAGGTCCACAGTGGGATATGCTAGAACCAAGGTCAGAGTGTGGCCTAGGAGCTAAGTCCAGCCCACCATGCGTTTTTTGTAAGCATGGTCTTACTGAAACGCATCAGGCCAGTCTGTGTATTTCCTCCCACAACGGGTGAAAGGGAACCAGAGACTGTACCACTGTAAAGCCATGATGTTCACCTCTGGGCCCCATTCCAGAGACTAACTGCTGCCCTCCACACAAGACCTTTACTTCACCTACAACTTTCCCGTCAAAAAATAGATTTCAATATCACTCAAGTTGCTTCTATTTAAATAACTTTGTTTATAATAGTAATGTGCATTCAGTGAGGAAAAGAAAAATATATACATGTATCAATAAAAAAAAATTTTAAGGGCCAGTGCAGTGGCCCAACATCTGTAACCCCAGTACTCTGGGAGGCCAACTCAGGAAGCTCCTTCAGGCCATGAATTTGAGAATAGCCTGACCAATACAGCCAGACCCCACCTTCACAAAATAATTTAAAAATTAGCCAGGCATGATGTCCTGCACCTCTAGTCCCACCTACTTGGGAGTCTGAGGCAGGAGGATTGCCTGAGCCCAGGAGTTTGAGGCTGCTGTGAGCTGTGATGATGCCGCTGCACTCTGCCTGGGAGACAGAGTGAGATTCTGGCAACACGAGTCACCTAACACCCATGGCTGTTATAAAGGCGACAGCCCCAGAACTGGAGATCTGCGTGACCTGCCTGGTGTCCTAAAACTGTTTGGCGAGTTTCTCTCGCTGTTGTTAGAGATTTCAGAGCTGACTGCTGCAGTGAGAGATTTCAGAGCTGACTGCTGCAGTGAGAGATTTCAGAGCTGACTGCTGCAGTGAGAGATTTCAG
>NW_003852528.1:378273-392971 GCF_000181295.1 Otolemur garnettii | reverse complement strand
AGATTTCAGAGCTGACTGCTGCAGTGAGAGATTTCAGAGCTGACTGCTGCAGTGAGAGATTTCAGAGCTGACTGCTGCAGTGAGAGATTTCAGAGTTGACTGCTGCAGTGAGAGATTTCAAGGTCACGGAGGAAAAGGCAGCAGTATCTGCAGTGAAGCACCTGGATCAACTCTGCGAGCTTCCCATCCAGTGATCACCCTGCTGTGACCTGAGGGGCTACAGTGGAATCCCCTCCACCTTCATCACACACGGCAGCACGACTCTCACTAACACACACGCACACACACACACACATCCACCTCACAGCGCACACACAGAAAAGATTTAAATTTTATAAAATGTGGAGTTCTAGCTAGAATATTCCAGAGCAGGTAAAAATGAAAGAACCAAAGCAACACGTAACAATTTTTTTGCCTTCTGACAGCAGGGCGCCCTCGGTGTGTTACCACGGTAGGTTCCCACTGCCCTACAGAGAGAATACCAAATGTTGTGTAAGGACACAAAGTCAAGTCACCTCAAAGGGAAGACACGCGCTGTCTTCAGCAGAGCAGAGGGAGTGCCAGGCCTCCCACTCATCGGTAACGCTTTCCGCTTCATAAACCGCCACACACATGACGTGCAGATGAAACACATTTGGTCAAATGTTAGACCAGAAAGAAACAACCTTCATCATCGTCCTCTGATTTTCAGCGTTTGGACTGCATTACACATTCTACAACTAAGACAAAGGGTTCATTTCATGGTAAGAAGTATCACTTGGGACAGAAGAAGCTGACTGATATTGGCCACCAGCCCCCTTGGATTCCACCAGGGAGCAGGCTGGCCGTATTCTGGTGTCCTTCTGTTAGTAATTAGCAGTCACGGGTCCCCCAAGACCGCTTACAGGCACATTTGGTGTGATCTAACTTATCCATGAGACAGCTCAAATTGAAATCATCTTTAAAACGGAAACAGAAAATATTCCTCTTGGGTACTATACCTTATTAAATATGACCTTTTGTTAGAATACTAACACTAAGCATTGTCTAAATATTGAAAAATGTTACAAGACTCAAAAAAACCTGATGTGGAAATCGCCGATGCAGGGCAGGTGAAAGCAGAAAGATGCCGTTCATTCCGAGAGAATGCCTGAGATGAGGGGAGGTTAAGATTTAAAAGCCAAGAAATACGTGGCAATTTCATCACAGGCCTGAGTCCCAGCATCCTCCCCTTCCACTCCGTCCCCAGCCTGGCATGGGGCTGAGGCACAGGAAGAACAGAGGAACAGACGGGCGAGAGGACCACTGCACGTGGACTACACCAAATGGCTCGTGCCACCCCCAAACCCTGCAGCAGCAGCCCCCAAAGCCAACCCATGCAGAAAAGTGAGGTCTAACAACCCACCATTTCCAGAACAACTAATCTCCCATCCCCAAAGTCTGTTCTGCTAATGTTTACACAACAAAGCACAGTGAATCCTGGTTTGCAGGCTGACGCCCATGGACTCCTTTGTTGTCCTCAACACGCTGCATCACCACGCAGAGGTCAGCCTGCAGCAGTGCGTGAATCCCCAGCGCGGTCCAACTGTCCAGATGCGTTGTTTCTGCAGCTGCGTCAAAGGTTCCAAAGCAAAGGAAAGGCTCATTTATTTAAAAATATCAGCTGTAGCAGCCTGGAGAATGTCAGGCACTCAACAGGAAAATGGGCTGCAACACAGACATTTGTTATCCCCAAAAGGATGTCCAAGTTGGCTCCAAACCTCTTCTACTTTTCAACCTCTGAGTATGCTCAAACCCGACGATGCCATTGCTGGTGACACTCTATTCCGCTCCCACTTCCCTCCGGGTGCAGGTGGGACGGGCTGGAGCATGGGTCCCAGGCCAGCAGGATTTTATGTGTTCAACGATCCTACATCCTCTTCCTGAAGCAATGCTGACTGCCAGAAGAGGCTGGAATCATCACGACTTAGTTCCTGCGACAACTGTCCTGTGCATGTGTGCAGGAAGCACCGTGTGTGCAGGAAGCACCGTGTGTGCGTTCCCTGACATCTCACGACTGTCTGCAGCACCTGGGGTAAATGACTGCATGCTAAGAACAGGGCCTGGGGCGTGAGTGGTCAACACACACTGCCTATGTGGTCCACACAACCCATCAGACCTACCTGAGTGTCCACAGGAGGGTCAGGTTTTCAAAGCTGATGTCTAAGAGGTCAGAATTGACTTCGCTAGTCCACGACAGGAGCAACTGGGCCACCAGGGTTCACTAAGGGACGCTTGAAGGATAGGGTGCTGTAGACCACTGGCTGACCAGAGATTATTCAAGATGATTAGCTCACCTCAGGGCTGCTGACCATCTGTGCCACTCACTGTGAACAGGAATGCCGGTGTGACACTGACCACCCCAAGAAGCAAAAACAAGTTTCCTTCCCAAAATTGTGAAGAACATGTAAGAACATCAAATTTTAGCCTAAGCTTCTGTAACCCTAATTTTGCACAGCTAAAAGAGAAAAGTTAATCATTCCAGAAGGCTTTGTGCTTGCATGTAACCCATTCACAACACAAGGAAAGGCTGGCATTCTGAAGTGCCAGATGTGATTTTATGTTGGACACCAGCAAGCTGACCACGAGCAGATGTGTAAATCCCACCCCATCAACCACAGGAAAAGGAACAGAGTCTGTAAGAAGCAGTAAGAAGAAACGTCCACCTGGCAGGCTGGACCAAGCAGCCACCTCTGAGCAGCACTGCCCTCAGACGCTCCCCGCCTCACCCCTCCCTGAGCACAGACAGCCCCCCTCCTGTGAGACTGCGAGCACCTTGCATGGACAGCTGCGGCCCTTCCATCAGCAGATCCTTGGTACCCAAACCCAAGGCAGAGCACAGGCACTCCAACTTCCTGCCCGTGGCCAGCGACCAGTTCAAAGTCACTCATTCACTGGTTCACCTGCCCGCCTTAAAACAGTGATGGAGCAAAAAAAAAAAAAAACTAATAAAATAAAATAAAATAAAACACTGATGGAGCACCTGCTATGGCTGCCCCTGGTGTGGGCACTGGGGAAGCAGCAATGAACAGGCCTTGAAGGTCCTTTACCCCGACCAGAGCAGGAAAGAGAGAGAAAACAAGATGTGCCCAGCTGGCAGGGGTGATGGAGAAATGGGGGGGAGGGGAAGGGCTGGGTGCTGAAGAGGCCAGTTCTGCAATGACACCTAAGCCAAGGCCACAGGAAGTGAGGGGTTGAGCCACAAGCTGCAGGGATATCTGGGGGTAAGGTCCCAGGGAGAGAAAATAAGGGGCAGGAGTTTGTGGCCTTTGGAAGGAATAGCTGGATGACAAGCAGGGGGACAGGGGCCAGAGGTAACAGCCAGGGCCAGAGAGCCACAGCACACCATGAGAACTCAGGGAGAGCCACGGCGCATCCTGGGAACTCGGGGAGAGCCACGGCGCACCCTGGGAACTCGGGGAGAGCCACGGTGTACCCTGGGAACTCGGGGAGAGCCACGGTGCACCCTGTGGGGAGAGCCACGGTGTACCCTGAGAACTTGGGGAGAGCCACGGCACACCCTGGGAACTCGGGGAGAGCCACGGCGCACCTTGGGAACTTGGGGATGTTGTGGCATGGGGCGTCACGCCCTGACCTGGGTTTTTAGGGGGCCCCCAGCTGCTATAAGAAGCAGACTGTCCAAGAGGGCAGCAGCATCACCTAGAAGATGGCAGTGACCCACCCAGTGACGCTGCTGCTGCTGCAAGGGCACAGAAGGCCCAGGAGGCACAAAGCCATCACATTCTGAATAAATTTAGAAGGCGGAGCCCAGGATTTGCCGATTCCTAGAAGGTGATTCTGTTGCCAGCACCACCTCTCCTGCAAGAGGAGAATGTGATGATCTCCAGCATGGGAGGGCCCCAGATGCGTCAGATGATGTCCCCCTCCCCCCAGAGTCCAGGGAAGATGCTACAGAGACCCAGGAAGGGAGGACCACATGTGGGGGGCACCAGCTCTCTGAGACCTATCACCAGCCAGAACTAGGGGACTCAGCAGCCACCAAATCTCAGGAAAACCAAGTCTAGCATAGACTCTGGCAACACATCCTGGACAAGCCCCCCCAGAAAAAAAAGTAGAGCAGGGACCTCACTGCACCGCCGAGCTCGGGAGGAGAGGGGACAGTACGCAGGCCCTCGGGGACCTCACTGCACCGCTGAGCTCGGGAGGAGAGGGGACAGTGCGCAGGTCCTCAGTGACAGCACAGTGGTGCTGACCTCCTGCACTGGGCTGCTCTGAGGCCTGTATATGTCCAGTACAGCTGCCTCAGGCGCCTGAGACACCTGTGAAATTAAGGGAAGGGTGTGGAGAAGGGGACAGCACTGGGACTGAGTCTTTTCTCTCCTCCAAGACAGAGTTGGGCTCTAGCTCCTAGCAGCCCCAGGTCTGATCCCCAGCTCCAGCAGATACTCTGTGACCTCTGTAGACCACTCAGCTTCTGAGTGTCCCTCCCTCACACCTGCGCTTGCTGTCTGCCGCAGGTGCTCCTTGCTGCTCTAGCAAAGGACCACAGAAACTCGGTAGCTTAAAACACCACAGATCTCTTTACACCAAAGTCTAAAGTCAAAATCTGCTAAAATCATTGTGTCTCAGGGCTGAATTCCTTCTGCTGGGTCTAAAGGAGAACCCACCTCCTGCCTTTTCCAGCTTCTACAGACCTCCCTGCCTCCAGGCCTGGAGCTCCTTCACACCAACCTCCGCGTCCATCTTCACATCTCATCTCCAGCTCTGACCCCAAATCTAATTCTCCTGGTCTCTCCATAAGCAAGGACTCTGATCACGTCCGGCCTGTCCAGATAATCCAGGATAATCTTCCACCTTGAGGTCCTTAACTTAATCCCTTTTACCATGTAAGGTTAACTCATTCATAGGTTTCAGGGATAAGGACTTGGACATCCTTGGGGGCCATTATTCTGTCTCCCATATCTACCCACCCAGGTTTTTGCTTTTGTTTTGAGAATTAAATAAGATTACATATGCCACATAACAAGAGCTCAGTGAACTTTAATATTATCATCCAGAGCTTACTAACAGTGATTAACAGTCACTATGAAAAGTCAAAATGAGAAGACTTTAAGCCTTTATGGTACATTATCTAAATATAATGTTAATAATGGATCCAATTAATGGAAAGATAAAAATAGTTAAAGCCCTTTTAGTCTATAAATCCTTAATTTGAAGCTCTGTGCCTAAATTAAGCCTAAAAATTTTTGCTAATACAAATGTAAAAATGGGTCTACCAGAAAGAAAAGGTTAGAAAGAAAGAGAGAGAGTGCACAGGGAGGAGACAGAAGAGAGGGAACCCGCAGGAGGCCAATTAAGCTGGACAGACGCAGACAGGGCTTCTAACTACAGCACAGCGCAGGTGCCCCATGACAACAGGACCTATCCACGTTCACTCAGGAGAGTAGGTGTGGAGACCTCCAAAGCCCACTGCTCCCATAAAACCACCCACAAAAACCTACTGGAATTTTTGAGCTCCTGTGGTTCAGTAAGGATGTGACAGAACTTGTAAGCATCCTGTGTATTTGATGCTCTGATTCTGACTACCACATGGTCAAAAAAAAAAAAAAAAAAATCCCAGTAACTAAAGGATCTAATGGGTTACAAGTCCCAACTGGGGAGCAGTGAATGGGAGCAAAGGTTGTGTGCACCCAAGACCAACTGCACGCAATGATCCAAACAGTATCTGTACGATAACACACAGGCTGGACCTTTCACACTGTCTCCAAACTAGACAAGATGAGCGCGCTCAGTCCACGCTCCAGGTGCCGGTCACTTAACTCCTTTCACCTCAGTCGCCCCCACCCCATCGAAACCCACACCACCACAAAGGAGACTCAGGTCCCCAAGTCCCCATCTTAGTGTGCATTTAAATTCAAAGGTAAGTGCATGCATAGCCTACAAATATCAACTGCATTCACTTAATGTTTCTAGCATGTTTAAAAACCAAAACCAAAAATTCTTAAATGGGTTTCTTCTATCCATTAGCCAGGTTGCAGAAAAAGATTGTAACTCATAAGCAAATGTCTTTTTACAACAAAAAAGTACCAGTGGCTCAGTGAGTAGGGCACTGGCCCCATACATGGAGGGTGGCAGTTTCAAACTTGGCCCTGGCCAAACTGCAACAAAAAATAGCCGAGCATTGTGGCAGGGCCTATGGTCCCAGCTACCCAGGAGGCTGAGGCAAGAGAATCACCTAAGCCCAAGAGCTGGAGGTTGCTGTGAGCTGTGATGCCATGGCACTGTACCAAGAGTGACAAACTAAGACTCTGTCTCTATAAAATAAATAAATAAATAAAAATTAAAAAGTACCAGCAAGCACACTGCTGGTTTACTGTTTAGTAATTCCAACCACTATACTAAACTTCCTCTTAAAATCAAGCATTCTCAAAAAATATTTGTAGAAAAAGTGACTTGCTGTGCTTTGGCTAGAACAAAAATCTAATTCTCTGGACATCTTAACCTAGATTTTTAAAATTTATTTAACTGCTGTTCCTCATCTATCCACACATATTTGTTCTCTAAGCGTGTTTTCTCCCCCCGCATTAACAATTAATCCTTAAAAATTAAAGTCACAATCCCCTGGTAAGGCCACTTCAGCATGCCAAAAATGAAGGCAAATGTTCCTCTCTTTACTGCAAATTCATAAAATGTGAGCCCAGCCCAATCCCGGGGGAGCCGGAGTGACTTGGACTTTTCAATTCATTCAAAGCTAACAAAATAAATAAATAAAGACTCACATGTGTTCATTTTACAAGCATCTCTGGGGAAGTTAATAATGGCATTTAAAAGTTACACAATACATCTCCCACACTTCAACAATGTGACAAAAAGTACATCTTTCCCAAGCTTTTGTTAAGCTACAGAACAATTTTTTAAATTGTATCTTCAGAATCTTTTCCCACTATTAACGTTTAAGAATCTACTCTAGACAGAAATATGTATTAAAGGTCTACTCTGCACCAGGCTAATGTTTAAAAATCTATTCTGGACAAAGATGTGTATTAAAGGTCGAGTCTACGATCTAAGCACTGTTTTCAAGTTGAATGTAACTGAACAGGGTAGGAAGCCATAAACTTGTTTTATTTAATAAGTTGAATTAATCTAGGCTTGGGAATAGGTAGGCAGAAATGGAGTTACTAGGTCAAAGGCCAAATACATTTTTAAGGCTTTTAATACTGTTGGTCAGATTTTTCTCCAGAGGGCTATCCCAACTTATACTCCTACTAATACAAAAGTAGAACTATTTCCATATACCTTTACCAATAAGGCATCTTCAGTTTTTAATGTTAAACTCGGTAAAAACAAGTCAGCTTATCGCTGTAACTGTTCTTTAATCAATGAAGCCAAATATGTTTACACCTTAATTAATGTTCCTTTTATGTATTGTGTGCCCATTTCCTTTCATTGGGGAATTTGTTTTTCTTGTTTTGTAAAAACTCTTTACATATAAAAGACAATCCTCCATCATAGGCCACAAGTATTTTGTATCGGCTTTTTAATCTCCCTTTAAAAGTGTGGCATTTAAAAGTTGTTCAATTGCTCAGATGCTGTCAAAGCAACCTCTTTAATTTTCTGATGTGCCCTCCAAGAATATATGAACATCCAAAAAAGATTCATTTTTTGAGGAAAGGATTCTGTCTTTGGAATGGCTATAGGCAAAAAGAGAAAACAATAATTTGACCTAGTTTCGCAATAACCCAGCTCCCCAAGAGAACACATAGTTATCCCGTGAAGTCAGGGGAGCAGAGGAGAGCTGACCTCGCTTCCTTAAAACACTTTCTCTTGGCATAAAAACTAGGCTACAAAGGCTCAGAGCTGAAAATAATGCCAGATGTACGTTTGATCCACGCTTACAGATAAATTTAGGCAAAATGTAATAAATTCTCTGTCTAGAAACACTAGAGAGATAATGCTTTGAAAAAATATCTCAGGCTGTGAGTAAAGAATGGGAGCATTCCAACTTTGGTCATGTTAGATCATTCCAATTTTAACAATATTGGCAAGCTCTTCAGTGGGGCCCATTTAAAAGACGGTACAAGGGAGAGGACAGAGCGTATCGACGTAGTCAAATGCCCTTTAAAGTCTAGCTCGCTGAGTCCCAGCCGTGTGACCCTGGACAACCCAGCTAAAGCTGGAACGCCCCTGGATGGTGCAAGCTCCACGGCAGCGGAAGTGACAACACCAGCCTCTGTGGCTGTGGTGATCTAATGCACAGGGCAGAGGCTGCACGTTCGCTGGGCAGAGTGGCCACTATAATATTCCTGGCTCTTCATCGTTTGCATTTTATTAATAGAAATTGCATTTTTTAAGAAGCCAACACCTCTTACCTCAAACAGCATTCTTTATTTGAGTACAGTGCACACAGGTGGAAGTTTACTTCGGCTTTGACTATTTCCAGGTCAGCCCTAGTGAACCCAATTTGCTGTAAAATATAACATATGTTACTTAGAACATAGATTTGTGTTCTAAGTAAACCTCTGAACAATTAATAGCCAGACAATATAATTTATTCCCTCAGAGGCAAAGAAAACGGGATGAGATAGCACCTCATGGCACCCGATGTTTTGTTCTATTTCACAAAAACAAATTCATGGGGAACACTGAGCTAAGCCTTCCCCAACCATGTGGACAGAGGTGTCTTCCTCTGAGCCTGGGACACTTGAAATCCCAAGCAGGTTTGCCAAGAGGAAACCAATCCACATTCCTGCAGAGACCATGGGTGTCACTGACATTGGCTATCCTACACTCCACGTCCTTCAGCGACTCCCCACTGCTTATGGGCTAAACGGCAAAGTCCCAAACCCCTCACCATGCTTCTTTGTCTCCTGGAGCTACAATAGCTTTCTTCCACCTCCCCGGGTACATCCCTGTCACAGGGCCTTTGCACATATGGTTCCCCTTTGGCAATAACACACTCCTACCCCCACTGAACGTGGAAAGAAGAGCAGCAGCTCACTGGGTAACCCCCACCTTCTTATAGCCTGTTCCCGACCCACTTTCCTGATACACAGCCCTGCACCAGCCACCTCCCCTGTAAGTGAGACTCACCAGACTGCTAACTTTATGGCAACTGAGCTAACTCTGGCCAGTATCACCTTGCCTCCTAGACCCCAAGTACCCAGAGGACAAGGACCTCACTTGCCTCTGCACACCAGTAGGGTGCCCAGCACAATCGCAGATGTTCAATAAATATTTGATGAATGAATGAACAGGCACCGAGAGAGAAAACTTAGATGCTCCTATGATGATTTAGCCAGGACATGTGCCACATAAGATAAAAAAGGCCATACCAAAGATTCTGACTCGTCCAGAACATTCCCAACCAACAAAGTATTATTTTAGGCCAGTGTTCGCCAGGTGTCACTCAAGTTCCCTACATAGCAGATGGACAGGGCCAGCCTGCGGACAGGACCACATTGCTATATGCTAATTCACCATTAATTACAGCCTCTCCTCGGCTACAGGAGCAGCACTGCCCTATAGGGAGGGCTGCACCAATTAGGCACACTCACAGAGGAATATTTTAAGGTAATTACCAGTTTATTTTAATCCTTCCAATTTATCAGATCACCTGGAATCATAGTAGTAAAGTGATTCTATTTACCTGACACCATTTTCCCCTTCCTTATGACCCTTTGCAGGTTTTAGGGAGAACAGGGAGAAAAGGGGGGTGTCCGCAGCTAAAAGTTCCGTCCCTGGCCTTTATCTCCTTACAGAGAACAGAGTGTCCTTTTGGTTTCTGAATTTACAGTTTCTATTCCAATAGGCATAATACTCCTAACTAAAGGAAGCCACACAGTTTGGGTACAGGGCTCTGAACAGACACATTAAGAGTAAACAAGCTTAGCTGGGTACAGTGGCTCATACCTGTAATCCTAACACTCTGGGAGGCTGAGGCGGGCAGATTGTCTGAGCTCAGAGGTTTGAAACCAGCCTGAGCAAGAGCAAGACCCCCATCTCTAAAAATAGCTGGGTGTTGTGGTGGGTGCCTGTAGTCCCAGCCACTTGGGAAACTGAGCCACAAGAAACACTTAAGCCCAAGAGTTGGAGGTTGCTGTGAGCTACGAATGCCTTACCCCCTCTACCCTGGGCAACAAAGTGAGACTCTGTCTTTAAAAAAAAAAAAAAGAGTAAACAAGTTTCGATTTTATAAGACCATTCTCTTATAAAATAAACTGCCAAATTATATGATACTCATATCCCTAGGGCTGTTTGTGTCATAGATGTAATTTAAAGTGTATTAAATGCAAAACTGTGTCATTACAATGTAGGTTTATTTGCTAATCACACTTTGGGAAACGGTCAACTGCACAAAGATGCCTGAGCTCAGCAGGTCACCAAGCCGGAACCAGAACCAGAGATGCTGGGTCACACCTTCCACAAGGGCACAATGCTGGTGACAGGGAACTCAGAAGCAGAGGCCAGGTATCACGTCACAGCATGCAAACCTCTGCCTGGCTATCTGGCCACCCCACACGCCCCTGGATGCACTGGTTGAGAACTCCCGAGTCCCATCTGTCTGAACCACACTCTTCTCACGCTAGATTCTTGCCTTTGTAGGTCATAAAGAGTCAGACAGAAACTGCACGGAGTCAGTGCTCGGTCCCTGTGGCACCCGCACACAATTAGCTATCAGGTATGTATTTATTTGTCAGTTTGAATAAGCACAAAGGTAAAGACCAATTCATAGATCATCCGGAAGGGTCCAGGCACTCGAGGCGTTGCCCCTGAGATCTCATTACCAGAGCCAGGAGCCCCAGCTGACATGAATTATTTACTGCAGTCCTGGCCCTCTGATTACGTGCACACATTACTTTGAGGAAGGGCATCTGAGCCCCACGTTAACCAGGCCACCTAATCCGGAGGCACCACCTCTGCTCCACGTGAGAGGTGCAATCAATTAACGAGCCCCGCTGAGATAAAAGGAAATAAACGTTGGCATTAAATCTGCACAACCTCCCTTTTAGCGCCACAAATCCGCCCAACATACACCCAGGCAGCACACTGCAGGGCTTCACTGAGAAAAAAACCCTACCAAACAATAAGCAATTTGAAAAACAAAGTCCTGAGATGGTGCTCAGATTAAGATTGCAATTAGAAAATAAAGCATGTCTGATTGTTCTCCAGTGAGGCTGCAGGCTGCGGACTGGAATAATTTTACATAATTATTAGCATCAATATTGATGTTGGACTGCCCGGGAGAGAGGCTGCTGTGCCCACAGCCTCAGATGTGGTCCGGCCCTTGAAGGTGAACCCACAAACACGCAAAATGGCAAGGCTTTACCCTCAACCATGCAAATGGCAAGGCTTCCAGTCATAGGATGGTGACCACATGCTCCAAAACTGGGACCGGGAGGGAAGGATTCATATGAAAACACGTTTAGATGAAAACTCCCACAAAGGTATGACAGCCAAATCATTTATAATTTGATGGTCTTTAAGAAAATAAAACCGTTTATACCAAATCTAGATTTTATCATAAACTCGAGTATATTTTTTTACTACAACTGTAATGTACATACAGATGTTTCTCACAACTGGCTCAGTACCCTACTTATAAATCAGGATACCCACATACCCTCGGGCCCCTCGTTCAGAAAACACATATGGAGAGGGATTCTCTAATTATACACAAGTCTGTCTGTGGGCCTGAGCACCACAGCTAAGCACACGGGCATCATAAATCACAGCCTGGAAACAGAAATCAGAACCCCCTCCTCCCACTCCGGGGTTGTCACACGAAACTGCAGGCAAACCGCTGCTCCTCCTAAGTCAGTTCTTTAAAGACAACTGCCCAGCACGTCTGGCTTCTCCAGGGCACTGTGCTTCCCTGACTCAAGTACTGAAGAGGACACAACTTTGTCCCGTGAACATGATTTGTTCTGTGAAAATCAAGGCTGCATGCCCTGAAGAGGACACGACTTTGACTTGTGAATATCATCTTGATGCCCCATTCATTGCAGAGTCCTGCCCTCAAAGGCCTTGCAATCTGAACGGGAGAATCTTTATCTCTGACGTGTCACATGGGCACAAGGGACCCAAAACCAAGACCACTTTTACAGCTGCCTGAGAAGGTGTTCTCCAACGATAGCACAGAAGCGGTGGCCTCTGAGCTGGGCATGGCAACATTTAAATGGACAGAAAGAAGCGAGAGGCAGAGGCCTGAATAAGGGCAGAGTCCTCCCCTCAGGGCAACAGAGGGTCAACATTCTAGCCCACGGGGGACATAGTGTCCAGCAAGCTGACTTGGCTACAGAACCAAAGGGGAACAGGCACAGGCCCCAAAGGGTATGTTGGGCTTACAGCCACAGAGAGCCTTGAGAAAAAAAATCCCAGAGAAAGCCAGTCAACCACCCTGAGTGGCTCTTCAGAAGGGCTGCAGAGTAGAGAACACCAGGCAAGAGGCAGGTGCGATGAAACCAGGCAATAGGGCAAGATAATAAGGGCGGCGGCCAGGGCAGGAAGCAGCAGCTGCCAACACCTCCTGAGCTGGAGGACGCCAGCAGCCCCGCCTTAGAGCACCTCCTCCCTCACCTGTGGTCTCAGCGCCAGGGCAGGGAGCCAAGGGAGCCGGGGAAGCCCATTGTCCCCTGGAGAAGCCAGACATGCTGGGTGGACTTGGGGAGTGGTGTGCTGTGGACAGAATCTGGACCTAAAATTTGTGTTGAAGCCTGACCCTCTAATGGGGTGGTACCTAAGATGGAGTCTTTGTGGGATAATCAGGATGAGGGTGAGACCCTATGATGGGACCGAGCTCTGTAAGGAGAGACCCCAGAGAGCACCTGTGCACACCCTTGTGAGGACATGGGGCCAGCACAGGGCAGGCACGGAGCCGCCAGGTCTGGAGCTCTCACCACCTAGCATCACGGTCTCAGACTTCCAGCCTCTAGAACTGTGGCAAAATCAATGTGCTGTTTAAGCCACCCCATCTGTTATGGCAGCCCAGGCTAAACAGGTGGACCCACGGTGACGGGGCCAGCGGAGTGTGAGGGACAAAGTGGGAGTGCTGCCCAGTGAACACGGGGAAACAGTGCTGACCCTGGCAGGGCTGCCCACACAGATGAGAAGCCAAGAGCCAGGCTTAGGCTCATTCCCCAGGTGGAGATGATCTGGTCACCACCACCCCCCTTCCTCCTAGGTCTCTTAAATTCACTCTTCTGGGATTATTACAACTTCCACCCCTGCTACTGCTATCATTCGTATAGTGAAGGGGGTTAAGATAGGGGGAAATAAAGAGGAAAGCTGAAAGATTTTATGATAGGGGGAGGAGGAGGATGCCAGGTGAACCCTCTGATGTTCTACTGGTTTAATTCTCATCCCCACCTGCCCAGGCCTCCAAGAAGCTGGCCTCAAGGCCTTCCATCAGTTACAGCTCATGGAAAATTGTTTTCTCCCCCACTTAAAAAAAATAAGTACAGCATTTTTTTTTTTTTTGGTTGAAGGCCAAGAAGCAGCAGGGCCTCAGGAATCAGGAGACCCCCCCGCCCCCGCTTTCCCATCCAGGCTCCTTTGTCTTCTGGGTCCAAGGCCCCTGATAGGTCCGCTAGCCATGTAATCTCTTTGGGCACCATCAGCTTTCACACATCTTCCCCATCCGTCCAAAGGACAGGGCTGGTCCCACTGAGGGAGGCCGAGGGTCCCAGGGCCAGACCAACCCTGAGCATCTCCAGGTCTGGGTACTGGAAAGAGCCATCTCCCGAAGGCCCCATGCAGCGGGCCCCAGTCATGTCCAACTACAGCTGTGAGTCCATCATCTGCAACGGACAGTCTCCAGCACCGCCAGCCAGCACCCCTTCCCTATAAGGACCAGCAGGAACCCTGATGCGTACCAGGCAGAGGAGGGACGCCCAGACAGAGGGATGTCCAGGGGAGTGGAGTGGGCAAAGCTTAAAGTGAGCAAAGCTGAAAACTACAAAGTCTACGTGCAGGTGAGGCCAACCTGCCCGAGATCCAAAACAGGGCATCCCAAAAGTACAAGGCAGCTCGTTACCGGCCGCCTCACATCGGTACACAGTGGCTACTCACTCAACACACTTCCAAGCCCAAATGAGAGGATCTAAGTGCATTTTTCTTACCTAACATATTTTCAAAGAATAATATTTGTTTTTTGGAACACAAATGTATAGATATTATCCCTAAAAAATTCTAAAATACTAATAAAACCGCCAAGAATATTCCCACTGTAGTGTCTCAGCGCCTGGGAACCAAGACCTCCCCCGGCACAGCAGTCCCCTGTCCCTGAGCCCTTCCCACTCCAGGAAGCCAGGTTGGGCGGGGGGCTGCCCACAGCGAAACCTGCACTCAAAGCGGGGTCCACAGACTACTCCAGGGGCTCACAACTGTCCCCCCAAGTACACAGGCTGAAGGGGGCCTTACAAAGCTCAGGATGTAGCCCTTTCAGGTAATAAGGGAATCAAAGGCTGAGAGGTCCCCCGGGGCATTCTCCATCCCCCAACAGTGAACAGCCAGCCACCGGCTCCCAGCAAAGGCTCCTGGCACCGGAACAGCCCCCTCCTGCGCCCGCCTCTGTGTGCTCACTCAGTGCAGTGGGGAGCAGCTAAAGTGGAAAACACACCCCACATACAGACACAGGAGCTACACTCCCGCACACCGGGCCCCACGCACGGACACAGGAGCTACACTCCCGCACACCGGGCCCCACGCACGGACCCAGGAG
>NW_003852528.1:371695-377317 GCF_000181295.1 Otolemur garnettii | reverse complement strand
GGCCCCGCGCACGGACACAGGAGCTACACTCCCGCACACCGGGCCCCGCGCACGGACACAGGAGCTACACTCCCGTACACCGGCTGGACTGCCCAAGTAATGAGGTCAAGGCTGGCCAAACAGACCACCTGTAGCTCACACTGCAGTATGAGAATCCAGAGACTGATAGGCGAAAGCACACACTGGCCTTCTACAAAATCTGCCATTTCCCACCTAATGCACCCCTGAATCTTTGGGGGCAGCCCCAGATCAGGACAGGGAACATAGCTCTGGATGTGAAAACACGAGAACTCAACACTGGTCCCCAATTCTGCCTCACGCATCTGACTGTTTTGCCCACAGGGTGGAGACAAGAATACTCATTGTTCTCGCCTGCCAGGCTCTTTGGCTAGACGAGGTAAATGCGTATAAAACAAGTTTAGAAACAATTTGAGGTAAGAAGTGCTGTTTCTAGCTTTAAAATTCTGATTCAGGGGCGGCACCTGTGGCTCAGTGAGTAGGGCGCCGGCCCCATATACCAAAGGTGGCGGGTTCAAACCCAGCCCCAGCCAAACTGCAACAACAACAAAAAAACAGCTAAACGTTGTGGTGGGTGCCTATAGTCTCTGCTACTCGGGAGGCTGAGGCAAGAGAATCAACTAAGCCCAAGAGCTAGAGGTTGCTGTGAGCTGTGACGCCACCGCACTCTACTGAGGGTAATAGGGTTAGACTCTGTCTCTTAAAAAAAAAGAATCTGATTCAGGATTAGTTTCAGATTCATTTGGTGAAATGCAGGGTTCAGTCTGATGCCCGATGAGCTTTTCATAAAAAAAGGCTGCGGCTGGATATGATTCTAGACCTTCCGAGTGAGTGTAAACCCAGCTGATGGTGCCACTGATGCAGGTCCAGTCCCTGAACTGAGGGCTATGTTCCTTTTGGAGATCCATCCCTGTCACCCCCCCACCCCCAAATCCATCTGAGGCATGCCGGACAGATAGTGAGCACGTTCACCTCAGGCAGACAGGTTCTGCTTTCCTTAAAAAACTGAGGCATCCCAGCTCTAGCAGCTGGCCCTTACCCTGGGGGAGAACTGCGGCCCTCTCTCCTGCCTCCATCACCAGATTCACCCAGATGTTAAAAAAGGGACTTGGGGCCAGGCTCGGTGGCTCTGTGCCTGTAATTCCAGCACTTTGGGAGGCCGAGGCAACAGGCGCTCAGGAGTTTGAGACCAGCCCGAAGAAGAGCAAGACCCCATCTCTATTACAAACAGAAAAACTAACTGGGTATTGTGGCAAGGGGCTGTAGTTCAAGCTACTCGAGTGTCTGAGGCAGGAGAATCACTTGAGGCCAGGCATTTGAGGCTGTCATGAGCTAGGCTGACACCATTGCACTCTAGCCTGGACAATACAGTGAGACCCCATCTTAAAAAATAAAGTGTGGAGGGAGTTGGCAGGGCAGCTGCAAACACATCTAGACAGTCTCGTGAGGGATGAAGAACGGCAAGGGAGCCGCTGGCCAGAGCAGGAGCCTCACTCCACAACTGCGAAAGGCTGGGGAAATGGCCGGCCTCAGGAATCAAGGACTGTGTGTCACGTCCAGGAGAACTCCCCTCTGCACACGTACAAACACGTCTGCTTGTTTTGTTTTCATTATGAAACACATGCTTATGAGAAAAAGTCTGGAAAATCCTTAAACGAAAAAAGGAAAACACTAATTCCACCAGGCAAACACATCCTCGAGTCTGCAGACAGCCTTTAAACAACCAGAGCTCCGTTAGCCACCAAACTGGAGGCCCAGGGGGCCGCGGATGCTGGTGCCTGCGTTGCCATGGTTACTCAGGGCGTGCACCATCCTCTGTATGCTTCCATACAGGAGACACTGACCAACTGCGGGCTGCAAGGACATGTTAGACAACAGAAATGTGCTGACCAAGAAGAGCCGGCAATTTTCACAAAGGCCTCACTTCTGATGGAGAATCAGTCTGAAATGCGTCAGTTTTTGTGTATCTGCTCCCATTTCTTCAATGGTGCTGTCCTTAGGTTCTCCCTCAGGATGGTTGGAATATCTGATGCTCCCTCCTGTTACGCACCCACACCTCAGCAACAAGGCAAGGAGGAGACAGCTCCCACGGCGACACAAACAGGGTGTCCGGTGACGCAGCACAGAGGGATGGCAGCAGGGCAGGTGTAATCTGGTTGAGAACAGGCTTCAGGACTGGACCGTGCGTGCTGGGATTCTGCCCTACTGCTTGTCAGTGTGCAGCCTGGGACAGTCCAACTCTCTGAGACTGACTTTCCTCATCTGTGAAGTGGGGATGGTAAGAACAACTGTATTTCTGAAGATAAATGTGAAATGCGTACCGGTACGGTGCCAGGCACAGGGAAGGCACTTGCTCCATGTTAGCCCTGCTTAATTAAAATACCATCAGCCAGGAGAGATAGAAACGTTTAAGTTGAAGCAAAAGAACCAGCGTGAAGAGGGCAGTGAAGAGCAGTGTTCCTTCTACAGTAACACACACCAAGTGGAGAAGGCACGATACGTCTAAACCAAGACATGTTTAAATTCCGTTCCTGATGCCTCAGAAATTGCGTCAATTCCGAGGGCAATAATTCTACTTCTCTTAAAGCAAAAAGCAAAATAAACAAATTAACTGAGTGGCTGGAGAGTTTCTAACAAGATCCACCTGCTATGTGATGGTGTTTTCATCTAAATTCTTAGATTAGGGATCTATTAATGTTTTCCAAAAGCAACAGAAAAATAAACATGGGGATGAGTATGGAACCGAGCCCTCATCTCATAAATGCCAAGAGGAAAAGCCAGAAGAGTACCTCACTCTGCTGGACACATGCTGAGGCTCTGTACACCCACCTATGACTCAGAAATATAAATCAACTTGATGCATTTCTGACAAGACTATGCAGTATCAGACAAGATGATATTTCACACACACAGAGACACCATTAAGGGGAAAAGATAAACAGCCACATCTTTAAATAAAACAAATCACTGAAAGTTCCATATTTAGAGCATCTAACATGTTTTTTATAGGTAAAAGAGAAGGTATCTCACAGAAACTGCATTACTTGGTATATATTACAGTTTTCTGAAGTTGCTCGGATTTTCACACGCCTCCATGCACCTAAATTGCATAACTATCCTACATTAAGTCATCCAACAAATATGTACTAAGCACTACAACACACCACGTTCTGATCTCAGTGACTGGTACACATCAGGGCCCCCGGGAGCTTACAGTCTGGCACTGGTGGGCAGGTGAGAAACAAATACAGTCAGAAAGAGGTTACACGCCCACAACTGCTACAGAAAAGGGAAATAAGAGGGGAACTGCCAGGGTGAAGCAAGGATGCATGGCCTTGCTTCAAATCAAGAAGCTAAGATTTGAACAAAGGATTGAAGTGGAAAATGCAGGAGAAAGGGCACTCCAGACCCGGCCGCAGCGAGTGCAAAGGCCCTGTGGTTGGCTTGTTGGGGGAACAGCAGGGAGGCAAATGTAACCAGCACAGAGGGAGTGAGGGTGAGGGTAGGAGGCTCAATAGAGCTCAGCAAAGCTCTACTATCAAGAGCCAGAGAGTAAATTTCAAGGGCCAATAGAAGTGACCAACAGAATTATTTAGGTCTTTGTCAAAACTAACTACTCAACTTCTGCTTATGGAGCAAGAAAGGAGCCACCAACACCATGAGTGAGGGTACAGACGCAAACAAAAATTTATTCCTGGAAACTGAAATTTGAGTTCCACATAATTTTTATGCACCACAAACAATTCTTTTAATTTTTGTCCCCAACTATTAGAATTTTTTCTTGGCTAGAAACCCACACAAAAGCAGGTGGCAGGATGGCTTGGCCTGTGGGCCTAAGTTTGCCTCACAGGTCCCGATAAGGCCCTTGATGTTTGATCTGAGTGTTACAGACAATGGGACAGGCCGTGGGTTTCAGTCACCTCGGAACCTCCTCCGAGAATGGACCATTGGGGGATTGGGCACGGAGGTGAATGCAGGGAGCCCAGCCCAGAGGTTAGATTGTGACCCCAAGGGACTGTTGGCTGAGCCCCGAGTGTGGCTGCACTGGAGATGGGGCCTTGAAGGAGGTAAGATGAGATAAGGTCAGCAGGGTGGGGCTGACCTGAAGGGCTGGGTTGTTCCTACAGCAAGAGGAAGAGACAGAGCTTCCTGTCCTTCCTTCTCCCTCCACCAAGCACAGACGGAGAGGCCACGTAAGGACACAGAGAGGCCACAGAGTCTGCAAGCCATGAAGAGGCCTCACCAGAAACACCACCTCCACCATAGACTGGCAACTTCTGTAACCGAGAAAACACACTTCTGTTGTTTAAGCCTCCCTGTCCATGGTCTCCTGCCATGTGGCCTAGGTTGACTAGGTCAGTGGCATCCCATAGAGGTGAGGAGAGCTGGCAGGAGGCCAAACCCATGGCACTGCCCAGCTGGACCACACACAGGAGGTGCTAAAGGTGACTCCAAGGTCCAGGGCCTGGGCACACACCTGTAAAATGATGGTATGTCCATCCAAAGGCATCCTTCACCTGCTCCAAGGAAAGCCATGAGCTCATCTGTGTACAGCAGCCCACAGGCAAATATCAACCAGAGGAAGCCAGGCTCCCCCTCTCTCGGCCCAAATATTTAAAGCAGCTGAGCCTATCCACAGCCCTAAATATTTAGATCAGGTAATTCATTCTCATGGACTTTATACATAATGTCATTACTCTGGTACAAACAGCAAGGGGGCCCAGCTCAGCTCTCTGCCCATAAATGAGGAATAATCAGACGCCTCCTCTCCCCCTGGGGATGTGGGACTCACCAAGGGACGGAGAGAGAGCTGCTCCATAGGGACAGTGAGGGTACTCTGATGTGTCTCCCACCCTCCCTGGACCACCACACCTGCCTCCCAAAGTAAGGCAGATGCCTCCTGACCTCTCCCTGGAAAACACCTCAACTCCTCAGCCACACAGAGACCCTCCCCAGATCAGCCCAGTCACATCTGTCTGTGGTGACATCCCCACAAACCCCGCCATCCACCTGGGACTCTGAAGTCAGCCACAGGAAGCATATCCCTCACGTCCTTATCTGGGCCTTCACACTCCATGGCCTTCTGTTTGGATATAAGGTCTCTGAGGCCAAATCCAAGTTCCCATAACTTGATTCTGGAAATGTGGGCTTATTCTGAGTGACAACACCTCCAGCAAGTGCCCCAAAGAATGCTTCTCAGAAGATCGTCAGCAGACTCCACCTGACAACCTTCTAGGGTTATGTGCTTTTAAATGTGTTTTCATTTTGATGAAAATCTTAAAAGAAATTACCTAAAAAACTAAAGACTTTGCCATGAGCTCTCCAATAGAGGCAGTATGGTAGAGGAAGATGCCCTACAGTACACAGGCCACCATGACGAGTGTGCAGTCACCTCCCAGACCAAACATAGCCTGGGCCACCACACCAAGTGTGCGGTCGCCTCCCAGACCAAACATAGCCTGGGCCACCACACCAAGTGTGCAGTCACCTCCCAGACCAAACGCAGCCTGGGCCACCACGCCAAGTGTGCGGTCACCTCCCAGACCAAACATAGCCTGGGCCACCACGCCAAGTGTGCGGTCACCTCCCAGACCAAACGCAGCC
>NW_003852528.1:358166-370998 GCF_000181295.1 Otolemur garnettii | reverse complement strand
GTGTGCGGTCGCCTCCCAGACCAAACATAGCCTGGGCCACCACACCAAGTGTGCGGTCACCTCCCAGACCAAACATAGCCTGGGCCACCACACCAAGTGTGCGGTCACCTCCCAGACCAAACATAGCCTGGGCCACCATACCAAGTGTGCGGTCACCTCCCAGACCAAACGCAGCCAGGGCCACCACGCCAAGTGTGCAGTTACCACCCAGAGAGCTCCTTTTCAAGTCACCTCAATTAATTTGGCAACTTTGAGTTTTAGTTGAGTAACCTAACAGAGACGAGTGTAAGAAAGTGAGAACTAGTTAGTTTTATGCAGCAGTTACATCCCCCCTCAGGACTGCAGGCACTTTAGGGCAAAGCCATGTAAAACAGAACCAATTTTGCCAGAGGCTAATTGAGCCCTCTGATCACAAAAACGAATTTCTAGATTAGACCCCAAACACTTGAATATTAAACATTAGATAAATGTAAGCTATATACATGTAGGAAAGGTTAATTAGAAAAAAATAAAGATAATGATTTACTCATTCCTGTTCAGGATCTCGGGGGTTAGAGCCTGCCTGGCAGCTCAGGGTGGGAGCACCTGGCACCATGCAGACACGCCAGGGAACAAAACCTACCTACGGGCACAGCTTTGGGGGGTGGGAGGAAAGTGAAGGACCAGAGAAAACCCACACAGACCTGGGAAGAAGGCATGGACTCCACGCAGACACGGGCCCTCCTCAACGCTGTAACAGAACCACCTTTATCTGGGAACCTGCTATAAACTGTAAAGTAGCCATAACATATTTAATAACATGGATCGACTGTAGCCAGGTGCACTGGAACGGACCGTACCCAGAGTTGGAGCCCTTGCTCTGGATCTTGACTATTCCAGGGTTTGAGGTCTCATCCCAGGAGACAATAATAAAAGGAGTAAAAGTGACCAAAGAGCACAAAAGCCGGGGGCACCTGCTGGGTGGTCATGGTGTGCGGCCAGGGATGACGGACTGTCCAGGGCACAGGGATGAAGCAAGCCCCGTCCTTTTTTTGCAGGCAGGACACAGCCTTGTTCACTCCCAACTCTGCTCCGTGGGCTCTAAGTGCCTACTACACCCCTGGCTCAGTGCTGGAGGCTGGCCACAGGCCTGACAAGGAAGACCAGGAGCCCCAGCCGTGGGGGCTGGAGGGACATGCTTCTGAACAGTGGAGCCTGGAACCTTCACATTCCAGTCGAGAGCTCCGCAGGCTATCAGTCCCCAGCACTGCGATTTTCACAACCACTTCCCAAGGAGCACCTGCTGCCCACCACACAACATCCACAAAGCAAAATGTAACTGCTTCCTTCTGGAAAAGCGCTTGACCTTGTGGTTATCATGCCTTATTAACCTACCCTAGCTGGTGTTGACTTATTCCTAAATGGATCTTAAGAAGGCAAATGTATAAATTTTTCTTAATTTTCAAAGACTGAAACATTCTTAAATAGCATTTGCCACCTCACACCACTGTCAACAGCCAGTTTTGTTAATTTCACATAAATCATCAGCTATAAATATTTGCGCCGTATCAGCAAGGGATTTATTAGGGAGCTGGCAAGCTTTAGCCATGGATTTACACAATCGCAGAGCAGGAGGGAGGGTCAGTTTCTTTACACGTCTCACTCCCTCCATCTGCTGGCTGCTGATGAAAATGAGTCCCCCAGAACCCCAGGCTTCAAGCTTCTAAATAGTTGGCACTAACTCATGAACAGAGCACTGCCGCTAGACTTAGTCATAAACAACGGCATGCCCGAAAGCTCTAAGTCTAGTTATCAAAGAGCAGGCATGGGAAGGCAGCAGCACACAGGGTGCAGAGCTAGTGGTGACTTCCAGCCCTCAGTAACAACGCCTTTCTGAGACACTTCTCAGTGCCAATACATCTGGGGTGCTGTGGGACAATTTCACCCTTTCTGGCCATTCAGGGACAAACGTCCTGACAAGTGCTGTTCTGAGCGTATCGGTGCTAAGTGTCGAGTGAGCAGCATGGCAGGTGTCGCCAGGCACTGTAACCACAAGGGCTCACACCTCCTCTGTCCCAGGAGGTGGGGCCGTACCCTACTTCCCTCCAGAGCATCTAATTGAAGGCTGTCCCCTTCCTGCCTGAAATCCCTTTCCGGAGAAATCAGCCTGAGTTCTTCGGGCCTCAAATAGGTCCCTCTGGTTGCCCCACCTGTCTCACCTATGACCTGGGATGCAATCCTCTCCAATTCCTCAGCGCTAACCTGGTATCTCTTGGTACTGCCTTTGGAGAACGTGAGATTACATTTGCTTCAAAAAACAAGTTGATGCTTTTATAATCGTGTTTATATCACAAAAAAAGTCTATCTGGAAAACTACACATCACATTCTCAGTTCTTTAAAATAGACAAATTGCTAACCCATGAAATGCCGAACGTGGTCCTGGTCTAATAAATAATAATAATATTAAGTCTGAAAAGCAAATCTGAACGCCTAACCACCAGAAGGGGGCGGCATCTGACCGGCCACGCAAGAACGCTGCTCTTTTTCCCCCCTTAGATGAGAAGATCAAATACTAAAAGTACATCTGAAAACGCAAAACCTACAAATTTCCTTTTAAACATCTCAATCTCCACTTCTTTTCTATCACTTGAAAACTATCTTTACTGTGAGTCTATGACTCTTACAAAATAATTTTAATCTAGGTATATTCAAAATCATCTTTGAATCTTATTCATATTATTTTCCTAATTAGCTGTAGAGCTCTTACACAATTTAGGATACACATTGTTTGAAAACTTTAAAGCCAAAACACACTGTGTATATATTAAGTATATGTCTATATACACAGAAAGGCATGTTTTGTAGTTAGCAGACATAATATATTTGCTTAAATGAAACAAGAACAGGGTGGTGCCTGTGGCTCAGTGGGTAGGGCACCAGCCCCATATACTGAAGGTGGGGGGTTCGAATCCAGCCCGGCCAGCTAAAACAGCAGTGACAACTGCAACAAAAAAACAGCCAGGCATTGTGGCAGGCGCCTGTAGTCCCGGCTGCTCAGGAGGCTGAGGCAAGAGAATTGCCTAAGCCCAAGAGTTGGAGGTTGCTGTGAGCTGTGACTCCAGGGCACTCTACCGAGGGCAACAAAGTGAGACTCTGTCTCAAAAAAAAAAAAAAGAAAAAAAAAAAAAACAAGACCCTGGAAGATTGTTATTAGCAATGTGCATCAGAAACTTTAATATGCAAATCAAGCAAGAAAAATTTGTGATCTAAAATGATTAAAATTAAATTCTGCCCCTTCCCTGAAAGCTTATTAAAATTGTTCTAACTCATGCTAAAATTTTAAGCCACTGCTTTTGAACCTGGGCTGTTATTCTGCTCCCTATTTTTATTCCTGTCATTAGTCCTGCATCTCCAAAGGAACACCATCCACCCACCTGCAAGGGCAGCCCACATGTCCATCCAAGCACTTCCCATCAGCGGCACACATTGTCCCAGAGAGCTCAGGAGAAGCCGCTCATCTGGACAGCAGCGTGGGAGCAACAGGTATTTCTAACTTATCCGCTGGCTGCGGTGGCTGATCACCACAGGATGTACCCATCACCCCGAGCATCTCACACCTGGCCAAGTGAACAGGGGCCCTCGGCAGAAGGCAGTCACTAGAAGCTTATTCTAGAAGTTGAGCAGTCCTCACGGTAACCCTCGGGGACATCTGAGCATAGTTAACTGGAAGCGTCAGACAGCCTCTCCTCTTTTAGACAAACCCTGCCTCCCGGGCAGTGCAGAAGCAGCCCACCCTCTCATACTTCCCAGCTGAGCAGCCCCCTTCCAGCACCTCCACCTGCAGGGCGCAGCTTCTCCAGACATCACATCCCATGCAGGCTTCAGGGCTAACGTCCCAACCAAGGCTCACCTGTTCTGCACACCTACTTTACCTGCTCAAGATCTCCCCAAGCATGCCATCCCTGTGTACCAGTGAAGCCTACTTGGAATCACTGATCCCAACCATGAGGGAGGAAGGCCTTGTCCAGATTCCTCCAGGACAGCCCTCAGAGAGCATGCTCCATGGGCCCTCAGCCCCAGAGGCGGTCCCTCGTGGGCACCAGCCCTCTGAAAGCATGAGAAGAAGAACCTTCTCGTGGTTCATGTCATCTGCCCCTCGGAACTACAGCCGGTCTCCTCCTCCAGCAGTGAGGTGACCAGCCTTAAAGGCAACATGCCTGTGGCCCAGGCTATGGCTGCAGAGCAGGGATGCTGAGTGCAGCTCCTGGCCTCTGGGCCTACCATCCCTCACCCAGCCTCCCTGGCCACACACTGTGCTGTCCAGTCAGGGCTGGACCCCCTTGGAACTGGAGTTGCCTGGATTTACAACAATCAGCTATGCTTTCATCTCAGGCTTGAGGCCAAACATAACCGCAAGCCTGGGTACCACAAGGCCAGTTACCATCATCCCTGGGCAGAGACATCACGGGTGCTCTCTAGTTATGTTCGCATCATGAGAAAAACCAAGCAAGCCAGTTGCTAAAACCTCCAACCCAGTGCTCTCCCAACCTTTCTATCCTGTGGCACACTTGAACCTACAGTTAAACTTCCATGCCACACTTAAATCATGTTGATTCAAAAAAGTAGAAAACACAATATACTTACTGTGCTTTAAACTTCTTTCAAAAATAATTAATGATCTTTAAAGTTTTTTACGGCACACCAGCATGCCACAGCACATCAGTTGAGAAAATCACTGCTCTGACCTTAAAAAAAGTTACCTCTGAGTAAAAACTGCAAGAGACAGTAACAGTGAAAAGAAAAAATACAGCAGAACCTCCACAGCTGACCAGCTCTTCACGCTGACCTGATCCGCAGAAGCCGGACATGTACCACTCGTATGTGTCAGTACAGCAGGCACAGTTCCTGTGTGGACCACCTCCGTGGCGGCCCGTTGGTTGCAGCCCCTTGTATGGTCACCTTACAGAGGTTCTGCTGTACTTCCTAATCACTCCCAAACCTTTCCCTAAGACTCAGGCCGCCTCCCTTCTCCAAACACTCTGTAATTCTGTCTACTCCGCTATACCTGTGCCCAGCTTACACCCTACCCTCAAAAACACAAAAATGATCACTTCCCCAATCACCTCCATTCTAAAAGTTGTTTTAAAATATAAAGGCAGCCTTCCTGCCTAGGGCAGGCTGGTCCTCTTGCTCAGGAAGAACCAGGAGTTACTCTTGGGAAGAAAGTTCAGCTGGTCTGAAAATTCAGAAATAAGCCACGGAGGGAAAGGCATCTCTCAAATGTCACTGTGGGTTTCCACTCTCCCTTCCCAAGCCGAGCTGGGGAAGGGCATTTCAGGGCCTCCCAGAGAAAGCAGCACTCAGGAAATCTGGCAGAGATAGATTCAAGATCAATAAAACACAGCTGCATGTCAGGAGGAACACGAGTAAGCGTGAGCATGCTGAACAGTAGGAAATCCAAACTGCTAATAAACCGAGGGGCCAGTTAAGATTCTGGAAGAAGCTGGGAAAACAAGCCACTTGAGACCCTTCTTGGCTGGAAGATTCCCTAAAGCTCTCCTCAGTAGCAGCAACAATCCCCAGTGTACTGAGTACAGAAGGCACAATTGCGTTTGCAGGCTCTATGGCTAAGTTTTAGTTAATAATGACATTGATGGTAAATACCATGTTTCCCTGAAAATAAGACACTGTCTTATATTTATTTTTCCTCAAGAAGACACACTAGCGCTTATTTTCAGGGGATGTCTTCCTCTGCGCGCAGAAATGCATAGCGTGACTATGAAGATAAGCTGCATAGCCACGCCCATCACTGGGTCTTAATATCGGGATAAGGCTTATATTTAACAAATGCATAGAAATCCTGCTAGGGCTTATTTTTTGGGTAGGTCTTATTTTCAGGGGAACACGGTAGGTCTAACCATTTTGCCCAGGCTAAGTTTAAGTCTCATATTCCTGGACTCAAGGGATCCTCCTGCCTAAGCCTCCAGAGTAGCTGCCACCAAGCACAGCTCATGGTATTCTTCATCTATAACTAACACCAACGACAAGACTCCTGGCCGTGCACACCATGGCTCATATCCATAATCCTACCCTCAGGAGGCTGAGGCAGGAGGATCCCTGGAGCCCAGGACTTTGAGCTTGCTGTGAGCTAGGCTGACACCACCACACTCCAGCTTGGCACGAGTAAAATTGTCTCCAAACAAATCTAACAAAATTTAGATTCTGTTAAATCTGTCCTTCTTTCAGAAACTTTTCCTACTTTTCCATTCAGAACACTCTGCACAGAATGAGGAGCTAACGGGGGTCTGCTTAGTTAACAAATAAAAGTGGTGCATCGATATCACCATGTTTATACTGGGTGATGCCTTCTCCCTGCAAACGGCTCTAAACTACTACAAGCCACTGACTCATCCATTCAAATAAGGATTGAGTGAGCATTTCCACACTGAACTAGAATTAACCATCAAGGGAGCTCAGCAACGCGTCTGTTTTCACAGGACTTAAGACCGTCCCGAAGCCCCTGCATCTGCTCTGCTTGCTATTTAGTTACTGTGAGATCCCTCCAGCTGGGTGCTGACAGGTTATCTGTGACCTGTACATGAATTATGCCCCCCACCTCCAGACAAAACACGTCCCCAAGAAAAGCTGCTGCTGTACCCGGGCCATTCCCAGCCAACTGCACCCTCTCCTCCTACTAGAGACAGGAGGACCTGTCCTAAGCCAACTCTGGAACTTAGTCACATCTCCTAGTGCAGAGGTTCTCAACCTTCCTATTGCCGTGACCCTTTAATACAGTTCCTCATGTTGTGGTGACCCCAACCATAAAATTATTTTCATTGCTACTTCGTAACTGTGATTTTGTTACTGTTACAAATCATAATGTAAACATCTGATATGCAGGATACGTTTTCATTGGTCATGACCCGCAGGTTGAGAACCGCTGTCCTAGTGGTATATTTTATTCATGTATCTCTGCAGAGAGCAATGCACAGCCTCACTCAGACAACACACATCAGAAAGGCCACAAAGCCAGGCCTTGGGGCAGTGTGTGCACCCAGAAACCTTAGCCTGGAAGGGCCTCTGGGTCACGCTGTCCTGTGCATGGCATCCTCCAGTGTGAAAGCATAGCACACTTGCTCCAGGCCCAGATCAGCAGCCCTGACTTGCTGTGAATTCAAGGGCCTGTCACCACACAGAAACCTGCCTCCCATGGGAGAGCTAAGAATTTGGGAGGTGACAGCTGAGTCCCCTTCGGCCTACACATCCTGTTCCCTGTTCCACACCCACAGGGTTGTATGGGCTGAGCCTGCCACGCCTGCTGGCCTGCATCCTTCCTGGAGTGAGCAAGGCTGCAGAGGGCAATGCAGACCACCTGGAAGGTCTGGCCAGGGAGCTGACAAAGGGTCTCCCTCTGTCTTCCGAATAACATGCTCCTAAGGCAGCCTGAACGCTCATCCAACTCCTATGTGTACACACCACATACACGTGCACACCGACACTGCACACACCCACGAGGCAGGTCCTCTCACACTGAGCCAATGTCGCTGAAGTCCGTAACCTCCACTGTTTTCCCTAGGAGGTATTTCTTCAGCCACCACTTCTGCAACCTGCCGTTGATTCCCCAATTAAGCTGGGAACCGCCTTCCCACCCCAGCCCCACACATAATCTGTTGCCAGAACCTGTCTAAATATGCCCTTTGTGACAGACGCCGTCCTCTAACTTGAGAATTTAACTGATCTCTCCTTTAGTTTCGTTTGCAAATCCGAGCAGCAGTCAGTGGCAGCTCTTTAACAACTCACCTGTGATCTTAAGACACTTTCCAATTAAACAGAAATGATGAGACCGGCTTTATGTTGGGTCTGCACAAAATAAAAAAGGAGTCCACTCAACAGCAGAGTCAGACCACGGTGGACTTTCCAAGCTGGGGCACGAGCCGTGTGAACACACCTGTTGGTTTTCACAAGGTTTTAGAAAAGTGAAAGTACGTTTAAGTAAAAGCAGGTTCAGATTCCTGTGCAATCTCGCGTCACTCCTCCACACCCTAAATTGAAACTCACCCACCTCTCCCCTCCAGGTGCTGATGTATGAATCGAGTTGAGTGTAGAAATAAAAGACAAAGTGCTCAGCCCTGGGGAATAAGGCGGGCCGCACAACGGCCTCCCAAAGATGCCCAAGTCCTAATTCCCAGAACCGTGAAGGAGACTTCATGTGGCAAAGACATTCTGTACACAGGTTTAAAGATTTTGAGATGGACGTTTTGAGACAATTCCAGACTGTACAGTTGGCCCAATGAAACCACAAGATCCTTCTAAGGCAGCAGTAGGGCAGAGTGAAGGACCGAGGGTCGCCGGCAGCCCCTGGAAGCGGGAAAGGCAAGGACTGGGCTCTCCCCAGAGCCCCCGGAAGGGACGCAGCTGTTGATTTTAGCCCTGCAAGAGCCACTGGGGCTTCTGAGCGTTAGAACTTCAATACATGTGTGTCCTTTTAAGCTGCTGAGTGTGTGCTGATTAGTTATAGCAGTGATAGGAAATGAATACACAGCTAAGGGAGAGAAAGACCAGAACTCATAAAAAAGCCCAGCATCACAGTCTCCCAAAGGCCCAAAAAGGAGGCTCCCAGAAGCTGGAGGGAAGGTTAGAAGCACACAGCTTAACAGGGGGAAAATGTGTACAGGAGTTTTTAAAAAGGTCACGGCCCAGCCAGGATGGACTTGGTAACCTCAAGGTGGGCAGCGGCTTCCACGTTCCCATGGAGAAGCGCCCACGAGCAAGGGGAGTGTCGAAGACACAGACTCAGCGGTCATGGTGACTTAGGGAGTTTTAGGGCTGCCGTAAAACAGCAACGCAGACCAGAGGCTTAAACAACAGACGTGTGTTTCCCACAGTTCTGGAAGCCGTAGGTCCAAACCCCAGGTGTCTGCAGGGCCCGTTCCTTACAAAGGCTCTCGGGGAAGGTCCTCCCTCACCTCTCCCCAGCACTCTGCATGGCCCTTCTCGGCAGGGCCCCATCCAAATGTCCTTCTCATATGAGCTCTAGTCACTGGAACAGGACCCACCCTAATATGACGTAACCTCATCTAAATAATTACACCTGCAAAGACCACTTCCAAATAAGGCCACATAGCTACCAGGGCTCAGGACCAGGACGTATTTTTTTTTTTTGTGGGGAGGACACAGTTCAACCCGCAACAGTCTAGTCTCTCCCCTGTACTAACAAGAACACAGCGTAGGAACGTTGAAAGCATTCACTCATTATGCTTAAAGCACTCACTCATTAATCTAATTCTTGTGTCCAGGACAGGCCTGGCCACTGGCCTAGCCACGCTCTTCACGGATACACACAGAAGCAGCCGCTCAGGAGGTGGAGCTGCTCCTTCCCAGGGGGTGAGGCGGGGCTGGACCCAAGCATGTCATGGTCTACAGTTACACCCTCCTGACACCCTGCCCCTTCTGCGCGCTCAATCCTCGTAACAACGTGGAGAATGTCACAATTAAAAACAGGTCCCTGCCTAAAACCCAACACCAGACTTTCCAGGATGGAAAAGGAGGTGCCATGGGACTTAGAGAAACATGGGAGGACAAATCCTGAGCTCTGCCCGGTCCCCAGAGGGACATGGTAGTGGGCAAGGGTGGTCGATGCCACCTGGCTCCTTTCACAGGCCAGAAGTCAGTGTGACACCACCTTGTCCTCTTCCCAGCCAATAACCACCAGCCCGAAACAGTCATCAGGGTCCCAACAATTCTCTGGCCAGACCACACAGCCAGAGCTTTATGACTGACAGACATGGGACAAACATCTGACGTCCAGTCTGGGGCTGCCCGCCTAACTTGGCCCACATGGATGCCCCAGGCCCTTGGCTTTTGGCCTTTAACATGTACAAATCTAGAACAAATAAGGATTATTCTTGAAAGTACACAAGTGGATCTGGAGATGGCCAGTTTACTAGGGAATCATTTCAAATTTAAAACACAGAGGCACTCGGCAGGTTCAGAGCCAAATCCCCCACCAATTAAAATGAGCAGAAAGCTGTTTTAAATGGTTCTACACAATTCCAGAAACATACTCCATCAAAAGATTTATCTAAATCCTTGCCAGAGCTGCCTCAGGGGTCATTTAGTGTAGAAAGCAAATTTAGGAAATGGAATCTGAATAGAGGGCTGTGATCCCGGGGACCGGACATGGACACCAACTCTCGTAAACAGGAGAGGGTGACAAGCTAAAGACATGAGTCACCTCCTGCGGGCATCTCTTGGCTCCTTCAAGCCCATCACTCTGGCAGCTAAATTACTCCTCCTGAAGTTCACTCCGCGCCTTTTACAAATCCCATTTGAGAAATATCAGTCCTCCTGAAAGGATCCCTTTAGAGAAGCTCAAAATCTGGCATCTCTATCATCTCAAGATGCCGACTGAAACCTGACCACCTAATTACGCACCTGACCCCATGACTCGACCTCGGGGCTCTGTCAGTGCCAGGAGCTGCCAGGGTACCTGAAGAGATAGCCCGGGTTTCTCAAAGAGGCACCACTGGTGCTGGCACTGGCATTTTGGTCAAGAGAATTCTACGTGGGACGGCCCATCCAGCTCACTGAGCAGGCTGGGTGGTCTATCTGGGCCTACCGGGCACTAGAAGGCCTCCCTGCCAGCCAGCTAATTTGGAAAGTATATGCACTCTCCTTCATCTGCACAAGGTCAGGCTTAAGGTGGGACCAAAAGGTGTCAAAACCATAGTCAGGAGCTCTGTGCCCATATCTGGTGAACAGGGGCAACCTCAGGGATGAGGTACTGCCAGTCCCCACACAGGGCTGCCGGCCCCAAGGCCCCACAACCAACTGCTGCAGTAACAGCAGCTGGGTGGAACAAACGTCTCATATCCCAAGGCTGCTTTAAAGATCTCAGGCCTTAAAGATCTCCAGGAGTTGACAGGGAGCAATAACCCCGATGCAAGCTACTCACACAATCACAGTCCACAACAGGCTCCTTACAAGTTTCAAGGTTTAATACCAGTCACTGTCACGTTTCAGAAGGTCCCTGTGACCACAGGATATCCACAGTAACCTCACTATGGTTTTTCTGTTTAAAGGGCCTCCACTGCCACATTCCTGCTAGTCTGACACCAGATCCATTAAAAAAGAACAATACAGGCAATCCTACCACACCAAATTCTCACAAAGCTGGAGACAACCAGCTCTAAGTCCTCCACCCCAGTCAGAGTGTGCAACGCAGAGTCTATCCCTTCTAGCACCAGTTTAATAAGCAATCCTCACCGCACCTCACAGGGTTAAAAGGATCAGGAAATGCAATGGTATGTACAAAGGTGCTTTGTAAACAGTAAAGTCAGACTGTCAGTGCAACAGTATTAATAGTTGTTAGTCACCAGAAAAGCAGTGGGCCTAACTTACTCCACACAGCAGGAAAAATTTTAAATAAATCTAGAGCAAGAACCCACTGCTCAGAAATAGGACGGATCATCCCCCTTACACTGCGGAAGACGCCAAGGTTCTCCCAAGTTTTTTCCCTCCCACCCTATAGTTGAGCTGTGTGGCTTAACACTGCCTGTTACAATTGCTGGTTGTTATCTCAGTACCACTGTCAAAATATTACGAGCCAAAGACTCCAAGAAGAAATAAAACACAATGATAGCCACTGTCAATTAACAAAACCACTGTAGATGAGCTCATCAAAATGATTCTGAACTTGAAAACACCATAAACACAGGCAGGCAAGTATCTGTTCTTTAAAACACAAACGTGAAGCACCCGTGGACCCGCTCGACTCTGCGTGCAGGACGGACAGAGCGCCCCGTAGCAAGCGCACTCCACCCCACCAGGCCTCTGACCAGCACCGACGGAGGAGCTGCTTCCCCCGTGAAGGAGGTAAAGGAAAACAAGGAAAGAAATCAACCCGGCAAAGGACAGGCAGCTGGCGTTTGTGTCTTCTCACCACTGGCAAAGACCCAATGAAGGAAAGCAGTATGGTGATTTCTCAAAGTCAAGCAGAATCACCCTGTGGCCCAACCACTCAGCACCTCAGGACATACTGCAGGGAACTGAAAACAGGGGACTCCAACCCGTGTACACCTGTGTTCACAGCGGTAATGCTCACAGTAGCCAAAAGATGGACACAGCCCACGTGCCCAGCAGCACATGAAGGGATAAACACAATCGGCTCCCTTCTTCCAAGGGAGACCAGTCAGCCAAGAAGGGAGGCCGGTGCTGGTGTGCACCGCAGCCCTGGATGGATCTCAGAACACACAGCAAGTGAATGCCACCAACCAGAGAATGCCACACCGTGCCACTCACGTCCAGAACGGGTTAATCCACAGGGAGGGCTGACCATGGGCTGCAGAGAGGCACAACTAGGGAATGACTCCAACTGGGGACGAACCTGGGAACCAGACAGAGGTGGTGACAACACGGCATTGTGAATGTATTAAAACGTGTGTTTAATATGGTTACTTTCGTGTTATATGAATTTTGTCTTGATAATTTTCTTTATAAAGGGGCCCTACACCCCTGGGATCGCAGCCCTCACTGAATCCCCACAAAGACCAGCTGTGCCCAAAGGAAATTTTTGGAATGAAAAGGCTGGTGACCCTGGGGCCTGGGAAAGACAGCAAAAAGCCACCTTAACAGGAAGGACTAACTGGCACGGCAGTGTCACCTGACAAGCCCTGCAGGAGACAAGGCCGCTTCAGCACGTGGGCCGGCTGCCCCTGATGGCCCTCACCTGCAGTCAGAGCTGGACCATGAGGGGCTTCCCAGACACCCCTCACCTGCAGTCAGAGCTGGACCATGAGGGGCTGCCCCTGATGGCCCTCACCTGCAGTCAGAGCTGGACCATGAGGGGCTGCC
>NW_003852528.1:349142-357782 GCF_000181295.1 Otolemur garnettii | reverse complement strand
GCAGTCAGAGCTGGACCATGAGGGGCTGCCCAGACACCCCTCACCTGCAGTCAGAGCTGGACCATGAGGGGCTGCCCAGACACTCCCCCAGCAGAGAAGAACGGAGCCCGGTTCACCAGGAGCCAGCTGGCCGTGAATAGAAGAACCTTTCATTCCAGACGCCCATGTGGCCACAGCGCCCTTACAGGAAAGTTCGTAACGGTAAACAACCACGAAAATGGATTCTCGGCTTCTACAGCTGGGGAAAGCTGCTTCCTGATAACTTTGTTTCCTGATTTTATTTCCAAGATTATTAAACTAGGCACCTTTCAACCTTAGCCAGTAACAACAAAATCCTTAATTCTTCTAAGGCCTAGACTATCAAAGGGAAAGAAACAGATTATTCGAATTATAAATCTACGTCTATCTGCGTGACTGATAGGTAGACAGGCAGGCAGATGTATAATGCTCACTCACTCTTTATAAATACTGACAAGCTACCGGCTATGTAACACGAATATTTAAAAAATTATAGTGAGCTATTTAAATAAATTAAGGTCAAATATACTTTACAATTTACCATCCTAACCATTCTTTACCTGTGAGCGCAAGGGTGTTAAGTCACTCCGACTACTGTATACTTCCTACAAGTTCTAGAAGTCTTGATCGTGTGACTGATGTCTCCCAAAACACCTTGGGGGTGTCAAGGAGCACGGGCATTGGTCCTGGGTTACATACAGGACAGGAGGCAGAGGGCCTGTCCTCACCAAGGAAGGCACGGGACACAAGGCAGGCAGCCGGAGATGGGCAAGGTATGTCCCCATCTGGCTCTGGCAGTGGCAGCCTCATGATGGGGAACAGAGGGGCCCACTGCAGGATTCCACAATGGTGAACCACTCCTGGTTAGACAATGAGTCCTTTACAGCTACAGCAATCAGCAGTGGCCCCAGAACTGAGGCTTCCTCTGGAGCTCTCTGCCGCGCTCCCCTGCCATGCTCAGGTCCCTGACCCCTGCAAGCTAGCAGCAGCACCCTGACTCTCCCAAGGGACCAGCATGACCAGGCAGCTAGACAGTCTCGGGTACAGCCAGGGCCCTGTCTGCAGACACTGCACCCCTTCCGTGCAGCAAGAGCCGCCCCACCAGCCCTGCTCAGACCAGGCTCTGGTTTGGTGTTTTCTTCAGGACAAAGGCAATCTATGAGGTCCAGGCCCGCAGACATGGGGCTTTTGTGCCGGGCTGAAAGGAGGATTACATTTCAGGAATAGCAAACCTACTCCTCTCCTGGGGGAGGGCGGCCAACACGCTGGTGGTGAATGCACTTTTTGTTTACTGGCTCAATTAGCAGAGCCTCGGAGGCGATGACGACACACACTCTCCAGTCAGCGAATGTTCAGAATGCTCAGAGTTAACCGGCCCAACACAAACCACCAGGGGAATGGGGGACAGAAAATTGCTGCCTCCACCAGCCACACAGCCACACTCTGGGCAGCGAGGGACTCTTGGCCACCACCAATCCCAGCAAGTGACCAGGGACACAGGAGCTTCAGATGACTTCCCCAAAAGGACAGACTCCCCTTCAAGCAGGCACTTAGCAAAAGGCAACAACTCAGTCTGGCAAAGGCTCTGGGCCAGAGGTCCAGAGAATCAGGTTTAAATTAAAGCCCTAAGGCCGCACAGTCCAATCCATGCTATCTCTATTTTCTATGTCACTCATTGAAGTTCAGAATCCAAACTGAAGATCTCAGAAAACATCCAGGATTCGTCGTTTGTTCTTGTTTGGTTTTTCTCGTCCCTTCCCTCCTGGTTTGCTCAGCCGTTTCCTGCCCTTGACACCTTCTCTGGAAGGTCACGCGCATATGACTGTTCAGTAACTGTCACGCGGAGCCAACAGAGACCCAAAAGGATGTTGCTTGACTGCCTGAACAGCCGGATAAGAACTTTCAAATCAAGGGAACCAGTGGTGGGAAATGTGTAGAGAGATTAAAAGGAATAATCTGATCACTGCCCTTAACACTGAGAAACCACACTGCCTTTAGACCAGTGGCTGAATGTACTTTACCAGACAGTGCAGACTGACTACATTTTGTTAAATAGTTTAGCAAAAATAAAAAAGCTTAATACATAATACATACAGTCAAATCAATCTACTGAGGCCTTTCCATTAAGGTAACATCTTAATGCCTGGTGGCAAGGGGGACAGAGTATTAACAGATACTATTGGAATAATCCCCACTCCCATCAGTTACACCAAAGAACCTCACAGAGTCCACCCAGCCCCACATACTTGGGTCTCAGAACACATTCATAGGCTGACTGCTGCTAAGCGGACAGTAATTTATTTAGGCAACGTCCCTGCAGGACACCGGCCTCTCCCAGGCCAGGCTCTGCCTTCATAAGAAGAAGGCACTCAGGGCCTGGTGAACTCAGAGGGTCCTGACCAAGACAGGAAGAACTGAGTCATGCAGAGATTGTGCCAGCAGCACAGGACAACTGACCAGAATGCCAACCAGCCAGAGGGTCCTGCCCAGAGACAGCTTGAGCCATCAGAACACGCAGGACCTCCAGCCTCTCCACTGGCCATGCTCAGGACTAGGATGAGGATTTAGACTTTAGAAATGCACACTCCACGTGGTAACAGGTAGCCTGACCCATCCACCCTAACCTGACTCTCCAGATTAGCTGGGCTCTTTTCTCTCCTAAGACTTACCTGCTAGGCCTGTCACACTGCACGTGCTGGAGCAGTGGGGGGCAGAGCGCTCAGCCCTCAAGTGACACCAGTGTTGCTTCCAAGCCTCCTTCCACCCACCCACCCCAAACTGTAATTACATCACTTAATTAAATATCACACAAATCAGTTAAATAGGAGTTTTAATAAGAGTAATTACATCATTTGATTAAACATTACACACACTGATTTAATAGGAACGTAAGAGGTTTTTCCTCTGGAAATCATGTTGAATGTTTTGAGAAGCCTCAATGAAGACAAGCTGCTTTAAAAAAAAGTTTAGATAAGCATGGGCAAGACAGCTCTCACAGAGGGTGTCTAACATGAGCTCGTGAGCTGTTCATTTACATGCAATTGCTCACGTTCCAAAAGGAACACGAGGTCTGCCCTCAACCCCGCCGTCCTGGGAGCTCTCTCGGACCAGGCTGTGGTCCTGTTCACTTGTGCAGCCTCGGTGTCCAGCAGGTGTGCGCACACAGCAGGTCTCCAGTTGACGGGGCTCAAGCCAGTGAAGAAATGCACCCAGCAGCCAGCCGCTGCAGTCAAAGCCCTAGGGGCAGGTGTTACTGCATTTCAAAGGTTAAGATGTGCCTTCTGGTCAAAGTGATGGGGAAGGAGGTCACCACTTCTCACAGAGATATACAGTAGGCCAGGAGCCCAGAGGGCAGGGAAGATAGATTAGAGGGCAGGAAGGTTCCAGGATGAGGAAGAGCACAGCAGGGGCAGGGCGTCCAGAGGGCGGGAAGGACCCCAGTACCCAGTGGTGGAGTCTGGCTGCCGGAACTCTCGCTTTTTGGGAAAGCTACCCCAGCCCACAGGACACTGGACCCAGGGAGGCCACAGGTTGTGGTCTACACAGGAGCTCCCAGTTCACCAAATGCCCTTCCCTGGCCGTATGTGAATATCGAAAAGACCTGAGCCACACAGCACACAGTGGGCCAGCTGACAAAGGGCAGGGTACTCTCTCACCTGAGGCACACAGCACACAGTGGGGCAGCTGACAAAGAGCATGGCACTCTCTCACCTGAGCCATACCAGCACACAGTGGGGCAGCTGACAAAGGGCACGGCACTCTCTCACCTGAGGCACACAGCACACAGTGGGCCAGCTGACAAAGGGCACGGTACTCTCTCACCTGACGCACACAGCACACAGTGGGGCAGCTGACAAAGGGCACGGCACTCTCTCACCTGATGCACACAGCACACAGTGGGGCAGCTGACAAAGGGCACGGCACTCTCTCACCTGAGGCACACAGCACCCAGTGGGGCAGCTGACAAAGGGCACAGCACTCTCTCACCTGAGGCACACAGCACCCAGTGGGGCAGCTGACAAAGGGCACAGCACTCTCTCACCTGAGGCACACAGCACACAGTGGGGCAGCTGACAAAGGGCACAGCACTCTCTCACCTGAGGCACACAGCACACAGTGGGGCAGCTGACAAAGGGCATGGCACTCTCTCACCTGAGGCACACAGCACACAGTGGGGCAGCTGACAAAGGGCATGGCACTCTCTCACCTGAGCCACACAGCACACAGTGGGGCAGCTGACAAAGGGCATGGCACTCTCTCACCCACAGGGGCTCTCAGCAACGCTATATGGCTAATACTTTCTTCCTTGGAGCTGTCAAGCAATACCTAAGAAAGTTCAAAGCCAAACAATGCTGGTAGTAAAGCAGGGAGCAGGGCTCAGACTAAGGAATTACAGGACAGAGTCCACCACACAGCAAGGCACATTTGCCACTTCATTCCAAGGAATCCACAACGTCCAGATGAGTTGTCTTTGGAACAAAAATCCACAATTTCCTTAAAACACAAAGAGCTATCCAAGAGGAAATACTGGAAAAGGGCCAGGCAATGGGTTTAGATGAAAAGGAAGTGCAGACAAGCAGTGTGTCAACCTTAGCCAGACCAGCGCCGGCCAACACATCCCCAGCAGCCACGGGAACGGTGCCCCATCTGCGCGGCCCAGTCAGGCAGCCACCAGCCACATGCCACTATCGGACCTGAGTAAGGTGGCTGGTGAGGAACTGAATCTTTAAATAGTCACACCTGGCTAGTGGGTGCCATACCGGAGAGTATAGAGCTAGAAACCATACTGGTAATCATACTTAAAATGTTTTCTTAGGAATCGTAAGACACACAGGATTTCTTTAGTACCACCAGCCAGGCACCATCCTTACCACGGTGCACATCATCGCCACGTATCATCATCCTGATATAAATGTTCTTAGCTGGTTGCCCTTATGTACTTTACAGATGAAGAACCAGAGGCTGATGGGGCTGGAACCTAAATCTTTGGATTTAAAGGAATCATGGGATACCCAAAGGAAATTTTAAGAAAACTAGATTATAATTCACTGGCCAACAGTCAGCACTAAAACCATCCAACTACCAGAAAGGGATGAGACAATCCCCGTCCCAGTGCACAGCTGCTTCCCCACAGTCCCTGCAAAGACAGGACAGAGGCCGAGCTGGGGGGGGGGGTGCCTCCCACCCTGCCAGCGACCAGGCTATTTGTGAGATGAGTCTTTATCCCCTTTTTAAAAAGGGACTCGATCTTCACCATATAATGTATGCTTGAGTTTTAACATTCCTTTTGGCCAGCAAGGCAGAGAGACCAGCTTTAAGGAAGCTGTTGTTTTCTTCAAAGGAACCTCCTGCCCCCGACGCAGGCCCCATAAATAAAGGGGCTGGTAGGTGGCAGCAGCTGCTGGGGAGGGGCAATGTGAGCCTTCTCCACCAGGGCAAAAGTGCTGGGGGAAGAAACAAGTGCGACAACCCATTCCCATCGGGCATGGCCCACCCAGTACAGCCAAGACTGAGTGGAGGAGGAGCCTGGGATGCACTGTGGACAACACGAGGACTTTACCTTTGGATTTCTCCTCAAAACGCAGAAGAACAGAAACAGAGAAGACAAGAAAGGGAAAGACCAGAGCAAGTGGGGCTCCCTCATCTCACTTTGGGCCAAACTGGGTTTCCCTTAGATCAGTGGTTCCCAAACTTCCTAATGCCGCGGCCCTTTAATACAGTTCCTGTGGGTTGCAACCCACAGGTTGAGAACTGCTGCCTTAGGTACACAATTCTGCTTTTAATGTTCAATTCTATAAACACTGATAAATTCATATTGATTAAGAGACCACAAACCAGAAAAAAGATCGCGTGCATTCTCAGCTACTGATTAGCAATGGGAATTCCAGAGAATGCCAGAGAGCCCAGAAATTAAAACTACCCACAGTTCAAGTCTTAGAACCAGCAGGCTCCAGAAAAAGACCCACATGTCCTGTGGAGAGAAGCCCAGAGGGCTTGCCTAAGGGCAGACTGTACACCCTGCCTGGGAGCACAGCCAACATACCTGCCCAGGCACAGTTCCTCTAGGGCTGTCCTCGGACCTGTCCACATGGACCGTGCTCAGGAGCTGGGAGCTCAGGACTCTGGGCTCAAAGGCATGATGTGTCCAGCTCACTTTCTGTTTTGCCCTTTGCTTCCTCGAAGGCCACTAACAGCCTCTCGGACCGCAGTTTCCCTATCTGTAACGCTGAAGCACAAAGCCTATCCGGCAGGTCGCTGTGGGGAAGGGGAGTCAGTGGCGAGGAGCGGCGTCTGCTCATACTCACACACCTCCCCTAGGATGCCGGCTCACAGCGTCAGGCATGTGGCATAATGTGCCTTCCAAAAATGCCAACGGCCCAAAACCCAGAACCTGTCAATGTGTACCTTACATGGCAGAGGGCACTGCACACGGGATTAAGGATCCTGAGATGAGGGGGTCCCTGTGGATTATCCAGCTTGGTCTGATGTGATCACAGGGGTCTTCTCAGCGGGAGGTGCTAGTCAGAGACAGACAGAGGGCAAAGTGACGGTGGAACTGAGAGACAGAGAAGGCTCAAGGTGCCGCCCTGCAGGCTGAAGATAAAGGATGGAGCACAGGCCAAGGGCTGCAAGGAGGTCGGAGAAGCTGGACAAGGCAAGGGAACAGATTCCTTCCCGGGGGGACAGGCTTGCAGACATATTTAAAGACTCTTAAGAATTTAGGAGAAGCAGCATGTGTGTTTTTAGCCACTAACTGTTGCAATTTGTTATACCCCTGACAAGTGCCATGTGCATCCCCCCGCCCACCCACATGGGGCTTCTTCCTGCCTGAAAGTCTGTTCCCAACTCTAAGTCAACATTCACCGGACACAGGATTGCTTAGCAGATGCTCACCAAGTGCTAAGTACTAGCAGCTTTCGGATATGCCTTCCCCTTGACACGGAGGAGCCCCAATCTCCTCAGGCTATTCAAACAGGTGGCTGAATCAACTAAGTGACTGAGTAGGCATCTAGGCTCAGCACAGCTCCTGGCTCACAGCAGGCCGCCCGTGACCAGCAGCAACTCTGATCCCATAAGTACCCCCTCTGACCTCAAAAACTAGCTGGTGGAACTTCATCAGGCCCCAGACAAATTCCACTCCTGCCTCAGTGTAACAAGCTGCCACCTCTGGGTACCTGCTCTTGTGCTGAGCCCCTGCTCAGGGTCACAAGGTCAGTTCAGGGGTTCCCACCAAGTCAGAGCACCAGAGACAGAAGTACATTGGCAATGGCACCCAGGCCCCCAACACAGGCAGGGACAACCTCCCAGAAGGCGCCCACCCAGCATTTCTTGACACCAACAAGATGGCTGCAAAGCCACCTTTCAGAAATGTCTCAGCTCCAAACCCAAAGCTTCCTCTGGAATGATAAAGAACGTGCCCACCTTCCTATTCCCGAGCCCCTCCACATGTCTGGAGGCCACTGTCACCTTCCCCTAAGTCTTCCTTGTCCTCCTCCTCCTTCTCCACCCCACCAGGTTCCCTCCAGGTCTGAACACCTCGCATCTCATCCCCTCACCACAGGGGTCCCATCCTTAACACCCCCAGTGCCACTCTCCTCTTGGCCACCATGTCAACTGTCCCCCTCTTGCCCCCCCCCACACCTCCAGGTGAGAATTTAGATAGTTTAACAGTCCCACAGGTGGAATGGGGTGGGAAGGAGGCTGCTGACGTGTCACTGAAAACGTGGGCTCAGAGCTCCCCAGCTGTCTCCTGGCATAAGCCCTGAGCTCCACAGAAACACACTTCCATAGGGGACACAGGGCATGAGAATGCTGCCAGGAGGAGCACAGACACAGCTGTGGGTGGGACCCTCACAGGGACAGCGACTGGGTGCACAGAGAGAAGGATGGACAGGCAGGGGGCTGAGCTAAATCATGCTCAGAGTCCATTGCCTGCCAAGGGCAGGGGCTCCAAGAGGGCAGGCAATGGGTCAGCTGAGGGCACTGAGAAGGCCGGCATCTCCAGACCACTTCACCATTTCCCCTGGATCTCCATTTCTGAACGTCGGCAAACCGCCTTAGGACAGAAACAGAACAGACTTCTAGCCAGCACAACTGAGCTCCCTGCACACACCCTGCCGACAGCTGCCCACCGGCCAGGATGTGGGCACACTGCTGGTGTGGCTCCCACCCAAATTCATACCCACCCAGAGACACACACAGAATCAAAGGCCATGTGACAAGAGGCAGAGGCTGGAGCGATGCCGCCACAAGCCAAGGGATGCCCAGGATTGCCAGAGCCACCAGAACCTGGATGAGCCAAGGAAGGATCCCACCGGGGACCACCAGAACCTCGAGGAACCAAGGAAGGATCCCGCTGGGGGCCACCAGAACCTGGATGAGCCAAGGAAGGATCCCGCCGGGGGCCACCAGAACCTGGATGAGCCAAGGAAGGATCCCGCCGGGGGCCACCAGAACCTGGATGAGCCAAGGAAGGATCCCGCTGGGGGCCACCAGAACCTGGATGAGCCAAGGAAGGATTCCGCCAGGGGCCACCAGAACCTCGAGGAGGCAAGGAAGGATCCCGCCGGGGGCCACCAGAACCTCGAGGAGGCAAGGAAGGATCCCGCCGGGGGCCACCAG
>NW_003852528.1:337250-349122 GCF_000181295.1 Otolemur garnettii | reverse complement strand
AAGGAAGGATCCCGCCGGGGGCCACCAGAACCTCGAGGAGGCAAGGAAGGATCCCGCCGGGGGCCACCAGAACCTGGATGAGCCAAGGAAGGATCTCGCCGGGGACCCTGTGGACTTCTCGCCTCCAGAACTGTGAGCAGATAAAGGGGCCTGTGCCACCAGTGTGGCAGTTTGTTACAGCAGCCACAGGAAACTAAGGCAGGGTCCTTAGCGCAGGGAATCCAAGGGTCTCCTCATGTTTGGTCACAACTTCTGCCTGAACAAGCATCACAGCTCTCCAGGCGCCCACTGGGCACATGGCACAAACTCAAGGCACAGGAGGCGATACCTGTTTGCTCAGAACTCACAACTCAGGCCTGTTTCATACAACAGAACAGTGGTCGTGGCACACTCATGATCTGCGCACTTCGCTGGTAATGAATGCTGACCTTGGGAAAAACTGTAATGGTAAATCAATAAAGATCCCAAGTTAGATACACGTGGATCATTTCAAAAGTTGTGAGATACACAAAAACCAAGAAACGGTAAAATCTGCGCTAACAAATCCAGCCCTCCCCATTGAAACCTGCACAGGTGAATCAGAAAAGATGCTGGTGACCATGTTTCTTGGAAGTGAAATGATAGACCGTAACAGTCTGTCTCAAAACTTTCATAGGAACCCATGTACATTCAGCAGTAATTAAATCTGGAAGCAAATTTAAAAAGCATCAAGAAAACAAAACAACCGAGGGATGGACAAATAAAAGCTAACTCAGCACTGTCAAATGTTAGCTGTAGAATACAGGTAGCCAGAGGACAGGGACACAGTATAAAATTCTACTTTTTGTATGTTGGAGATTTTTTTCATAAAAAAATATTTTTTAGAACAGTTCAATGGCAAAACATTCTTTTAAAGTCTTAGAGACAGGTCTTGATACATCCATCCCCCAGGCTGGTCTCAAACTCCTGTTCTCAGGAGGACCTCCCACCTCAGCCTCCCGAGTAGCTGGGACTACAGGAGCCCACACCATTTTTAAATACTATTAATGAGACACTTGTGTTATTTACACTTTAAGACAGAATTTTTATAACATTTTTTCATCACAAATAACTAGGAAAAGTGCCTTCATGAAAACATTCAAACACAACAAAGAATCATCCCTGGCTAGTCCCTCTGAATCACCCCTCTGTGTGTCACAGGGAGCCATGCGGTGCAGGCAGGAGTCCACGCAGCCACGCAGAGCTCCGTAGGAGAACGCACAGCATAAGACAGATATCGCAAAGGTAGGTGGGACCGTGCACCTGGATTTAAATGCTGGCAAGAGGCACAGACCCCAGGTGGCCTGGGAACGATGCCAGGCTCACACCTGTCCCTGTGTCCAATTCAGGGCAGGCACGTCCTCAACCGTGTCACATGGATAGAAGGAGCGAGAACATTAACTTAACCCTGGGCGGCATGCCTGGAGGCACGCCCAGAGCAGCAGTGCTTCCATGGGGCTCAGAGAGCTGAGCGGGCCACAGTCATCCAGCTCAGAAGACTGAGCTAAGATCTCCCCCAGCATGATGCACCGAGGCCTCGCTGGCCTACTGTCTGTCAGACAAAATCGATTTCTGCGGAAAAAAACACTCAGCATAGTGAGAGCATCCCCCGAGAGTCTGACCACTCAAAAGCAAGGCTCACAGCTGTGATTTAAATCAGGTTTACCAGTGCAAGGAAAGCATCACGGCCTGTCACGGGGTGGTCATTAGTAGCTGACCACTTTAAGATTCAATGGATACAGGCCAGGGTCAGATCATAAATAGATTTTAAAAGGTTGTGTGGGCTGGAAAAAAGTATGCATAACAAAAGCTAACTAACTGCAAAGAGGAAGCCCCACGGACTTCTCCGGAGATGCTTCCCCCTAAATGGAGAAGCACATGTGTCACTCCCGAGAAGAGGCTGGGGAGGTATCTAGATGGTGTGTCAGGGAATGAGAGAGGCAGATACCCCACCCAGCTTCCCAGAGTAGCTGCTTGACCAGCAGGAGCCTGAGTTTCCTCATCTATAAAGAGAGGGTAACAGCGCCGACTTCTCAGGGGCTGTGACAAGGATTAAAGCAAACACACTTAAGTAGCCGGCAGAAGGCCTAGCACATGCCTGACACTCAATAAATGCTAGGCTCCATCTCTCTTGGCATTCAGAGGCCCCTTCCCAAGCAACAGCACTTAATCAGAACCAAGGAAATATGGCAAATTCCTAGAATTTGCCCAGAAAGCAAAAGTCACCCTTACCTAAAAATGAGATTGCCTTATTAACTATCCAAGTCCCCCAGGCTATACACAAAAGTACAACTTCTCATCCAATTGTAAAAATAGAACGTGTTTTTCGAGGACTCTGGATCCAATCAATGGATAAATTTCCTCCACAGAAGGAGCCAAAGCATCTGAGCGTCTGGGTGGAGGGCATCAGAACTGATGAGGACACAGCAAGCTCCTGCTGGGGCCACTGTGGACATCTGGGCAAGAGTGACTACAAGCTACTGCCCAAAAGAGAAGGGCCTGGAAGTGGCAGCAGATTCAAGATGGGAGAAGCAACAAAAGAACCAAAGACTGGCCGGGTACAGTGGCTCACACCTGTAGTCCCAGCTCTCTGGGAGGCTGAGGCAGGAGGATCCCTTGAGCCCAGGAGTTTGAGGTTACAGTGTGTTATGCTGATGCCACTGCACTCTAGCCAGGGCAACAGAGCAAGACCCCGTCTCAAAACCAAAGAAAGAACCAGGGATAGAAAAAAGCGGGGGCAGGAAATAAAAAACTGAGGTGTGGGAAGGGAACTTGCAGGGGGACAGCAACAGGGGATGACCGTTCAACGGGAAAGCCACCGTGTTCCAAGGTACCTGCAGTCCATGCAACTGGAAGACAGTATGCTCTGCCCCAAACACACAGAAGGGAGAGGTGGGCCGGGAGCAGTGGGGAGTGACCAGCAGGTAACAGAAGAGCTACCACCCTCGGCACTCCTCAGCCCCACAGCAGCACAGAGTGGAAGGGCAGCAAGGACCATGCGATTAGTCCCAGTGTGTTACGATGTGAATACACCGCGGGCTCACTAGGGCACGTGGAAATAGAGGGACCGTTCCAATGAAAAAAAAAAATGTTAAAAATATTTTAATATACAAATACATGCACAATATAATGTGACTTAAAAGAGTCCAAACTTGACAGTACCCACAAGAGAATTACAGACGCCTACAATAACTGGTGGGCTGCTTTAAGAAATGCCATTAATACAAATACATGGCTTACAATATCCTCATTTGAGCAAGACAAAGATTCATAAAATGTCTTTCAGACACTTATTATGCCAAGATTATTCTCATTACAACATAAGAATAACTCTTAGTATAAAAGATTAATAAAGGAATCACTTTAGATAATGGTGAATAGCCTTAAAGGTTAAACACAGACTTCCTTTAAGATTGCTTGGGCTCACCCGTTCCATGCCAAAATATAAATACTATGCCCACCATTCTCTCAGCTCAAATATTTTATCATTTGTTGAGATTTGGTTTTCTGATCATTTTGACAATGTCAAGGGATTAGCTAGTTTGCTTTGGAGAAAAACCTCAAGCTAGTCTGTGGAAGGGCCAGAAATGTAAGCTAAAATTACAAACCTTAGATCCTGTAAAATACGCCAGAAGTCGAACTTAGGGGTAAAGGAAGCTTTGTTTCAACTTGACTGGAAGTCAGGGCTTTCTTCTACAAACAGAAGCAGTTCAGGCTCAAATCTGTCAACAGTTTTTAAATCAAAGGCCTTAGTTTCTGCCTTAAACACTAAGTCAATCACAGTTCTAATCCCAAAAAGGCATTTAATGGGCCTTTATTTAAGTTTACAGATACTTTATCCACATTCTGAATCAGCCATGTGGTCCTTTCAACATCCTCACCTGCTAGGAAGATAGCAATGGGCCTGAAAAAATTCTACCTAGGGCCATGATTGTCAGGGTCAGGCCCTAAGCTTTAGAAGGAAGCTGGGCACACCCATGCCCTCCTCTCGGCATCCTGAGAAAGCCCAAGGTAAAAGGTACAACTAGTTAGTTACATACCTGAACCGATCAGAAAACAGCTCCCACCCCACCTCTAAATCCACGGCAGAGCTTCCTAAGCCCTCCTGCCCTTCCCCCTTCCACACTCTGGCAGCCCCAAACCATAGGGTTCCTAAAGGTCATTTGCTTGGTGATCATTTCTTTTCTTTTTCTGGGTGGGGGGGACAGAGTCTCACTCTGCCACCCTGGGTAGAATACCATAGCATCACAGCTCACAGCAACCTCAAACTCTTGGATTCAAATGATCCTCCTGTCTCAGCCTCCCAAGTAGCTAGGACTACAGGTGCCCACCACAATGCCTGGCTAGTTTTAGGGACAGGGTCTCACTCTTGTCCAGACTGGTTTTAAACCCCTGAGCTCAAACAATCCACCTGCTTTGGCCTCCCAGAGTGCTGGGATTATAGGCAGGAGCCATCACACCCAGCCTTGGTGGTGGTTTAGAATTTGAGATAATTTTCTCAAGGAAATAACATTGGGAACAGTGACTAGATCCCGGACAGTTGGCTGAAGCCTCACCTACCAAGTGTTAGAAATATCGTGGTTCCCATATGAACACAGACAGAGTAGCCCCAGAGTGGCCTGGGGGAGCTCAGAACAAGGACTGCAGGCAGGCGGGCGCCCTCAGCACCAGGCCCTGCAGGCAGTGGGGGACACTTCCGCCTCCCAGGGTCACCTCCCTTCCATGGGCCTTCTCCACACAGCCTAAACAACATAGCAATATTCAAAAACACTCTCACATCTTTTGTTAGTGCTGATAAAGTCATAAAGATATTGACCTGACTTAACAAAACAGAGGGAATTCTGAGCAGTGCCCAGAGATCTCCTGGAGCCTCACGTGGCCTAGTGGGAACACAACACCTCAAGTTGAAAACTTCTGGAAAAGGGGTGCCTTCATTTCTCACTGCTGCAGTACTGAAGTGCCTCAAACAGTATTAATTAAAATGACGTTAATTTACTATCTCACAGCCGTGGGGCCCACAAGTCCAGCATGGGTCTCACAAAGCTAAAAATCAGGTGTTGCCGGGACTGGGTTCCTTTTAAGGCTCTAGAGAAACATCTGTTTGTCTTTTCCAAAAGCTCCCAAAGCCACCCACACACACTCTTTACTTCACGGTGCCCTTTCCTCCATCATCAACACTGCAACTGTCCAACCCTCCTCCCATAGTCACCTCTCCCCCTCTGTCCATCTCAAAGTTCTCAGCCCCAATCACACCTGCGAAGTTCCTTCTGTCCTGTAAGGAGATCACAGGTGACAGGACCCGGGCATCTCTGGGGCTACTCTGCTGACACCAGAGGGGAAGGGGAAGGGAGAGACCCGCTCAACTCTTACACCCAAAAACATTTCACATACCCTCAAGGTCAACTCCTGCCTGTAACTGGGGAAATGGGGTAACAGACTTAAGCTGCTGTGATCAGGGTCCAGCTAAACAGCAGCCATAGGATAGAAAGGCACAGGCCCTCTGAATAGAGAAGGAAATCTCAGCGTCCTCCCGTGGAAGATGGCCAAGCACACTGTGAAGGGGAAACCAAACTGCAGATCAATGCTAAAGGAATTTTTCTTTTAAAAAGTGAAGAACTACCCCAACCTCACAACAGACACAGATATTCCCCCAAGACTCCTGGGGGCACAAAACCTAAGAGGACTATTACCTTCATAACTTTGGAGTAGGCAGTGATTTCTTAAATCACACCAAGAGCCCAAGCAACCAAAGAAAAAAATAGGTAAATTATCTTTTGAAGTGTTTTATTTTAATGAAATCAAGAATATGAAAAACATAGAACAAAATATTTTCTAATCACATCTGAGCAGCATATTATACGGAATAAAGAACTCTTACATATCAATAAAAAAAATTTTTACATGGGTAAAAGATGTGAATAGGCATTTCTCCTAAGATATAGAAATAGCCAATGACAAGCACATCAAAAACAGGTTCCACACCATTAGTGGTCAGGGAAATGCAAATCAAAACACTAGGTACCATGTCACACCTTCCAAGATGGCTACAATGAGAAGGACAACAAGCTCAGCAAGGAGGTGGAGAAACTGGAACCCTCCTGCTCTGCTCATGGGAATGTGGGAATTCACAGCAGCTGAAAGATGAAAACCACCAAGTGTCCCCCCGTGGATGAACAGACAAACAAAATGCAGCATGCACACGGGTCCGATCAGCCTGAAGAGGGGAAATTCAGACACCTGCTACAACACGAAACCTGGAAACATTATAATAGAGGAAAGGAGCCAGTGCAAAAGCCCACATCCTACACTGTCATTTAAATAAAATGACCAGAACAAGCAGAAACTAGAGGTTGCCAGTGGCTGTGGGGGGTCGAGGGAGGGAGAAGAAATCAAGAGGATCTGCTAAGGGATCAGAGTTCTTTTAGGGGGTGACAAAAAAAATGTCCCCGAATTAGTGATGATGGTTGCACAACTCTGAAAGTCCAAAATTAAAAAAAAAAAAAGAAAGAAATCACTGAACAGTATACTTTAAAGAGGTGAATTGAATGGTATATTTTAATAAAAATGTTTTTTAGGTAAAAAGTTACTTATTAAATTTTATGGGTATAGGAAATTTCTGGAAGGCTCTAACAATGCAAAACCACACATCAGTGGTTGTATCTGGGGACCTGGAGATTTCTTTTAGCTTCATACTTCCTGTGCTAACAGTAAGTATTTTTAACAGTAAATATGCATCACATTCATATTACACTCATAATGAGGTACTGATTGAAAATCTTCGAGAATCATCTTTACTATGACACCGCCACAAACTTAATCAACCACCCAGCACAAGATAAGCACCCACCAGGGTCTAGAGGTGAGCCCGCTGCAAGGGCCTCTTTCACTGACTAGAGGGGAACGGTGGTGTGTCTGATCCTCTGAGCAACTTTCCAGTCTTGGGACACCCAAATCACCCCATCATCATTTCTTACAAAGTCTAAGCTAGCAGAAAAAAAAAACTCTACAATGAAATGGATAGTGAATTCTCCTTATTAGAAACAGACCTGTCTGAGGCTATGGTAATGACTTCACAGAGCCCAAACTTGCATATGCTCTGCTCCTACCCACAGGACCTTGGGGCTCTCGTGAAATCAATTTGCCCAGCGTATTTATGGCTGAGAGCGTAATTGTATTATTATGAGTTATGGTCCATCTTTCTCATTAAACACTGCGAGGCAGAGTCCTTTTAAGGAATGCAGCCCCAATCTCATCACAACACGGTTCCCATGAGAAACCCAGACGGGGCTTCCTGGAACTCCATGTGAGGGAGAGTGGGCTGCACTCTCTGGGGTCCTGTCATTTCTCTAGAAGGCTAAGCCCAAAGGGCAGCCAAGTCAAAACAGAAAGGGAGAGGAAGTTGACAGAGAAGTGAGAACATTCTGGAAGGGCCTTGAGTATTTTCAAGGGCTTAAAAGGTCAGATTTCAAAACAAATGGTTTTCCTGGTCACACGCCATTCTTAGAATCGATCATCTGCATCAGATACTGGAAGAGAGGGGAGTTGAAATGGAGAAGGCACAAGGTGGTTCAGGAACAGTATGCTGCTGCCAGAGCCCGCAAACGCGTTCTGGGTCTCAGAGTGACAAGTGGTGACAGCACAACAGCAGAGAATGGCCCTGGCCCACCTCCACCGGGCATCACACACAGGTAGGTGCACAGGCCCCCATGGAACTGAAGGAGCCCCTGACCGGTGGGCGCTCACAGCACACGGGGCGGACCCCCCAGAGCTAGGCCTTTTCTATGCAGGGAAGGTCTCCAGGCTCCTCATCACCCCTCTCCGCAGGCAGAATGCCCCCGCCCCAGATGGGAGGCCTGAGGTTCAGCTACGCTCAGCATCTCACCCACAGTCACAGAAAGAGGTGAAGCTGGGACTCCATCCCGGGCATATGTGTCCCTGAGGACCCTGCTGTTAGTCTAAAACTGGCGTTCTGCAAATAGGCGCCTCTAGGCATAAGGAAGCCTGTGTATAGGGCCATAAAACCTCACCAGGACGCACCACAGGTTCCTCAAAGATCACTTAGCCAGCAACAGCTAACTGCAAATCTGAAATGTCCTACCCTCTTTGAGATGCAGCTGTGTCAGACGTTTCCATAAGACACAGTCCCAGGGGCACAGCAGGTACATACAGGCAGGAAAAGACCTGGGCGCCCACTCTGGGGCCAGGCTGTCTGGGTGGACCCTGGCAAGTTCGTAAACTTGAATGGGACCAGGCAACCCATATGCCTCCATTTCCCCATCAAGGCAGCAGGGAAAGTTCTAGAACAAGATGCTGGGAGGATTAAGCGGCTTCTTTAGGTTAAGCACTTAAGAGTTCTTAGCATAGAGAAAAAGCCAATAATACACGTTCACTGACATCATTTCTCATTTCCATTTTTCGTAAGTTTTCTTTTCGTAAGTTCTCACATGCCAGAATCTGTGGAATGAACCTCAACTTGGTGCCTTTTACCAAATCACGGCAACCCCGAGCCTGTTCCTGGCATCACTGTCCTCAGTTATCCCCTTATTCCCACAGTTGCATCACTGGTCTTCCCAACTGCAATAAATGAGCAATGCTTTCCAGCCTGAAAAAATAAAAATCAGCACATGGTGACAGCCTCCAGGAGGAGAGGTGTGTGTGAAGCACACAGGAAGAGCAGGGGTCTGGGGCAGGTCTGGGTGTTCCCACCTCCCAAGCAGGAACATTCCTTTGCCTCAAGGTGGGTTTCACGTCCTACAGGCTCCCCGCAGCAAGCAGACCTGGTGGACAGGACAGCCAGACCAACGGCTCAGAGGCTCCTCCCCCACCCCGGATGCATCCAACAAACCCAGGTCCCTGCGCCAGCCAGGCCAGCCCTTCTTGATTCTCCCTCCACCTCCAGAAGGCCCTGGGGCAACAAATGTGCCAAGTGCTGTGTCCTCAGAAACTGTCCAGCGCAGATCCAAAATACACCCTCGGTTCAAACTTAACCACTCCCTTTCCAGTGAGGAGAGCAAAAGCCCACACAAGCCTGTGCCAGGGGTGCGGCCAAAATAAACTTCCAGAAACACATTCACTCAGGGTAAGCACCACTGTTCAACTATACAAGGAGAAGCGACTTCTCAACACTAGGCTTCTAGAGCTTATGGTCTGGCAAAAAAACCTCAATACTCATCTTCCTATACTAAGGCAGCTGGTGAACTAACGTATAACTAACACACACTGGTTTACATTAGACACAGAGGGAGAGAGGGAGGGAGGGGACCAAAGCTCTGGAAACAGAGACCACCTCCGTGGCCAGTACTGAAGCCCTTCTCTGGTTTGTGTGGCTACAGATTCCCCCAAGGCTTGTCTGCAGAAGGGGCCTAGAGCTGCCACGGCCCATCCCAAATGCCTAGGAGGACCGGATGCTGGATAAGATCGACGTGGGCCTTGGGGTCAGCATGTTCCCCCCTTCTGCAGCAGTTGAGCCCTAAAATGTAGAAGGTAATATAGGCCAAGGAAAAAGCAGGTCCGGGGGTCACAGGCTTGTTCTTGCAGGGGGCTCAGGGGCTGATGGTGGTTAGCAGGAAGCCTTCCCCACCCTGGGTCAAGTTCACCAGGAGGCAGCTCCAGGGAGCTGGTCAGCAGCAGGTACACAGGGATGGCACCACCAGGCTCCCCCCTTCACACTTGCAGTCTGATCAGGTCTCAGGCCACCTGCTTGCCCATCCTTTAGGAAACCTCCAGAAGCTAAGCTGCAGCTTGCCACCCACGCTCTCAAGGGGCTCACTGCCTTTCCTCGAAGCTCCCACTGAGCCACGGGCAGAAACCTGAGGACACAGGAGCCAGGTCTCCGGGGCTTTGCCTCATTGGGGTCGGTGCACAGAGCAGGGGCCCCAAACGCTCCGTAACAGAGCGAATCTCCTGACCACGCCTGCAAGCCTGCCTCTCAGACAACACTGATGTGTGACCTCCCAATTCTCTGCTCCTGTGCCCTTCAGCCAACCGCTTCACTCCCACTGGTGCGAGTCACGGAGCAGGACTGCCAAGATCAAAGCAGAAGTTCATAAATGTGGTTTGGGTCTATTTCTTCCTATTTTGTGAAAAGTAATCTGATGAGAAGAGCCAAGGACTGAACAGCTGGAGCACAGCACGGCCTCTGAATGTGACTTGCTCTGCCCTGCTTGCAACTGCCCCATGGTTCCGCCCTGAACACACCTGAGGAGCACGCTGCCCTCGGGGCCTGTGACCCGGGTCTGTGTGTCTACAAGCATCCTCCATGCACAAGGCCAGGCTTTACAGACTGCACTGGGGACTGCATTCAGACACTAACTACAGATGGACGGGGTGGGCATGAGCAGGACAGTGGGCTCTCTGCACAGAGCAGTGGGACAGGGGTGGCCTTACAGAACGGGAAAGAGTCTAGCTCCTTTAAAGAACACTGCTCTAGCAGGCCCAAACACCTAAGGAAATATCCATCTGTGGATGAGAGGGAACCATAGCATCCCTGCAGTTCTGCCTGGGGACACCGGGCTCCTGTGTCATGCTACCCTGCCCTTCACAGCCTGCCCCACGCCACCCACCTGGTTCCCCAGGTCCAGGACACCAAGGAGCCAACAGCCCTAAAACCTCTCTGGGAAACCTTTACAATTCTATTGGCTGGAGAGAAGGCATTGTTTGGAAAACTCAAGAAAGTTCCAAATGGCTTCAAGGCTTTCCTAGGCACTTGAAACTTCTAACCACAGGCTGGAAAAATGAAGATTCGGCTGGTCCCAGCCTAAAACCAGAGCCTCCCTGGTGGGGGTGGGTGAGAGAGCATGGGTGCCCCACCCCCACCCTGGCTATAGTCAAGAGCTCCACTCTGAGATGCTCGGTGCCCTGGTGCCGTGGCGATAGATCTCAAAACAAGAATCACTTGTCCCAGTCACCAAATAAGAAACCCACTGATGTCACACACTGATGCAGACGGACACCTGAGAGGCTGCATCGTGCTGATTAAAGCATGATCCTCAAGACCTGAGTTCCTAATTGCCCTGTCCTACAGGCTCCATCCTCCTCCTCCCCTAAGCCTTTCTATTTAGAAAACCGGTTTTCCCCAGAGCCCTCCCAGGTCTCCTGCAGTGACTTGGCAGTGTTAGTTACAAATAAGTTTCCCCAATTTCCTGGCCAGAGGTGCATCCACTCGGTTAAGGGGCTCCGGAGGGCTGGCCTCGTCACAGCCCCACCAGCTCGGGTAGGAGGTGGAAGACACGGTCTATCTCCCATCTCTAAACTCAGTTCCCTTCACACGTCAAGTGAACCAAGGCCAAGCCATCATCAAGATGAAACACTGTTTCAATGGCTCAGCCTTGGAAGCTCCCTGAGGGCGTCATAGTGCTCACAGGTGCCCTGGTGGCTCCTCTCAGGCAGTCCACGGCACTCGCTAGCTAGAGACCCTTGCCCTTGGCTGCCTCAAATCCAGAGCCCTGAGAGATGACTATCCCACCTATTGTCCTGTGGTGGCTCCTGATGTAAACTGTGCCCAGCTCCAGGGACCAGATTCCAGTTCACACACAGACGATCCCCCCCCCTCCAATGCCCACAACAAGGCAAGGGAACACTCGGAAATGCCCAGGACTCACCTGTCACCTTGCCTTAACACGGGTGATGAAGGCAATGATCTTAAATGGTGACCATTTAATAAGTACTTACCAGGTGCTAAGGACTTCAAATCAGTCCTGCTGAACTAATCCTCACAGTGCTGCAAGACAGGTATCAATGTCACTAGCAGGTAAAATAAAACAGAGACCCACAGGTGGGGGCCAGCTGAAAACAAACCAGAAGTGGATGTCTCCACACCCACACCATCAGACCCGTGTGTGTGTGTGTGTGTGTG
>NW_003852528.1:335354-337230 GCF_000181295.1 Otolemur garnettii | reverse complement strand
GAGAGAGAGAGAGAGAGAGAGAGACAGAGAGAGATCAGGCCAGGCTGCTTCTCTGCACACGCTACACCCACAGCAGGTCCCCTGTGCTCTGCAGACTCAGAACCTGGCTCAGGAGAGAGGGACAGGCCCAATCACACTCTGCAGCCAGGTTCCTGAAATGACACTCAATGGTGGCCACCACTCTCTCCTTGTTTCCCCACCTCTCCGAACTCTCCTGGTATCCTCCTCCACTCACGATGGCTGAGCCTCTCTGCACCCAGAGCAGCTCGGTACTCCTCAGCCACACCCATCTCCAAACCTCTGCCCGGTGTGCACCTGCCCATCCCCACCACCTGGCAAAGGAGAGCGCTAATGACTGTAGATGAAAGTGGGAAGGAAAGGACTGAAGTGAAAATCCCACAATTCCCAGGAAATCTGTCCCCACAGCGCTCTGCACTGTGCTCTGGTCTGACCTCTGACGACACCCAGCCTGAAACACACAATGAGATCCCACCTGGGTTAGAAGGACCCCAGTGAAGCGTCCAAATCTGGTTTCCTAAGCTATTTCCACTTACAAAATGGGCCCAGATAGCATTTATTTGTGCCGATTTCTCTTGGCTTCCTGCAGAAACTTGATTTCTGCACACCAGCACCATGCAGGACGGCCCGTGGGCCCACAGGGATGTAGCTGAAACAGCCCCTCCGCAGGCCTGTCTAGAGGCGGGTAGGGGCCAGAGAAAGACCACTAGCCACAGAACTAGAGTTCTTTAAAGAAACTTTGCACGCTCCCTGTATCTTTTAAAAAGTAAAACAAACCAGGATAGCACTGCCACAAGCCATGCCCCCTCACGGCTGGAGGACAGAGTGGGCCCCTTTGTCTTCTGACACTTACCTTGCAGTCTCCAGAGACCTCCCCCGACCCCAAGAAACAGGGGTCAAGGTGAAGAGTGAAGGTAACCTCCAGAGAAAACCTGTTGGGGTGTGTCTCGGAGCCCCCACAGGTGCCCACTCACAAAAGCTGGGCACATACCCTCCAGGAAATAAACAGCCACCACATGCCATGTGCCTTGGAAAGAATAAAAACATGAAATCACTTCACAAAGGGTCTTCAGGCTATTCTGCAGACTTGGAGGCCTGGATGCCCAAGTTCAGGGCCTGCCACTTCTTTGCTCTGATCCCTCCAAGAGGAAGACCATCCCAACCACTGAGGCATTCGCAGCCCTGTGGGTCCCTGTGGAACTTCCCTGGGCTGGCGTGGAGCCCCTGCACCCACACACCTAACAATGCTCCTGGCACTGATGCTGCTACAAACAGCATTGGGTGCAGAGAGGGAGCAGCTGGGCCACTGAAGGGCCAGAGGGCACTCTCAGCTGCCCCAGTGCTGAATAGCTGTGAGGAGTCAACAGCAGCAACTGCATTTACAAGGCAGGTTTATAAAGGGTTCAAAAGACAAAGGACGCAGAGTTCCACAGAAAAAATGCCAGAGGAGACCCCACCGCAGGTATAAATGTGGAGACATGCCCACCGATCCAATGGGAGCTGCCCAGAACACCGAGGACTAAGGGTCCCGGGCAGCCTGTGTACTGAGAAATAATCCACCTGCAACAACTGCTAGGACGTGGGCCGAGTGTGTGCACGGCTGTCCCGCCCCAGCCAGAGTCGTGCACCAAGATCCCCAACACGGCATCCCTACGGTCCTCCCTAAAAACGTACACAGCGCCATAAAGGGGAACACAAGGGCACTGTGAGGTACAGATCCCCAATACGGCATCCCTGCAGTCCTCCCTAAAAACGTACACAGAGCCATAAAGGGGAACACAAGGACACTGTGAGGTACAGATCCCCAATACGGCATCCCTGCAGTCCTCCCTAAAAACGTACACAGCGCCATAAAGGG
>NW_003852528.1:318539-334901 GCF_000181295.1 Otolemur garnettii | reverse complement strand
GCATCCCTGCAGTCCTCCCTAAAAACGTACACAGCGCCATAAAGGGGAACACAAGGGCACTGTGAGTATAGATCCCCCCAAAACGGCATCCCTACAGTCCTCCCTAAAAACATACATAGCGCCATAAAGGAGAACACAAGGGCACTGTGAGTATAGATCCCCCTAATACAGCATCCCTGCAGTCCTCCCTAAAAACGTACACAGCGCCATAAAGGGGAACACAAGGGATTTCATCAGCTCCCAAAGCAACAGATCTGCAAGAGCCTGCTGCGTCCACCAGAGCCAAGCCGAGGGCTGGACCTCAATGCCCACCCCATTCCTCCATCACTGAGGCCCACTTTGCACCTGTGGTCAGTTATCCCAGCCCGCCATAGACCCCACCCCCTGGACTGGGCATGTCTCTCTGTTCACTCCACCCACCCCCATGCTCCTAGGGAATGCTGGGGCTGCCATGACTTGCAGCGAGGGTGCTGTCCATATGTCCAGCCTCGTTTCTTTAATTAACAATTCTGAGTGGTTTATATGGTTCTGCTATACAGAACAGGAACTGCTAAAGGCATTCATAAAATGGATTCAAATGTGCTCAGAAATGTCGATACTATTATTATTTACTGGGTGCTAAAATGAGATGGGCTTGGTGTCTGCCACTCAAGCTGCTAAGGCACCAGCCACATACACCAGAGCTGGTGGGTTCAAATCCAGCCCGGGCCTGCCAAACAACAATGACAACTACAACCAAAAAAAAGAATAGGTGTTGTGGCAGGCACCTGTAGTCCCAGCTACTGGGGAGGCTAAGGCAAGAGAATCGCTTAAGCCCAGGAGTTGGAGGTTGCCGTGAGCTATGGTGCCATGGCACTCTACCCAGGGGACATCTTAAAAATTAGATGGTAGAAAGAGGGGGTTTTAAAAAAACAAAGGCACTAAGCTGCCCACAGGCATGTGGAAGACTGACCAGCAATGCAGCTTCACCCAAGGGCAGGCCTCCAAGGAGACAGAAGGAGGGCTTCCTGCCAGTGTGGACACCCTGCTCTCCTCCAACCCCCAGGGGGCTGCGGGTGCTCTCCAGGCCTGCCAAGGGCCAGAGGCTGCAAACCTAAACCGCCCGATTACCCACAGGAGCCAGCCTCTTCCAGTCCACATTCCCCAAACATGAAAGGTCTGGAAAATCCCATTTATGTGGCACACCATTCTCAAAGAACTGTGAGGTATAAAATACAGGAAGAAAAGAAAGCCTTGAAATGTTTACCGTCACCAGCAAGAGCTCCAAGTACCCCGATGCTGTTTCTCTACAGAGAAAAGTCACATTTCTGCACAAGCCCCACCAGGCAGTGCTTTCCATCGTAGGCAGGGCAGCTACTCTCTAGGGCAGGGGTAGAGGCCCTTCTTCTGTGAAGGGCCAGATTTAAAAGGAGCTACAGGCAAAATGCACCGGTAACTCTTTACATACAAAGACTGGGGCAGTGGGCCCATGTCTGCTGGCCGCCTTACCAGTTCACAGGTGGACCCTCCTGCAGTGAGACAGACAAGGCAACAAACAGCCTCCCCACCATGCACCTCAGATTTTGATGTCAAACGCACGTGCTTTGGGGTTTTCTAACTCTAGATAAGGGGCTCTGAGCCTTTATACATCACAGTGTTTCTGAAAGCAAGCAGGGAAAGGTGAACAAAATCCTAAAGTGGAGAAGAAAGAAACAGGAGAACGCCAGCCCAGTAGGCATTTACAAATTCAGGGCACTTCTGCAAATGCAGGGTGACTGCCAGGGAGACAGCCCATCCCAGGGCAGTGGCTGCACCTGCCCTTACCATCCCCAGGGAGACACAGTCAGCCGGCTGAACACTGAATTAGTCCCAAAGGACTCAACTTCGCCCTTCACTCTAGAACCAACAAGAACCTTGGAGTGATCACACTGTTTGCTTTCTTGCCCTAAAACAAACATACCTATTTCTCATGACATTTGGGCAGAAATGGCAGCCGGAGGTTGACCTCTCCAAGGCTCAGCTAACAAATATTTATGGCACTTATCACCACCACGTATGGATTCTCGAGCCATTTCAAGAACAGCTTGTTAAACACAGATGGGCGTGGAATTGCACCAGGTTCTTTTCTGGTCAACACACAAACACCAAACACCTCTGACTGCCGCCTCCAGTAGCAAGTGCACCCCAACACCAGCAAATGCAACTTGAAGGGGAAAGAAGATCATTCCCACAGCAGAAAGATGAGATGAAGTATGGGGGGGGGGGGTGGCATCATGTAATTCCCTAAGAAGCAGATTCCTTTCTAAACAGAACATACAAGGTCAATGTTCACTATGACATCCCTTCGAGCAAGCCCCATGCAGAATTTCAGGCAGGTCCCACGTGCTTTGCAAAGAAGGCAGGGAGGAGGGGTGGAGAGAGACATATAAATCATCTTAAGGGAGGCAGAGGGAACACAGGGGGACAGGAGCATTTAAGGCCCCTCCCTACAGTCAGACAAGCTCAGCGAGAGCTGGCTAACACAGGAGCAGAGAGATTTTCATACAGCCACAGGTCTGCCATACGCTAAGCTGAAAATCTGACATCACGTGAACATAGGAAGAATGTGGTCTTTCTCTTAATTATCTTATAGATGCTCAAGCAATAAAACAGTGTTCAGATAACCAAGACCAGGAGGGAGAAGGAAACTCCGCACATTCTCTTGGGTGACAGGAGTCTGGGAAACTATTCAGAAGGTCAACATAAGTCTCGTATTACTGCCTAGAGTTTTATCCAGGTGTTGGGAGAAAAAAATATGTATCAAAAGAGGCAAGGAGATTTTAGCTAAAGATTTCTTCAAGCCTTTAAGAAGTAAAGAGATTAAGTGTGTGGCTCTGTGAGTGAGTCCCGGTGGCTCAGCCGCCTCCTTGCAGCTGGCAGTGTCCAAGCCCAGAGCCACCCCCTGCTCTGCATGGGAGGAGAGAGCATCTCTCCACAGCACAGCCTTACTCCACAACCCTGAAAGTGCCAGTTTTCCTGTTAAACAAATAGTCAAAGGCTCCCAGGTCCGTGTGGCAGCACCTTCTGCTTCAGTGGTTCACCTCTGCACAGCTGCATGCAAGCCCAGGAAGGGGCTCGCTCAGGCTGCCCCCACAGAGGGCCTGGCTGCCTCTACCTTCCTTTCCTCTGCTTCAAGATTTACAGCAGCACCTGCGCATTGTGTCCAAGAAGTGAAGCCTACAGAGGTAAAATAACTTAATAGCCAGGGAAGAGCACCTTGAGAGGTCTGGGACCCACACTTCCTCGTTCCAGCACAAACAGAGGTTGCTCAAGGACGGCTGGTAAGATGACAAGCCAGTGACCCCTCCACACATGCCCTCTCCCCATCACCACCGGCTGCTAAGGACCTGGAATCTTGGGAGGAAAGAAACCAGAGGCACCTTGGAAGGGCCCAGCCTCGCCTCCCAGCAGAGGTCTGCAGTAGTGCATGGGTGCCATCAAAAGTCCTGGACATGGCTCTGGGGCCACTACGCCCTCTCTGTACATAATGCTAGGAATGCCAGGAGTTCAGCCTGGTTAACAGAAAACAAGACCACTTCCAGACTGCAACTGCCACTTCCCTCATCCCCTCTGACCCTAAAAAGGACTTGTAAACCACCCACTTCTCTTCATGGCCCTGAGAAGCAGGAAGGCCCCCATCAGGGCCAGTTGAGGGCCTGCTGGGCAGGGAGACGCAGGTTCCTGCGACTTCATTCTTGGCCCCAAAAAGCGATATTCACACACAATGCTGAGAAATCAACTGGTTCTGGGGAACAGCCGAAATAGCTTCATCTCCTTTGGTGTCAGCTATTCCGACGTCCTTGAATTTCTGCCCCGACCCCTGCTTTACAGACGGTTCCAGTCCAAGGCCGAGCTGGCCACAGCAGAGCCCATCTTGCTCCCTACTGAGGTGAGGCCGGGGCGGGATCCACAGGAGGGGTAAAGGGCAAGTGCCCTCAGGCAACGGGAGGGGGCAGCACCCCCTAAACAAAAGCCTGCAGGTCAGAGACTGGCCTGGTCTAGAGTGGACTCTCCACCTGTTTCTCAGCATCCCTGGCCCTGAGGAGCCTCCCAGGCTTTCTTTCTACCTCTCTCCTCCCTCTACCCCCTCAAAGTTTAACAGCACAGGCATGCTGTACACCTGCTCATATCCTCGATCCTTTGGAGGGCATAAACCATTGTTGTGGGTTTTTTAAATATTAGATTAATATGAAGGTACAAATGATTAAGTTACATTGTTTGCATTTCTAAGGCAAAGTTCGAGGTATAGCTAAGCCCTTCCAGGAAGTGTGCTCTATACCCATTAGGTGAGGCACAATCACTGTGAACACCTAGAATTTCTTTTCTAAAGAATTAAGCCCCACCTCCCTAGAGATTTCCCCAGACTGGGAATACATGGACACAAACGGCCCACTGCCATCTGTAACGCTAGCACTTTGGGAGGCCAAGGAGGGTGAATTTCCTGAGCTGAGACCAGTCTGAGAAAGAGTGAGACCCCCATCTCTACTAAAAAGGAAACCTAACAGGCCATCAGGAGGCTGAGGCAAGAGGATCTCTTATGCCCAAGAAACTGAAGGTACTGTGAGCTATGATGATGCCACAGCACTCTAACCAGGGCAACCGAGTGAAACTCTTCTTTCAAAAACAAAACAAACAAACAAACAAAAAAAGGGAGCACTGACAAGGAACTGGGTTGCTGAAACAGCAAGCGTGGGGCCCTTCTGCCAACTGGTAGGCACCTGCCCTCTGCAGCCTGGGGCCCGCCTGTCCCACCTGTGTTGGGACCCAGTAAGTACTCAGCAAATGCCTCCAGATGCTGGGTGCTTCAGCAGGATAACAAGGCTGAGGTACAGAAACAGTGGTCCTGGGCTCAGGCACCTGCAGGACCAGCAGAGTCCAGCTCTGTCCATCATAAAGCCACACTGGGCAAGCCCAGACTAAGAGTGTCACTGCAGGTGAGAGGAGGAGAGGCACAGGCAGAGAACTCCACCGGGGCGGTGACACTCGAGGACAGCCAGCCAGCCAGCGACTTTGGGAAGCAAGTGGGTTCGAGAGACGGCGGTGGAGTCTGACCAAATGTGCCCACGTGCTAGACTCAGACAGCCCCACGCACTATTTCCCCTGCTTCATTCTCTGCAGTTGCAAGAGATCCAGAAAGGTTTTGGCTCAGTCTCCAATTTGCTCTAAATAAACCTCTAACTAAGGCTTCACACCCCGGCGAGGCAGCACTGTGGCCAGGATGGATGCACTGTCCTCTTGAACTTTATAGCCCTTCCTTTCCCGGGCAAAACCCTCACTGCCTGGTTACAAGGTTGAATTAGGTTGTGTTTCACAGAGAGGATTCTCTAATACACTATTTTCAACATGAAAAGGAAGTGACGGCCAGAATAATCAGCACTATTATTAACATGCCCTTTGAACCCAAATGTTGTCATCGAGGACAGCTTTGAAAGTGTCCCCACCGGGCCGGCACACTTCCCCTCACAGACAGGAATCTAAACACCAAAGTGGCAGTGACCACGGAGAGAAGGTTTAGAAGATCGTCCAGCTTCACTATAAAAGGTGCCAAAGCTCCATCAGTCTGTCCAAACACTGCCTACCTTGTCAGAATACTGTTCAACTCCAGTTTAAAATTTAATTAATAAAACTTCCCCCGCAGAATACTAGACACCTGGGAAGACACAATGCAGGGCTGCCCAGGATGAGGAAACAGAGCACTTCTGAAAACTGAGACAAAAGCTTCCCTCAAGTCCACATTCCAGCAAAAAGATAGACTTTCCTGTTCAATTCACTGGAAATTCAAGTTTAACAGCTACTGAGCAGAGGGCCTCAAGCGAAGGGCTCCCTGTGAAAAGGAGCATTCATTTTAGGGGGGAACCTACAACGGGGGACAGGGTGCCCAGCAGGTCTCCACCCCCAAGCGGCCCAGGACACTCTGTCCCAGCCCAGTGGGTCACAGGTGTGAATGAGCAGAACTAGAGGAAGGGGGCTCGCATGATCGGCCAGGATGGGCTTCCAGAGATGGGAGCTGCTTCAGCCACAAAGACTGAGGAAGGGTCATATGTCCACCCCGAGGAGTACAGGGCAGCCCCAAGGAGTATCCTCTTTCCTTTGAAACTTTCACAGTCGAGACTATACAGAGGCACATCTAGAGGGGAAGAAAGTCAATCCCTGTGGAATTCAGGGTCTTATAAGGCAATGCCGGGCGCACAGACCCAGGTGGTGGGAGGCAGTCCTCAAGCTGGATTCCTGCCACGCTGCCTAATCCTCCCCACTTGGACCAACGGGCAAGAGGATACTCCTCCTGAAAACCAGGGAAACTCGCATCTGAGCTATTCACCACCACTCGTAAAGATGGGCAGCCATCCACAAATAAAATGATTTTTAAGCATCTGAGCATATTCACGGTTAGCCTTATAAAAATGTCATTCTGCACTCAAATGTGCTCCCTTGTTAGGTAGGGGTGGTTCAACAGCCAAGTCCCTGGCCAGCTGTCAGCTCAGAATGGTCCTTTGAGTCTCTTACGAGTCTGTGCTTTCAGAGAGCACATCCCATCTCTGGGAACCCTAAGGTGCACCCCCTCGAACCAGCGTGGGCTCAGAGGGGCCACATAGCCACATGAAAGCCCCCAGCCTTGCCCTGTAGAAGGACTAGTGAAGCTTCCTGCCTGGTAAAAGGGTGGTTCAGCCCAACCCTGCAGGTCCACGAGGGAGGGCCTCCCCTGTCCCTGGGATTCTGCTCACACCTCCACCGTCATCAGGCCCCCCTGGGCTAGCACAGGTCTGGGCAGAGGCCCAGAAGACACCCAGGTGACTGTGACCCTTGCTCTGGAGCTCAGGCCAGTACCATCCTCCCTCCTGTGTGATCACAAGCCCTGACTTCTCATCCACATGCTCTGACATGCCCTTTGTCCCCTGCTTAAGGTTCAAAGCCAGCAGTTCTTCCCATACACTGTGTCAGAGAATGTCAGCCAAAATTCCAGGCTGGGATGTAACAACTTCCCACAGGGCGCAGGCCATGCTTCCAGGAGTGGGAACTCAGACTTCACTCTGAAGGACAGCCACAGTATCACTCATGGGTTTCTCACTGAGGCCTCAGCACACAGGTGCGGCTCAGACCCTGCAGCTGACAGAGTGGCACTGGCTGTCAAGAGAACCGGCCTGCACCAGCAGGACAGCAACAGGTTGGGGTACTGGGCACCTAATGGGCCAGCCCTGCAATACCCAAAGGATCTGGGTCCCAAGGGAAAGCCAGCCTCAGCAGACGGGACTAGTGAGATCATCCCCAAAGCAGGGAACAGAACAAAACCCACCTGCAACTGGGCCCTTCCACTCTGCAGTGGCATCCACACACTCTGAGCAAGGGTCAAAGCCTCCTTCAAAAGCTGTTAGGACCATTGCTGGAAAAACCAGGGATGTAAACTGAGCCAGCCAAGGAGACAGTGGCCCTGGCTTAGCGTCCCTCGGTCAGGGGTTACAGAGAAGGGCCTCGTTCTCAGGAGAGGCACCAGGCAGGCCCTCAGGCTGAGGTCACACAGAGCCTGTGCGGAAGCCAAAATGGTTCAGCAAAAAAATATATTTATGTGCATATAGGCAGAGAAAGTACATGGAATAAACTAACTTTAAACAGTCTCAAAGAAAATCTACTTTCTAAGACCACATTGAAAAAATTCTTACAGGCTCAGCGCCTATAGCTCAACCGGCTAAGGCGCCAGCCACATACACCTAAGGTGGCGGGTTCGAATCCCCAGCCTGGACCCGCCAAACAACAATGATGGCTGCAACCAAAAAAAAAATAGCCGGGCATTGTGGCGGGCGCCTGTGGTCCCAGCTACTTGGGAGGTAGAGGCAGGAGACTTGCTTGAGCCCAGGAGTTGGGGGTTGCTGTGAGCTATAATGCCAGAGCACTCTACCCAGGGGGACAGCTTGAGGCTCTGTCTCAAAAAAAAAAAAAAAAGAAAAGAAAAGAAAAAATTCTTACAACAGTACTTTTTAAAAATGATTTCATGTGTAAAATATATAAAGCTTTATAGACTGTTTAAAAATCTGAATGGACACCTCAAACTCATGCATTCATATCAGGTGGGTAAGGAGGATTTATAGATTTAGAGTTTTTCTTTGTATTTTTTTTTTATACATTGAATAGGTATTACCAGAAAGAAGCGAGGTTTTATTTTTCGGTGATGGAGACTGGGAGCTGAGGAGTTCTTTTGATCCAGAGATGCTGCTGCCTAGAAACTGCAGGAAACTGAGCTCCATTGATTGCTTCCTTTTCATCTAAGGATTCAATTCCACTCGCCCACACAAGAGAGGGCTCCCTGAAGGCCACCGCCATGACCCCAACCTGGCCCTGACCCCGTGCTCAGGATGGGTCTCTGCTGCTGGCCTCGAACACTGAACCCCAGGCTCTCTGACAACCAGCCCCTGAGGGACCTGCTGTCTGAACTTTACTCCTGGGCCCCACTCTGAAGTCTTATCGCAATAAATGGAAAGCCAACAGGACCACGCACATGAACTGTTCCAGCAATAAGAACAACGGTTCTGCTTTCACAAAGAATATCAACCTCATTCCTAGAACAAACTGATCATTCACAATTTAGGCCATTAGCCATTTAAAATGTCAAGGTACCTGCCAGTGTTAACAGAAAGAAATAAATGCTGTAGCCATCACAAAGAGCCAATGGGGTCACACCGAGTCATCCGTTAAACAGAGTATTACGCTGCGGTGAAAACAGATGAACCACAGCCGCAGGCATTATCATGCCTCATTATCCAAAATCACCTTTAGCCAGAGTCACAGCACCAAATACAGGTAAATTACACCCACGCGAACTTTACACAAACAGGCAAAACTGGGCAATGCCAGGGGTGCCAAAAAATGTATACACATTTTAAGAGATCTTGTTGGCAATAAAATCGATCATTCTCAAAAAGTGTACAAATTTCAGGTAAAACAGATGCGCTTAGCATATCTAGGTGTCCTCTGGCCGGTAATGGTACCTTCAATTCAGCTTCAGAAAGTAATGCATAGATAACGCCCTTTAAATTGTGAATGATCAGTTTGTTCTACTTTTTTGTCACTCTTTGTGTATGTTGTAGGAACACATATATTAAAGCCATAAATAAGAAAAAAAGAAGAATGAACAGGAGATGTAGGAAGGCAGTTTCCTCTGGTGGAGGAGGGGAGGCGTATGCGGGGGACGAGAGGCAGGTGGACAGTGGACATGCAGCCACTGACCTCTCTCACCACTGAGCCTGTGCACACTTGTGCTCAGACTTACACGTATCACACAGCTCTACCTGTTTGACGCATGCCCGTGCCCGATGCTTAGCATTAAACAGAATTACTACGTTTTACTGTCTTCGAGTCACGCTCACATAATAGAAAATTTCTGGAATGTTCCAAATCATTACCTATAATTACTTTTGATATTTATATTCCCCCTTTCACAGGTGTGAGTCACTGTGCCCGACCCAAATCTGCAACTTCTTAATTCCATGTCCTCTAAATACCAGATCTCATTTACTTCTCCAACATGGAGTTTACACAGCAGCCCTGAACTGCCTTCTCCTCACTTTTTACACTGCCCGGGTGTGGAGGGACGAAGTGGCTAAACGCCCCACCTACACCCTGCACCCCGCTTTCCCCCTTCATAACGGCTCTTCATCCCGTTTACCTGCCTCTCTCTCCCAGGCCCCATAAGAGGAAGATTTTATAAAGATTTTCTCCAGACTGCACCTCCAAAGAGAGACATTAAGGAGCAAAGCCTTCCAGCATCTTTAAAGACATCAGTTCTTTTCCATTACTGACAAGCAAGCTTTTTTCTCTTTTGTAAGCCTATTAAATGTTTTTTAAAAAGTTCTCTCCTCAACGAGAAAAAGGAAATGGATTGAAGCCAGGAGAGGTAACTCAAACCTGTAATTCCAGTGCTTTGGCAGGCCGAGGTGGGAGCATGACTTGAGGCCAGGAGTTCAAGACCAGTTTGGGCAATAGACCAAGACCCCAACTCTATTTTAAAAAGTAGTAAAATTAGCTGGGTGCAGGAGTGTGCACCTGTAGTCCCTGCTACTCTGGAGGCTGAGGCATGAGGATTCCTTAAGCCCAAGAATTCAAGGTTACAGTCAGCTATGACTGTGCCACTGCACTGCAGCCTGGGTGACAAAGTAAGATCCTGTCTCTAAAAAAATAAGTAAGCAATGGTTTGAGATGATAGCCAGTGAGAATAGAAGCATCTCCACTCACTGCCCTCCATCTCCTGCCTGGCCCCCTTCCAGAGGGTTGAAGCAGAACTGAATGGGTCCCTGGGCAGGATGTCATGGTCCACAGTCCTGCCAGTTGAACCGAAACCCCAGAGGATCCAGGGAACACCAGGCAGAGACAAAATGCTGCTTTGCCCCAGAATAAAAGGACTTAATTCTCTATGCTGGAAACACGATGGAAAGGAAACCTACATTTCCCCGAGTTGCTCTTCACGTTCATTCCCATCTGCTGCACCTCTCCCACCCCCAGCACCGGCACCTGGAGTGAACACAGTCCCACGGGAAGCGCTCACAGGCGCATCCTTCCTCTAAACTCTCTTCCCAGAAACAAAGCACTGATGAGCAAGCCAGCGAAGCTGATCCCCGTTTCATTCCTGTCGCCCATGGCTCAGGACTTCTGGGACTTCTCCTGCACTAGCAAACTGCACCACCTCACACCTGAGTCCCCTTCCTCCCTCCTTAGAGAGGGAACGTGGGGGAGGGGGCAGAAGAGAAAAACTGGCAGACGCAGCAGGAGGGAGGCAGCCTGGCTTCCTGTAAGCATAGGAGAGCAGCCTCCGTCATTGCTATTGGGCAGTGCTGGGCGGGGATGGGGCCCACTGCCCACCCCCACACCTCAAGAACAGGTGCAAAGTACTATTAGAAACCCCCGTAAGTAAGAGATCAGCTAAGATGCCAAACCACTACCGCTGCCCTATGCCCTTGAAGACATCCCCAAGGCAGAGACAGCCCAGTGTGTCATGGAAGTTCACCCGCAGCACACAGCGTTCCGGGACAAATTTCCCTGCAGAGGTTGCAGTCACTAGATGCAATCGGATGTTTACAGACCAACCCTGGCCACACTTCACAGGGCCTTCCAAAGCAACACACGTCGCTTTTTTTCTCTTTTTTGAGACAGAGTCCCACTATATCGCCCTCAGTAGAGTGTCCTGGCATCACAGCTCACAGCAACCTCAAACTCTTGGGCTTAAGGGATTCTCTTGCCTCAGCTTCCCAAGTAGCTGGGAATACAGGTGCTCACCACAACACCCAGCTACTTTTGTTGTTGTTGCTGTAGTGGTCATTGTTGTTTAGCAGGCCCAAGCCGGGTTCCAACCCACCAGCCCCAGTGTATGTGGCCAGCGCCCTACCCACTGAGCTATGGCTACGGGTGCCAAGCAGACACACATCACCATTTTAAAATAGTAAAAGGCGGGTGTATTCCCTGGTTCTGTGTGATTTCCTACCCTGTCTAAAAGTCTACAGGTAAAAATGCAGCTGCTACCTTGCTGTGTAGAGTAAAGCATAATATGAAATCCTCACCCTAAAAAAGCAGTCACTGAGACAGGACCAAATTTCCCTTCTAAATTTTCCCTTCTCCTGCTAAGAAAAAAAGGGGGTTAAATGCTATGATAAAGTAATAACAGGTTCAAAAAACATGTTTCCACTTTTAAAAAAGGTTTTAAAATCCTATGTTAAAGTAAGTTTTAAAAACATCATCTATCCTCTGATTTTTTCCTTCTGGTAATCCAACTTTTCCCCATACTAGGATTTCAAGTCCTGCTCTACAATTCGACATCCTGCCTTGGACAGCACACTTCTAAAAATATCCTCAACAAGGAACCCAGGGAAAGGAGGGAAGTGTGATGAGGGGACGGGAATGGAAGCTCTGAGTCGACAAGACCAGTTAGGCTGGGTCAGTCTGGACAGAAGAGGGGAGAGTGGCCCCACAGGACAGGACCACCAGGGAAAACTGTCTCCACACCCTGGAAAGACAGACAGCAGAGCTCCTGGAGACCTAAGCAGAGAAAGAACCCCTGGGGTTCAGTGCAAGACCCCCTCCACGCAGTCTGGACACAGCTACAAGCACACTCACACACCCGCACACTCCTGATCACTCTCACACCCACACACCTGCACACTCACACTCTCACACACCCGCACTCTCACAACCGTACACACCCACATACTCTTACTCTTACGCACACCCCCACACACAATCGTACACACTCACACCTGCCCACAACCTCACCCAATCATACACTCACTCTCACATGCACCCACAACCTCACACAATCATACACTCTCACACTCACACCCGCACACACTCATACCCATACTCTCACACCCACACACAACCTCACACACTCAATCTCACTCACACCCACACACTTTCTCACACTTATGCACTCACACACCCACACTCTCACACAACCGCACTCATACAACCTCACACTCATACAACCTCACACTCACAGAACTGTACACTCACACAACCGCACTCACACAACCTCACACTCTCACACCTCACACACAACTGCACACTCACCTCACAACCAAACACACCTCACACTGGCACACTCTCACACAACCTCACACACTCTCACACACACTCTCATAGAACCACACTCACACAACTGTACACTCTCACAACCGCACACACACACACAAAGGACAGGAGCTGCCTCCAAAGCCTGGCGGAGAGGGAAGCGTATCCTCAGACAGTATGAGAATGATCCAAAGGATTCTGTGATCTAATCACATAAAGAGAAGATGCTCTTTTTCCTTCCACAGTCCCACAGACACAGTACACCACAGCCAAACCCTAGCCTGTCCCTGCCCTGGAAATTCACACTTTATACTGTAAGTTGGCAAGACTCATCTACACAACCACAAACACTCAAAGGCTCTGATTAAGCCTATAATACAGAACCCTATTTTCTTTTCAACAACATCACAGTATGAATTAAAGTTTACAGAGATTCTCTGAATGTATCCTGGGAGAACAGGGTGTAAGCTGAGATTAGCTTTTATCTTAAATATGCAACAGTCATGACTATACCAGGCACATTAGCAGCTCCCAAAAATATGAATTAGCAGCTAACACGAAGCCACTTACGGTCGCTGTTATAAAACATTAGAGAAAGACTTCAAGCCTGCCATGCAGGGGGAAGCATGCCAGATACTCTGATGACAGAGACACAGCATGTTAAATGTGGTTTACTTACTACTGTGCCTTACTAGCGGAGGGCAAGAGAGGAAAAAACACAAAAACACCAAGTGACTGCCAGAGTGAGTCCCTCACGTCATCAGTGACTTTACCCTGAAAACATCCGTGACCCACAGCCGACGTTGTCTCAGTGCTGAGCTCACTACTGGACAGGGTTCAGAGCTCACTACTGGAGATAGAGCACTAGGATGTCAATACTGGGGTTAGAGTGCAGGGAATCAAACTGATGGGGTTCACGTGGACAGCTGCGCACTTCTAAGATTCCTCCTATTTCACACGTGCCCAGAAATGGGGCTGCTGAGGAGCTTGAGCCCCGGTGTGCTGTGACGACCGGGGCTGCTAGCTGCGAGCCCCGGTGTGCTGTGATGACCGGGGCTGCTGAGCTGAAAGCCCCGGTGTGCTGTGACGACCGGGGCTGCTGAGCTGAAAGCCCCGGTGTGCTGTGACGACCGGGGCTGCTGAGCTGAGAGCCCTGGTGTGCTGTCACTAAAGAGCTATGCTCCCACGCCCCCAGCCTCCACAAGACCCCACATCACCTCGCCTGGCTGCACTGCTACTCCAATACCCGCCCTCCCGCTCTACATTCCCTTCTTCCTCAAGGCCTCTGCCTTTCTATTCCTTGGCCTGGAACGTCCCACCCCACCCACCCCCACACCCTCTAGGAACTATGGTGTCTCCCTCCTTGGTCCCTCCCCCCAAACCTGCAGTCAGAAGCCCCCTTCTCAGCCAGGCCTTCTGTGCGTGGTCCCGCTGTATTTTCAAGACCCACACCCAAACACGCTCACGCCACTTTCCTGCTATCATCTTTTCCCTTAGGTTTTAGTAGCTTTCATAACATGTTTCATGGTGAATTTTGTTTATATCCTCTACCCGTCTCCAAAAGCATTTGCTCTGCAAAGGCAGGTCTGTGTCCATTTTGTTCTCTGTGACATCCCCAACGCCCAGCCCGTGGCAACACAGAGGGGCCAGGGACCTGCCTGGCTTCAGAGGAATAAATGACCACGTGCACAGACTGACAGAGAGGCTGGCCAGGCTCCTATCCCTGCTGCTGTCGGGGAACCTGGAAGCAGAGGTGCAGCTAAGAAAAGACGACACCCTCACTGCACCTGCCAGCCTCAGAGCTCACGTGTGGCACTAAAGGGACACTCGCTCCCCCCCTTTGTCCACCACACAATGACACCTACAAGGGGCCCACAGCGTGTGGGACAAGGAGGGACTGGAAACAGTCCTGCTGCCTGTGGGCCCTGCGGTGTGTGTAGAGGAAATCACGGGAAAGAACCAGAAGGCAAACACCCCACTGCGTGTCCACGGGAGATGACGCTCCGGGCAGATGGAACCTTTGATCTGTCCTTGGAAGACTGTCAAGACTTCGACTAGTGGAAATGAATAATATTCTGGTTGGGGGAAAATGTCACGAGCAAGGAGACACGGAACCCCACTCAGAAACTTAATCTGTAAAAGGTGAGGAGGGAGGCACCGAGGGTGGCGGCACCACGTCTACAAGACAAGGCGGGGAGGGTCTTCGCAGCCGGACCCTGGAGAGCTTTGAAGGCCAGGCTAACCCGGGTATGGGCCCCAAATGCACACCTTCCACTCCTAGAACATTCTGGAAGCGGCCCCACTGGCTGTGGGGCACGTGGAGACTCTCCGAGCCCACTGCAGGTCACACGCTCACTTATTAGGCATGAAAACACAAGTTTTGTGAAAGGCAGCAGACAGGCTTTCTATAGAAAATGAAAGTGAGTGGCTTGAATGGCAAAGAGCATGAAAGGGCTGGCGGATCGGGGCTGGCGCCTTGCACAGCCCCGCCCGGCCCCCAGGGTCTTTGAGGAAACCTTTCACCAGGACACCGCTCCTTACTACCCGCCGAGCAGAATAGAGAGAGGGGAGGATAAAGAGCACAGATGTTTCATTTCATGTGTATTTTTATATCCAAAATGCCATCCTAAGATCAATTCCTCCTGCGACTCGACAGGGAAAGGGACAGTGGAGTTGTAATTTCATTTAGTAGTAACTGACATAATGAGGGTCGGGCTGTGTGACCTCCACACCCTCTCCAGTGCACTTGCCGTGGGGCACAGTACTCTGCTTTCCAGAACTCAGCTCTGCTTGGAGTCAGTGCACAGTGAAAAGGCCGGCACAGATGAGACTCCACACGGTGCTCTGGAGCCCTGCGGCTCCAGCCAAGGACAAGAAAGCGACCTGGCCTGGGTACCAGCAGCGGGCGGCTACCCCCAGTGACGTGCACACCCCTCGGAGAAACCCACACACCCCAGCGGCGGGTCCTTCTACATCTGCACACACGGGAGCTGGAATTCTAGAGCCAAAGCCCAGAGCAGGAGGCAGAAGGCCCTGGCAGGGAAAAAGCTTTCCAGGGGTGCTCCCAGGGGCTGGGTGGGCGCCCCACTGTCACTTACTTCAGTGACACTTTTGTAGAAAATGTCAACATACGATACTTGATAACCCATCCAAAGAACCCCAAAGAAGGCAGAATAAGGCTAAAACAAAACACCCTAACAATGACAGAATAACAGACTATCCCTTAGGTTCCCCTAAGGAACCAGGGGGCTGCTGGCCGCACATCCATGATCTCTGCGTTTGAATTTCCCAGCACTGCTCTGAAGAGCTAGGAGGAAACCGAGGCATAACACCACCCTGACATCAAATGCCATGATCTGCCCTGGGGACATATATTACGGTCAAACTAAGCAAAACCGTTTATAAATGAATGTGATACATAAATAAACTTTGAGTAAATCAAGTTTCAAGCATTGATCCAAGAACGTAAGTGACCTTGAAGCTGAACTAGGTTCTGGAGACAAAAAATATCAACCATGGGATTGAACCATGAAAAATGCATCTTCAAAAACCATGAATCCAACAACAGCACAGCCCTGGGTGCCGTGTGCAGGATCTAACAGCACAGCCTCGGCCACCGTACACAGGATCCAACAACAGCACAGCCTCGGCCACCGTACACAGGATCCGACAACAGCACAGCCTCGGCCACTGTACACAGGATCCGGCATAGCACAGCCCTGGGCTCCATGTGCAGGATCTGACAACAGCACAGCCCTGGGCGCCGTGTGCAGGATCTGACAACAGCACAGCCCTGGG
>NW_003852528.1:314622-318301 GCF_000181295.1 Otolemur garnettii | reverse complement strand
CCGTGTGCAGGATCTGACAACAGCACAGCCCTGGGCGCTGTGTGCAGGATCTGACAACAGCACAGCCTCATCCACCAAGTTCAGGCGCCCAATTATTTTCTGGACACACATACAATCAGAGGAGCCGTCACACAGATGCTGCTTCCGGAAGAGTAGAGAAGTCTTGCTGACTGCCTGCCATCACCAGGGTGGCCACCTCTGATAACACTGTGCCCATGTATCGTGGTAACAGGGGCTTTTTTCCTACTTCCCTAAACCTTTGCTCCCCACAAGTGGCACATTATGTGTCCCGCTTTGCAAAGAGCAGGGACTGTCTGTTAAGCCCCCTGTGGGGTCAGTGGCAGGGCTGGACTCAGAACACACCACACTGCCTCTCCCAGGGCGAGGAAACCACTAGGGGGTACAATGCGTGCTCTGCTATCCGCAGGACGGCGACGATGCTTGGAGAGAAAATCTTAACATTCCAAAGAAAACCTTAAGACTGCCACAGAAATTACAATTAGGGTACTTCCTGTGCAGCCCCCTGGACCTCATTCACTCCCCAGAGAAGTTCTTGGCATGACACTTTGGTCTGGCTCAACGGGTAAGAAGCCAATCAACCATCAGAGCAGCTCGTCCTGTCCAGCCCAAGGCCCAAACTAACCAACTCCCACCACCAACCCTGGGGTCTAAAAAGGATGTCCCCCAAACAGAGAGGCAGGTGGGGAGGGGTCCCCCGTGTGCAGAGCGGGGGCGGGGGGAGGGGACAGGAGCAGTAACGGTTCCCCGCACACCAGACGATCCCAGTGCAGATTTCCTTCTGGCCTTCCAGTGCCGTTTTCTAAACATCCCCTCTCATTAGAGCAAAAGAGGAAAAGAACGAAAACCCAGAGAAGTATAATAAAGCTTAGCCGATGATTTTAAAAACTGGAGTAGGATTCCTGCCATGTGCTTCATCTCAGCCAGAGCAGATTCTGCTCAACATTCCAAGTAAAATCTGTCTTGATGCTCAGCACAAAACGCCACCCAGCTTCTAATTACTTAACGTGCTTCTATATTCACGACGGTAATTACAAGACAGAAAACGAATGGGTCTTGGGTGCACATATTTCCCGACACCGTTCTCCACTTGTCTGATCCAGAGAACTTCGTCATTAAGCTTTCTCACATAATTTCCTGTTAAAATCCGCCTGGCTTCCCTCCTGCCACAAACATCGGGGTCTTCATTAATTCTCAAAAGAAGGAAGTCAAAATCTCTTTCACCATAACATGGTCAAGTGTGGTTTTTAGTGAGCTTGACCATTTCTGGTTTGTAATGAGCTATTACTAGGTAGGAAAACAATTTTCTTTTTCTTAAAACACCCACAGCAGGGCCCTAACTCTATACAACCCAACGCTCCTAACTTGCCAAGGTCAGGACTTGTTCCACACTAATTCTCTCCCACCATAGCCAACAGCAAGCACAAGGGTTTTCTTTCTTTCTTTCTAAAATTCAATAGCAATTTATTGATATTTATTGATTTTTTCCCTCTTCAAATATTACCATGATTAGTCTGAAGCACCAAGGATAAAACCAAGGAAAACAAAACTCATGTTTGCTAACTCAAAAAGGCAGCATTGGGTGGGTGCACAGGAGACCACAGCTGTCCACATCCAATACCGAGGATTCTGGCCGGCCACACGCCAGCTGCCAGGAGGGACGGTGCAGCACACAGCCAGGCTGTGCCCAGGTACACAGTAACGGGTAAGCTGAGGCAGGGACAGGTGGTTATCTTTCCATTCATTTAATGGTGACGTGGTGGCTCACACCTGTAATCCGTGGATTTGATTAAACTCATAAGTTCAAGATCAGACTGAGCAAAAGTGAGACCTCGTCTATACTAAAAATGGAAAAACTGAGGCAAGAGGATTCTTTGAGCCCAAGGGTTGGAGGCTGTTGTGAGCTATGATGCCACAGCACTCTATCCAGGGCAACAACTTGAGACTTGGTTTCAGAAAAAAACAAATAAAAAAACTGCTAAAACATTAACTTATCATTTTTGTTTTGTTTTGTTTTGTTTTTGCAGTTCTTGGCCAGGGTTGGGTTTGAACCCACCACCTCTGGCATATGGGACTGGCATCCTACCCTTTTGGGCCACAGGCACCGCCCTAACTTGTCATTTTTATTTTAAAAATTCACAAAGTTTTATTAAAACATGTAGTTTAGGATGAGTCAATCCCAATATCCACATGATTAAATATTTACAGCCATACACATGAAGACCGGGATACAATTAAATGTCACTGTAACAAAGATAAAGTCGAGGAAAAAACTGGACAAACGATCGTACATGTGGCACATCCTCCATCCTCACGAAACACAGAGAACAGCCCCGAGATAACAGCAGGTGCCTCCAGGGGAGGAATTACAGTCAACTGTTCTTCAGTTTCCCACATTTTCTGTATTAGTATCTAACACATTAATATGAATTAGAAAAACAGAACTCATTTCCTGCACAATATTTTTCTGATCAACTCCATCTCTTCTGCTATAATCTTTTTCCTTTTTAAGACTCTAAGGCTCAGACAAGCGTCTGCCAGGTGCCCTACCCAAGGTAGGCAGGCCCTTCCCAGGTTACAGCGAGCAGAAAACCAAGGGCCTCCCAGCCCGCTCGTCCCATGGTGGACATGCACAAACAAGGACACAGATGAATTTCAAGGCTGAAGTGGCAGGTGACATGGGAGAGGATCAGCTCATGAACTACAGGACTGGAAAAGAAAAGCATATCTGGGAGATGAGGCGGCTGAAAGGATGGGCAATGTTCCCAGGCAAGAGGTAAGAGGCCGGAGCAGAAGCTCAACTAGGGAGGGAACAAGGCAGCTTCAGCACAGGTGAGCAGGGGTGTGAACTGGTGGCACGCCACTGCCAGTACTGAGGACTGCATGCCACTGCACCCCTGCCAGCACTGAGGGCTGCATGCCACTGCACCCCTGCCAGCACTGAGGGCTGCACGCCACTGCACCCCTGCCAGCACTGAGGGCTGCACACCACTGCACCCGACAGCATGGAGGGCTGCACGCCACTGCACCCGACAGCACTGAGGGCTGCCCGTCACTGCACCCGACAGCACTGAGGGCTGCACGCCACTGCTCACCTGCCAGCACTGAGGGCTGCACGCCACTGCACCCCTGTAGCACTAAGGGCTGCACTCCACTGCACCCTGCCAGCACTGAGGGCTGCACGCCACTGCACCCCTGCCAGCACTGAGGGCTGCACGTCACTGCACCCGACGGCACGGAGGGCTGCACGCCACTGCACCCGACAGCACGGAGGGCTGCACGCCACTGCTCACCTGCCAACACTGAGGGCTGCATGCCACTGCACCCTTGTAGCACTGAGGGCTGCACGCCACTGCACCCGACAGCACTGAGGGCTGCCCGTCACTGCACCCGACAGCACTGAGGGCTGCACGCCACTGCACCCCTGTAGCACTAAGGGCTGCACTCCACTGCACCCCTGCAGCACTGAGGGCTGCACGCCACTGCTCACCTGCCAACACTGAGGGCTGCACGCCACTGCACCCTTGTAGCACTGAGGGCTGCACTCCACTGCACCCCTGCAGCACTGAGGGCTGCACGCCACTGCTCACCTGCCAACACTGAGGGCTGCATGCCACTGCACCCCTACCAGCACTGAGGGCTGCACGCCACTGCACCCCTG
>NW_003852528.1:299631-314509 GCF_000181295.1 Otolemur garnettii | reverse complement strand
GCCACTGCACCCCTGCAGCACTGTGGGCTGCACGCCACTGCACCCCTGTAGCACTGAGGGCTGCATGCCACTGCACCCCTGTAGCACTGAGGGCTGCACGCCACTGCACCCCTGCAGCACTGAGGGCTGCACGCCACTGCACCTCTGCAGCAGTGAGGGCTACACTCCACTGCACCTCTGCAGCAGTGAGGGCTGCACACCACTGCACCCCTGCCAGTATTGAGGGCTGCACGCCACTGCTCACCTGCCAGCGGTCCTCTGAACCACAGACTGACGTGATGCCTCCTGGGTACAAAGGGGAGCACTAGTCACTGAAGGATGGAACTCAGAGGTATCACTCTGGACCAGGAGAATAAGCCACAACCCCAAAGTCAGCCCCTTGTGCTGAGTCTTGTGCTGTATACAGCAGCAGATCTGGGTCAAATACCCCAACTCTTTATTTGGCTTCTGATTTTCTAACTGTACTTCCTGAACTAAAGTGGAAGTCTGTGGAGACCATCATAGGGCTTCAGGTTCACACGTGTCCCTCCGTACCCCAGGGGTGTAGGCTTCCCAGCCCCAATGACAACAGGTGTACATGACCCCCACACCAAGAGAAGCATCGGCCCCTGGGAGAAATGCAGAGGAAGAGGACACAGATGGGCAGAGCAAGGGCCTCCCCCAAAGATGCCCAATCCTAACCCCCAGAACCCTTGACTACACTACCTGACACAGTAAAGGGGCTTAACATAAGGAGCTTGCTCTGGATCATCCAGCCAGGCCCGTGTAAACACACAGGTCCTCAGAAAATACAAGTAGGAAGCTGAAGGGTCAGGAAAGGAGAGGTGAGGATGTGTGAGGACAAAGGCAGAGAGAGAGGGGGCCGCGCTGCTGGCTGTCCTCGAGGACAGAGCGGCCCCACTCCAGGAAAGCAGACGGCCCCTAGAAGCTGGAAGAGCTGAGGAAACAGCTTCTCCCCAAGGGCCTCCAGGAGGAAGGTAACCCTGCCAGCACCCGACTTTAGGACTTCTGCCTGTAGACCTGGATGTGTGCGTCGCTTTAAGCCACTGTAAGCCACTGTATCTGGGATAACTCATTACAGCAGCAACAGGAACCTGACCAGGGACAAGATCACAAGGGGCCCTGGGAAAGCTCAGGAACCACCACCTACACAAAGGACAGACACAATCTAACGGGATACTACGTCTGGCGCTTGGCAAGTCCATGTTGAGCTCCTTCAGTGATGATTCGGATTTACCAAGACTGGGAGTCAGCTCCACCCGGCAGAGGTTCGCTCTGGGCAGTGTTCTGACCTGCATTTGTGGTAACTGCCTCTCCTGGACCCCTCTTCCTTGTGGGGCTGCAATGGGTTTACACTGTCACTGGCACTAGAGCAGCCCATTTCATCAGTTTCAGGACAGCAGAAGACAGAGGTCCACCTGTGCCTTCTCTTCTCAGAATTGGGGGCTTATTTTTGCTTCCCCAGCCCTCCTTTGGCCCCCAACTACATTGAGGCTTGAGACTAAAAAGGCTTCTTGCAGCCCATCCCCATCACCGGGGGCAACACGGCCTTTGCCCAGCCCAAGTGCTCACTGCAAGGCGATGCCAGGGCCCGGCCAGAGTCCTGCCTCCTTGGCTTCACTCCTCTCGTCTGCCTGACCACTGCTCCCAAACTTCCCAACAGCACCGGCTCACAAGTTGGGAGACGACTCACAAGCAAACAAACCTGCATCCTCCCACGGAGGACCTCTGGGTGGGGACAGATGGACACAGCGACAGACAGGACCCACGAGGAGAGGCGTCCTGGAGGTTGCAAGGTGGGGAGCTCGACCTCTCCAGGGTTCTGTGCTAACTGCCCGGAGCGGGCTGTCTCACACCAGCTGCACACCTCTGCCCCTGCCCCAGGAACACGGCAGCGCCTCCCAGTTCAGTCCCCATCCACAGGCTCTGCGGTCAGGTGTGCCTGAACACCAAAGTTGGATGCACCCCGGCCACCTGCAGGACCGTAAGTGAGGCTCACATTCTGAGTCTCTTAATCCCTACAATGACAATGACAGCAGATTTTGCAGATTATTATGAGAAGTAGCCAATGCACCTGAACTTCTCAGCACACAACAGATTCCCCTTGCATAGAACAGCCTCAGGGACACACTGCAGGATACCCATTCTCTGCTCTCTGCCACATACAGTGTCACAACCGTGAAAGGCAAGGCCTGCTTGGCCACACGGGCTTCCTCAGAAAATAGCCAGAAAAGTCACCAGGCAGCAGAGGTGGGGCCCCATACAGAGTGAGGTTCCTGAGTGGGGCCCACTGGGTGTTTTGTGATCTGGAAAACAACCAGTACTACCAATAAGGAAAAAAAGAAAAAAAAAAAAAAACACAGTAGGATAATCAAATAATACCCAAGAGCCAAAAATAATCAAAAAAAGTAATCACACACACCAAAGTTCGCTCACAAGAAAGGCTGGAGAGGGGTGTTCTTCCAAAGCTACTGCATGATTTAAGTTTGACAAACATAATTTGTTAGAAGCCAGTCTTCCACAGTCTAAATGAAAATGACAACCTCTCAGGCATCGCTCTGTATGCGACGCCCACACGCTGTGCTTCAACTTTTTCCAGTGTTTTGGCGTTTCTCCCTCTCACTCTGTAATTCCAGATCTAAACCAGCCCCAAGTCCATAACCAACATCCTCACAAGCCTAAGAAATAAAAAACACAGTGGAGGGTGGCAGGGGGTGGCGAGGGAAGGCCCCTGAGTGCAGAGAGAGCAGACGGACCCCAGCTTCCTGGGGTGAAAGAGTTACCAGCCCCAGGGGCCTAATGTGACAGTGAATGTCAGCCCCTCAGCCAGCTCCCCATGAAGGGACCCTCTAAGTACGGGGGGGAGACCGGGAGGAGATCTATTCTCCTCAGTGGAGAGTAAACTGCTGGAAACATGTAGAGGTTATACAAAAACACATTATTTTTATCAAAAACAAATTTACCTACTAGGACAGCATCGCAGAGAAGGGCCAGATGAGGTTACGATGAAGGTGCCCTCAGCACACGGCTGACAACAGTGGGAACGAGAAGTGACTCAAACCTCCAGCGTCCACTCACTCGGAGTGACAACACAGACGGAATGCGGTGGAGACGCTCCCGTCACTACACCGCTAGGCAGGGAAGCGGGGCAGGAGGCTCGTGCAAGGGGGCCGCTTTGCTCTAAGGTGTGAGTGGAAGTAAAGACCGCCTGAAATGACCACGCAGAAACCTGAATGCCGAGTCTGGAAATGCTACGTCATGGCCAGTTTTGTTTGGTTTTTTCCTGTCTCTACTTTGAATAATCCTACAATGAACACAAATTACAGATGTTTAAAGAAAGTAAAGTCTATTCTAAAATAATACAGTAGCCCTATGGACAACAGTGAGTGAGGACAGTTGTTCCCACATTTCCCCCAGTTACACTAACACCCTGACTTAGGGGGATTTAAATGTATCCCCAGCCATACCCCCACGTGGACAAGCGTGGCCGGCCAGTGTTTTGAATTCCTCCCCAAATCCTCCTCCACTAATCACACATCACCAGCCTCTCCTGTTTCCAGGGGATTTTCCAATATCTCATCCCATCTCTACTTCTGCTGATCACTGTTGGTCATGGATAAATACTACCTCGACCCAGAATAACCACAGCTTCGCTTTTGCTTGCTACAGTTTCATGGAAGACTCCAAGTCTGAAAGTCTTTCCATTTCAGAAGAAAAACAAGACCAGAATATCTCCACCCTAAAAGTTTAGAGATAAATCCTTCCAAAAACAAAACCACAGTATCTGTTCCACCGTCTCTTTCCATCTGTGGATGTGTGCCTGTGGGTTTCTGGACACAGATCACCCAGAGGCACCTGCGATTTAAGAGAAAGGAAACAGTGTTACTTCAACATACAGACTCTATGAATCTCGATCCTTCTGAACCTAAGGAACAAGTGTCTCCAATTTCCAGCCTGGGGACAGCAATGACCTTCCCCACATCACCCACGCTGTCCAAGCCCTCATCTGTATCTCCCTCTGACAGTAATTTATGCACCGTCATCTTGTAAAATTCCCTTTGTTTACAGTATTTTTTTTTAATTTTTAAGGCTTTTTTCTTTCCTAATAATTCATTCCCTGTCACTTTAACTTATTCATAAGAGGCTTGTTAAATCTTTTTATGTAACAGGATTGCAAGGGACAGTCTACAATTTCAAATGCTTTTCTTGCTGCAAAAATAAAAATCTAATTCCCAATCTCCAAGTAAACAGAGGTGAATCACAAACAAAGGCAACAGCTGTGCCCGACCTTCCCACGGCAGAGGACAGGTCAAGACATGTGGTGCACCAAAGGCCTTCCAGGCCCTTCCCCAGTGATGGCCATAGGACGAGGACCACACAGCTGGCCCACAGTTCTCATCAATCAAGGGAACCCAGATACGCCTCTGGATTCATTTGACTGAGTGGTCTTGACTTTGAAAAATAGCCATCCAGATACAACTGCTTTCAGTCTACTCACTTTATTACCCAGTGTCTCATAATGGAGACATCTGCTTAAAAATCACATCAATCTCTCAAACTCCAAAGGAGGCGCTGACATAAAATACAAATTTAACACTAAACAGTTACCACCCCCTAAAAGGCAAAATAAATAAAAGTGATCAGTCTCAATTTTCTTTGCTAAATTTCCTGCCTGCCTCATCTACTACCCACAAGAAATCTAACCCTGACATTTTAAGGGAATGTTCATATTCTACAAACTGAGGAGGAACATAAGGTGCCTTTTAAAACTTTTTTTAAATGAAAAGTCCTTTTTGCAACAGAGACATTTTATCTAGAATTTAATAACCAGTTGGCTAGCAACATCCAAGATCAGCCCAAGACCCCTGTTCCCTGAAGAGTGCCCCGCCCCATCACCCACCTCCACTAACTATGTTTGGGTCCAAGACCAATAAGGTCCCTAAAGTAAGATGCAGCGCGCTACCTGCCCCCAGCTTTCTCTTGGATACAGGGTCCCTCTCTGATTGCAGGAGCAAGAACTGTCGTTAAATATTCCCTCCAGTTACAACACGGTTTTCCTGCTTTATACAATGAGTACTTTTCCCGAGGCTGTGCCCAGCTCAGCTCACCAATGGAGGCAGGACTTAAGGGAGGTAAAGGGGCAGGGGTTGTCCTTACACCCGGCAGGTGGTTGGAGGCGCAGCCCCATCTTTTAACACAAACTATGAGCAACTGCCCACCTGCACCCACTGTCCTCTCCAGACCCTCAGCTCAGAAGCCCTGAACTTCGGCCACTGTCAGCCTGGCTCAGAAACGCTGGATACAAATGGACACTGCACCAACCACAAAACTGTGTTTGCTAACCACCAGGAAGTGACGAGCCAGGACTGGATGTCACACCTGGGCAGCGCTCGGCCTGAATGTCACACCTGGGCAGCGCTCGGCCTGTGCCCCTCTCCCCTCACTCCAACACACCCTCACTAGTTCTGGGCAGAACTTTCCATCAGGGCCACAGTTGCTAATTGTCTCTGGGCTGGGGTCCCCCACGTTTGACCAGGCCACATAGAATGGGACTCCACAGGCATCTACAGTAATGCTGTACTAATCACAAACCCTGCTTAACCTTCTAGACCAGTGGTTCTCAACCTGTGAGTCGTGATCCCTTTGAGGGTCGAATGACCCTTTCATAGGGGTCCCCTAAATACATTCTGCATATCAGATATTTACATTACGATTCATAACAGTAGCAAAATTACAGTTATGAAGTAGCGACAAAAATAATTTTACGGTTGGGGGTCACCACAACATGAGGAACTGTATTAAATGGTCGCGGCATTAGGAAGGTTGAGAACCACTGCTCTAGACAGACTCCTTCACCACAGAACTCGGAGCGAGCGAGTGTCATCATCCCCACTGGATGGACAACAGGGCAGCAGAACATGATCCCTGGCCAGGTCACACAGCGGTCAGAGGGCCATCCAATCCGAGGCAGTGTGACCTGCTCACAGCAGTGTCCACTCCCACGTGGAGACTCCCCTGCTGCTCAACTGGACAAACTCTTGCTGTTTTGTCCCGGGGTTGGATAAAGCATGTCTCCAATCGGCTCATCAAGGCGGGATCACAGAGGGCTGCCTTCCTCGGGAGACAACCCTCCTGCCCTCCAGCTCGGTTTCTTCAGAGGTATCTTGGGTTGCTCTTGTGTTCTCTGCTTCCTCACCACTGTCATGACCCTCACCATCATCGACATCACACCTCTCACAGGCCAGATGAGACTGGCATGGACTGCGTGATGGAGACACCACAGGCACAGAGACACTGAGCCCCCTACCAGGCAGAGGTGCCTGGGACAGGTCCTGTCAGAAAGAAGCCCAGGAGGTCTAACTGCTGAGCCCACACAGCTCAACACTACACCCCGCTATGTGTACACCAGCCTCCCTCTGCTGGTATCTGTCTCCCAAAGACTCTGAGCCTGCTCCCACCAAAACCACTTCTAATCCTTGCCCCCCCCCCTCCAACATTCCCAGCACTCCATCAGGCTCCCTGTAGACGGCTCCAGCTTCTAACTCAGAGCCAGGCACAAGGTGGGCATATGAACAAGGTTTGCAGCTATTGAGGAACTGCCAGGAAGACTCATCTCCCTTAAAGAGAGAAGCCTCTTGAGGAAATGCAGCTTCTTAGAGCCAAGTCTGCCTCCAAGAACTGAAAAGACTCCACTCCCTGGCCATACCCAGTGCATTTGAAAACCAAGCCATGTGCCTCTCAGACTGACCAACACTGAAAGTCCGACAGCACCTTATTACAGGCAAGCAGGTGCTCACACATGTGGCTGCGGCGTGCTTGGCACGGGCACCAGCAACGTGACACGTCCAGGGCCACTCTGACTTAACAGTCCTGCTTTCTAGGCATCCACTTCAAAAATACGGAGGGTGCCAAAAAATTGTGTACATGTCTTAAGAAAGGAAAAAATTGCATTATGTTACATTTGCAATACTCAATATATACCAGTGACATTTGTTACCTTGTGTATCGTATCTTGTATATCTCATAACTGCAGAAGCCAAATGGGACTTGAATATTACAATTTTAATATAGTTCGTTCCTTTCTTAAAACGTGTGTACACTTTCTTGGTAGCCTCTGTATAGCTAATGCCTTACAGCACTATTTTTAAGAAGGGAGGGAGGGAAGGAGGGAAGATATGTACCAGAGTCTATCAACAGGGACACATCAAGTTAATAACTTGGGGAGACTTTCTCAGTGACACACAGTTCCAGAGCAGGTGTGGGGAGGCTGCATTTTGGGGACCATATGTGTCCTGGATGCAGCTTTCTGACTGAACCCAAATTTTATAGAACCCTTTTAGTAAAGGGGTTTGTTCTGTGAAGTTTGGATTTAGTCAAGGGCCACACCTGGGAATTTGGAGGGCCACAGGTGACCTGGGAGCCTACACTAGCATGGTCCCCAGAATACACTTCCATGGAAAAAAGGCAAATAAAAAAGGTGCGTTGGAAAGTACATTCATCTAATAAATTACATGACTGCCATACACACATACTTGCTTAGTTTAAGAGGTAAGTGTAAATAGTACTTTTTAAAATATTTTATTTACAGGTGAAGGGAAGAAAACAGAGTGGAGAGATAACAAAGATAGTCTCTGAATTTAAAAATCAAAGCCTAGATGCTCAGAATTTTTTTTTGATGATTTGACACTGATACCATATAGTTTATCTAATTATAGGACTGTTTTTAAAATAATCCCTAAAAATTGAGAATTAAGGAAATGAACCTCAATCTGTACCCACCAGGATGCCATAATCATGAAGACGACCAATCACACGCGACTTTAAACACAAAGATTGGAGTTTATAGCCCAGAGTGTGACATAGACCCCAAACATAAAATGAAAAAAGTTTACACATGTTCTGGTAATCACTCCATTGGCGCTGCGCTGGGGCTGTTCTTCTGAGACTCCGGTGGGGGTGAGGATTATGTTAGTGTCCTGAAAACCCTGACTTCAAGAGAGAAACTAAACGGGCCTGGGACATCCTTCCATCCCTCCTGGAGCGTCAGAAAGTAAGGAAGCTCTCAATGTCACGGCAAAAGAACGCAGGAGCCTTCCTGAGAAGGTTCCCACGGGCCAGAGAAGGGACCACCCGGAAAGCAGCAGGATAACTGTAACTGCGACTGAAATGCACCAAATATGTTTCATTGTGTGAGTTCATAATGATAGAAAACTAGTCAATATTAGGAGGATTCCACAAAACCAAAACTTGGTATTTTCAAAATTAGTAAATAAAGGGAATTATCTTGTCTTTCCCGTGTGCCCTGAAAGGTCTTCTTTACAGAATTACTTCACGTTAAACAGACAATAAGAAATATCAAACAACAGAATTACAAAATCATCGTTCTGCCAAAGCACTAATTAGTCCAGATCACGACCTTCAGTGACTGCGAACACCAACAAAAAGGCACAGGGGGGATGTTCCTCCTGGCCCAGCACACGCCAGCACCCAGGAAGGGGTCCAACAAACCACGCCAGACCTGAAGTCTAACCCAGCTCCAAAGAACCACCGATGGATAGGAAACTACTGAAGAAAGAGGGGCGGCCACAGGACTCCAAGGAGGTACAGTAAAAGAAAAACACACAGACAGGAACGGCCACCAGAAAACAATCCAGCTTTGTTAACAAACACATTACATGGGAAGGGAGAACAATGGGCCTGGACCCTGCTCCTTAGAAGAGACTCAGGAATGTCAGCCAAGCACAACGCGCAGACACACTCTGGATCTTGACTCTAACAGACTGAAGAAAAAATGGCAATAATCATGAGATAGCTGGAAATTTGGACACAAATTTAGGTATCTGATGATATTAAGGGATTAAATTTTTAAGTTTAATAATGTGGCTGTGTGTGTGTGTGTTTTAAGTCGCCATTGTTCAGGATACTGAAATATGTATAGATGAGTTGGAACAGTGGAATTCACTCCAGAGTAATAGTGCCAGGTGGTGAAGTGGACAGTGGACACAAGGCTGGGATGGGTCAGTAACTGCTGACGCTGGTTGGGTCAAGTGGACATGGTGGGTCACTACACTATTCTAAGTGCTTACACATTTGTTTTATGCATAAATTTTAGAAAGTAATTCTTAGCTCAAGAAATTAAAGTTTAAGTTTGCGTCTGGCTTCACTTTCTATACACATACAGTCTATATACACATGTGAACACACATTTATAAAATTCTGTATTTTCTTTCTGTCATTAGACCTTTTTCTCAAGAGATGAGGACTGTTTATCACTCAACACTCTTTGTCTCAAATTCTGATACCAGAAAATGGGAATTATATCTATCTTTAAATTGCTACGAGGATTAAAGAATAAATATAAACCAATTAACATAAGTCTTGCCACATAAGTTGCAAATTGCTACCGTTAGTGGTTCCAGTTTCCAATGTTTCGAGGTTTGTTGACAATTCTGCTGTCCCAAAACTGTATGGGGACAGCTAGCCATGGCCTCCTGCTGCTACCTGTCCGGAAGGCCCAGGGACAGGGGACCCATTCGCTGAAGGAGCTTCCAGCCCTCAGAGTGCACTCAGATGTGCAACTCCCCGATCTGGAAGTGAAGTTTAACCTGAGGATGTACAGCTGCTGATGGCCATGCCACCACCCCTCTGGTTTATGATATAGAAAGTTAATATTATTTTGAGGATTAAAAATGTGACAGACAGTTTATTAATCCATTCATGTGTTGATGGGCACTTGGGTTGCTTCCACATCTTGGCAACTGTGAACTGAGCTGCAATAAACATTCTAGTGCAATGTTCTTTCCATTCTAGGTAAAATCATTTTTTTTTTTATTTCTCAGTAGGTATCTAGTAAACTACGACATATAATATATACACACACATACATCTATTACTATACATATTAACATATATGCATCACAGAATACTATTCAGAGATAAAAAAGATGGAGACTTTACATCTTTTGTGTTTACCTGAATGGAGTTGAAACACATTCTTCTTCTTAGTAAACTATCACAGGAATGAAAAACAAGAATCCCATGTACTCGATACCAATATGAAACCAACAGATAAACAACTACTGCCCACGGGAGAGAAAAACACAATTAAATTCAAGTGGAGGGTGGAGGGAGACAGGGGGTGGGGGGGTGGGGAATGGTACACTCTCACCTAGTGTGTGCAAGGAAGGGTCTACAGCACACCCCTGGGTGCAGGGTTCAACCACAACTGAACTATACCTGAGAAATGCAAACTATATAACATCACCGTGGGTAGCCTTCTATCAAGCTAATTTTTTTTCAAGTGATAGACAATTTTGTTTCTTGGTCTATGTGTAGGTGGAGGTTGCTTTCCTATAAAAACATTCACACTTTTATGTGCTGGCTCTTTCTCTTTGTTCTGTAGCAGAAAACCCCAGCCGAGAAGACATTCTCCAGCTCAGCGCCGCTGCCCGGGCTCGCTGTGGGGAGCAGCTGACACAAGTTGACCTGCAACTGCCATCCCGGCTCTTGTGCCAGAAAAAGAAGAAATCTCAGTAAATTCTATGCAGCCAACTGCCAAGGTGGGGAGGGGTTCACGTAATCAAAAAACGTCTCAGAAGAGGTCATTTCAGAGGGGTGGGATTGGCTTGACTGTCAATTTGATTTCTATCACGTTTTATGGATCTGAAACGTTCATAAAGAGCATTCAAAAAATCACTGTCACTGGAGGAAGGAGGCAAGGTCATCTGCCAGACTGACTGAGTTTGAGACTCTGGACACTACCCTCCCCATCGATCAAATGGTATCAACATTTAAACTGCTTGTACTCAGATTAAATACTAGTTACAAAAAGAACGGAACAGTAGAAGGGACATGGCAGAACAGTGGCCTTCAGACAAAGGGAAGACGGTCGCACGCCTTCCCACCTGGCAGGACAGCAGGTCCAGGCAGCTCGAGGGTCAGAGTCCCCACTCCGTGCCTCGGGGTCTCAGCCTGCCTGCGGTCCTCCTTCCTCATCTGTGAATCGGGGCCAACAACCCTCTGTGTGAGAACAGCATGAAGCAATCCGAGGCTTAAGTTTCCATGTGAATTACCATTTCCACTCTTCACAGGGCTTTTTTTTTAATGCTATTTTATATACGCTTTCATAATCTGCGTTATATTTAAGGAACAACACTTTGATGTGAACGCACGTTCCTGTACATTTTTTACAAAGCGGTAACCTCATGGCTAGTCCTTCTTACCAGTAAAAATCAGTCTCTGCAAGCTCAGTTAAAGTAAAATTATAATAAAAATATAAAAATACAGATATTATAAATAGATATAACATGAATATAAAGAAATACATATAAAAATAAGTTACAATGTAGAAAATAAAGTCACTCAGTCCAGGGGCAAAATTTGTTCTACCCAATCTCCACTAACTTTGGAATTGAACGGCCGAATCCCGCCTGACACCGGCAGGACTGACACTGCCACGGGGCCAAAGCCCCATCTGGTGATTGATGGAAACACCCGTGATGCCACGTCAGTAACAGATTATATGGAGGGCTAGGGGACACTGTGTGGACTGAATTATATCCCCCCAAATTAACACCTCAAACTGACTGTAACTGGAGACAGGGGCTTTAACAGAGGCAGTTATTGTTAAGTGGGGTCACAAGGGTGGGACCCTAGTTCAATGTGACTGGTGTCCTCACAGAAAAAGGGAGAGAGACACCAGAGATGTACAGGGAAAAGACCAGCAGAGGATGCCATGAGAAGGGGCCACCTATGATCTGCCGACAGAGGCCTCAGAAGGAACCACACAGCCAGCACCTTGATCTTGGCCTCCTGCCTCCAGCCTCCAAAACACGGAGGAAACACATTGCCCTGTTTGAGCCCCCAGTCTGCAGTATTAGCCTCAGTTGCCCGCTGCTGCCCCACAGCACCCCTGACAGTCAGCCTGCCACACGGCACGTCCCCACCCCGCAGTGCCGGCACGGGGAGCCACGCTCAGCCCAGGGACTTCCCTGCTCCTCACCAGCCCCTACCTCACTCTGTCACAGACCATATCCCCTCTCAAAAAAGTACCTCGTTTCCACTGCGACTCAAAAGGCAACACCATCCTCTAGCATTTTCAGGCTCTGTGTGCATTTAACTGCCATCCTTGTATTTGCAAGAAGTCACCCGGAATGTGTGAAGCAGGTTATCAGGGTGCACAGATCAAAGAATGGCGTCTGTGTCCAGTCACTGAGGAACACATCACATTCTTTTTTGACCCCATTCTCTTTTAAATACTGCAAAATATCTGGCTCAACAACAACCAGACTTTTTCATGCGGAATCACAAGGAAAGACTGGACTCGGGCAGACACATAAAAGTGAAACTCACAACCGCTGCTGAACGTCACACTGTGGACACAGCAGCCCAGGCCCCTCTCCACCCTGTGGACGGCACCGTTCTGACCCATGCAGGGTATACATCCCCATCTTCCAGAGAAGCTTTCTGAATTTCCTTTGAGGGCCTCTTCTCTCTGTCACATCCTGATGGGACTAGCAATCTAAGGGACCCACGGCCCCTCCCACCTGCCCCACAGGAGAGGCAGAATCTGGGCCAATCAGACCCTATCTGGGGAAAACCAAGGGGTGCCCTGAAGACAAGGGCAACTCCTGCTTTAGTCCGTTCCCAACACCTCCATGCTCAAGCCACCCACATTCTTCTGATAAATTCCGTGACTTCTTGACTTAGCTGGAATGGAATTTTCATGTTTTCAACTAAGGCCCTAAACAATCAACTCATCACAGTCCTCACCTTGAATGGCAAACAAATTCTGACAGTTCCACCTGCTTATAGCAAAGATCATGTAAATCTAAGGATATTTTTAGAGTCTCCAATTCTGATGGCAATTTCTAAAAAAAAGATTCCCAATATGGTGGCCAGGACGATCTCACTGGCCTGGGTACACAGGCTTGCCAACTGTCAGAGCTGTGGACCTCGTGCCTGGAGTGTAAGTCCTTCAATGTCTGCATTAAACATGTGGCTCATTCCTTGTTGTTACTCACAGACCTATTCAAGGGAAGACGCCTTCGAGGTCAGAGCTCTGCCACCCTCCCTCACACAGTTGAGCTCCAAGGAACTTACCGTGTGCCCAGTCATGGATATGATACTGTGGTCTGGTCTTACAACCACCATCTACCCCTGAACGTTCAAGAGCTGGTGCTGTGGACAAACGTGTGAGCCACAGCGCAAAGGCCCCACCCAGGCCTCACCATCAGGAGCTGCTGTGAGGTGTCAGTTGGGTTTAAAAAGTGGGGCTCAGCCTACTGAGAGCCCAAGGTAGAGCCTCAGGTGGATGAGGGGCCTGCCAGGAGCCCCGGGTGAGGCCTGGTGCCCTCTCCACCAAAGGTGCCACGGCAGGGCAAGACTAGTGGCAGGGCGGGCAAGCCCATCCCAAGGTGCCCTGGGAGCAAAAAGAAAGAACTCCATTTCCATTTCTTTCTTTTTTTTTTTTTATTAAATGGTAACTGTGTACATTAATGCACTTCTGGGGTACAGTGTGGTGTTTTCACACCATTTCCATTTCTTCATCTACCCCATGACTCATTCTAAAAAGGCTTAGGGGGAAGGCTCAGGAATTTTCAACTTCATCCTGAAAGCTCCAGTGAGCCATTTAAAGGCTTAAGCAGGGCGAGGCAAGGCCAGATTTGTGTTTTGAGATCTATGTTTGGGTAAGCCAGCTGTCAGGCAGGAATCTCCACATCAGTGTTCTCCACATCGGTGTGCGTGGACCACGGTGGCATCCCCCAAGGTGAGACTTGTTAGAATCACTGCACTCGGTCGCATATGCACCGAGATCCGCATCAGCAAAGCATCTTCATCACAGAGCCGGGGAAAACGTGAACCCAGGACGCCTATCGTAAAACATCTCAACAGGATCCCAGAGGTTATCACAGTGTTGAAATATGGAAAGCTACAAAATCACCACTGATCTGGAAGAGCTCAACCATTTCCAGAAAAGCTGAGCATGGCAAGAGGAGGGGTGGGGGCGTAGTGTTGGGTCTCTTGGTTTTTTAATTAAGAGCAGGTAGAAGAGGGATCCAAACTCATGGGCAATCTGGGCAACAAATCAGTTTTGATGCTTCCTGACCCTGCCAGGTATGTGGCTGAGTGGTCATCCTTCTACTGGCCAGGAATGTGTCCACAGGAATCATCCAGCTTCCAGGATTCAGCTCACGTGCCGCTCTTCATGCCATGACACCTGGCGTGGGAGGCCCTGGAGCAGCAGTTTCCAAAAGTGTGGTACCCAGACCAGCAGCACCACCGGAGGACTCATCAGGAAGCCACATCCCCGGGTGACCCTGGAGAAAGCTGGAGTTGAAGAACCACTGATCTTGAACCTTTAAGAACATTTGGTATCAAGAAAAAGCTAAGGAAGTCACGTTGGAACCAAAAAAGCAAAAATGGACCAAATCAAATAGCAAACTGGATTATTTTGACAAGTGAACAGAATTGACACAAAATGAATTGAGGAACAACCTTGACCAGAACCAGGCATGCCCAACTCTAAGCAATCCCTGGCTTCAGGAATCTCACTGCCTGGACAGCAGAGGGTCCCAGGCCAGCCGGGAGCCGTGGGCACTTACTAACAGCACTGCATGTTTTTTGGTAACATCCAGACCACGTAAGAGGACAATGTTTTTGCTCATGCATCTTAACAGTTCCCTGGAGAGGAAGGCAAAGGGCAGGTTCTCTGGCCAGTGCTAAGGTGACACGGCCTGCAGGGCCCGGAGCTGCTGAGGGGCCGGCAGGACAGGAGGACCAGCAGAGTGTCATCCACTCCCAGTTCAGGCATCCTTTCTGTCTAGCCATGCACGGTGTGGCAAGTCTTTTTTTTTTTTTTTTTTTTTGAGACAGAGCC
>NW_003852528.1:296270-299461 GCF_000181295.1 Otolemur garnettii | reverse complement strand
CCGGGCTGGGGATTCGAACCCGCCACCTTAGGTGTACGTGGCTGGCGCCTTAGGGTGTGGCAAGTCTTAACAGGGAAATTGAGGCAGGAATGGGGGGAAAGTATATGGATTATTTTCTTATTCTTTCTTTTTATAACTTTTAAATTTAAAACCAGCCTAGGTGTTCTAGATTTTTGTATGTCTACAAAACGAGCATTTTCCATCCTTGGTATTCTCCCCCACTCCCACTTAAAAATAAAAACCCACGTACCTGAACTCCCAGCTAAGATACAAGTCAGCTGTTCAGCATTTTGCTGATGCAGAATCAGGTGAAGAAGTGGCCACTGTGTGGACGTGAGCGCTGACCACCGTCCCACGTGCTTAAACAACATACACACTAATCCTCAGTTCCACTCCAAGCGCTAACAAAATCTATAATTTGGGGAAGTACATGGGGTTTTTCTTCCCACCCTGTAAGTAAAAACTGCCAGGGGAACTCTCTTGAATGTGCAGTTGTCAAAAAGAGTTATACATAAAAGTTTCCAGGTTTTCTCTTGGCCAGAGAACAAGCTGAGTAATTTCCCTGAGCCAAGCAAAGGTTAATAATCAAAGAAGTTCGTTAAGAATGGCCCTGAGCTCGGGCTGCCAGGAGGTTAGTCATAAAGAGCCAGGTGGAATTTGCCTACCCAGGCAGCTGGGAGAGAGGAGAGGAAGTCACATCCCGCTGAGGACAAGCCAGTCTCTAGAAACCTCAGAGGAGGCAGAGCTGGCTGTGCCCCGTGCAGTCCGGCTTCCCATTCCTGAGGGCAGCCTTGCTCACCCAGGAGGGCTCCATCCCTCTGGACACCCAGGCAGATACACCTGTCACCTAGATTATTCCACCAGTTCCTACCAGATTCGGAAGGGTAGCCAGAGAAAGAAAGCCTCGGTGAGCACAGACCCCTGAGCTGCAGAACAGAAGCTGGGAGGGGCTGCAGAGCCCACGTGACTGGGACTCCTGAGCCTCTGCAGTAATGAGCTTCAGGGCGCTGCAGGTGTTGGCAGCACCTATGGCCTCCAGCCACCAGATGCCAGTAACAACCTCACGGCCTCCCTCAACACTGCAACAAACCAGACCCTGTCGCCAGACCCTGCCAAATGCCTTCCGAGGGACAACTGTGATTGCTCTCCCTTTCGCCACCCCCCCCTTTGTTGAAAACCATTGATTTTGGCCAAACACCGGGATTTACAGACAGGGAAACTGAGGCCCAGGGTCACGTGAGATGGGCAATGGCTCCTCCCCCTTGGGTTCTTCAACCCAGATGTGGTCTTCAGTCTCCTCCTCTTCCCCTCCTCAGTCTCTTCAACCCCCATTAGTATAACACATTGCACAGCACAGGAAACACACACAGCCATTTCTCAGGGCCAGGTGCCCCCCTTCCCAGCAATCTCTGCTGGAAGCCTACTTAGCTGAAACCCACAGCAGAGTCTCGCACGCACTCCTGTGGCAGTGTGAAATCAAACTGCTGATTTGGAAAACAGTTAAATAAAAAGTTAAATACACGCTGAAGACATCTCCAGGCCACTCCACTCCTAGAGAGAAACGCAGGCCCACGTCTACACAAAGACTTGTATACAAGTGATCACGGCAGCTTTACTTGTGAAAGTCCCAAACTGGAGACAACTCCAGCCATGTCCCGCAACAGGAAAGACACGCCATGGTAAATCCGCACGATGGAACGCTACTGGGCAGTGATTATTAAAGAACAAAGACACACAACTTGGAAAAAATCTCAAGACCGTCACAAGGAGGGAAGGCAGGCAGACAGAGAAAGGATCCTTTACTGCATGATCTCATTTCTACTTAACTCTGGAAAACGCGAGGCAACCACAGTGAGAGGCAACAGGCGGTGCGAGCGGATGGGGCAGGGGAGGTCGCAAAGGGTCACAAGGATGGGGTGGGGGATAAAGGGCTCCACGGGTGTACATATCTCTCAAACCTCTCCAAATTGTAAACTTTACCTGACATGTAAACTGTATCTCTGTAAAGTTATAGCAGAAAAAAATCAATTGCGTGTAGAAAGAGCATTGCAACAGCAAGACTCGCTGCAGCAATTGTTTGCATCACAGGAGTTCACCCCACCTTCCGGGCAAACCCTGCTTCAAGCAGATGAGGTGAGGAATGCTCCAGCTGCACACTCAGGTGGCAGCTGCACCCCCACGTGCTAAGATGCCAGCGCGTGAGGACAGGCAGCGCAGCCACCACAGCGTGTGCGCTGTTAGGACCAGGCATGGTGATTCCACCACTCCCAGCTCTGCTACCTTCCTCTCTGTGACCTTGGACAAATCACTTCGAGTCTCAGGGCATCAATTTCTCCCTATTACGCTAAGTACAGCATTGAGGGGGGGCAGTAACTTCTACTGATATGTGTAGAAAATTAACTGCTCACTCCCGTCTCCATTATTATTAACAGTGTCACAGAATGTATGTGGTTCAAGTTTAAAAGCCATAGTTTCAGTCAGTTAGGATTAAAAGTATTGCAAATTTTCCAAACTCAGGTGACTTTTCAAAGGCACATTATCTGGCTGCAGCTGTAACCAGGGTCAGCCAGTTTGCCACTGAGCATCCTCCTTGCACAACCCACAGCAGCAATCAGGACCGGCCATCACCAAGCCTCGGCAACGGGACAAGGGGCCTGACAGCTGGTGTCCTCTCCATAACCTCAGGGAATGAAAGGGTGGGCGTGAACGTGAACCTCCAACTCAAGGTGAAATCTGCAGGGGAGCCGGACACAGCCCAAGGGCTCCCCGCACAAGCACACTGCAGAATCTCAGGCTGACCTAAGAAGAGTCCTCTTTATTTTTTTGGTTTCTTAAAACAGCAAAACCACACAGGGCTAGTGCTGGTGAGTCCTGAGTTCCAATCCTGGCTCTGCCCCCTTCAGCAATGAGTGGATCAGGGCGAGGCTGTAACCTCTCCAGGCTCCCAGCTCCCGACCTGCAGGAGAAGGCGGCTCTACCACCTCTGCCCTGGGGAGGCCAGATGACCAAGTGACACAAGGTATGTTCCGCCCTTAACGTGGGACCCTACAGACGGCAAACGCCCAACAAACAGCAGGTGCTACTGTGCATTTTATCAAGGGAGGGAAGGGAAGAAACCAAAAAGATGGTTCATGAAGTGTTTAATAGAAATTTCTGGAATCTGGAGCAGCAGCAGCTGTCAGAGACGCCTG
>NW_003852528.1:280607-295064 GCF_000181295.1 Otolemur garnettii | reverse complement strand
CCCAATATCTGAATCTAACAAAAGTTATATAACAAGAACCAAGGTAACAGTAACCATGGAAAATGGATCTTCTAAACACTAGTTGCTGAATAAGTTCACAGCCATTAGCTGTGCATGGTGTCTTCCCCCAGAATTCTTGGGGAGGGATTGTTTTAAGAATCAACGCAAATCAGCACAGCATTGCTGCAGGATGCAGAATTCTGCTGTAACATTAGAAGGTGCAAACCTCACCAAGAAGGTCCATTCATTTCTTCACTCACTAACAAGCATCTGTCAAGACTTCTGGGGCAGACTGTAGGGATAAAATGGAGATCAAGAGAGAAATGCCCCCATGGGGAAAAGACGTCCTCTCACACACACACACACACACACACACACACACACACAATTACCAACATGGCAAGTCTCTGTGGGGACCTGGGTGGGGAGCAAATGAGAATGAACAGGGTTCTGGCTAGGTGGGGTGATCTCCCCGGGGGAAAAACGAACAAGACTCCTTTTACAAATCGAGAAAGCCGAGGCATAAGGAGAATTTGGCGGAAATCACCTGACAAGGTGGGTGTGCGGAGTCATCAGATCTTCCTTCTACCAGGAAAACGCGTGGCCAAGGCTGCAGCACTGCTCATAAACTCAGCTGTCAGAAGGGCCCTGTCCCAAACTCAGACAACAGGATCCAGCATTAAGCTTCCCTTACCTCGGGGAGGGGTGGGTGACTGAGTGCAAGTGAGAGGACAGTGTGGGGAAGAGGAGGAAGACACTCAGAGAGAGAGGCACAACCTTAGAAGCAGGCGGAAACTCTGTCATTAAAGGGTGACAAGTGATATGTATTTTCCCATAAACGCCCCTCAGCTAAAGGTTTGCTTAGACTTTGAAGAGACAATCATGACAAAATGCAAATTAAAAGCCTGGCTTTGTCAAGGTTTTGGACCCATGAGCTCAGATGGAAGTCTGGCACTGAGCCAAAGGCTGGGCTGTGGAAGACAGGGTCCCACCAGCCAGCATGGTATGGGCAGAGAGCTCCACGTCCTGGCCATGGACTCTGTGACAGCAGCCAATTAAGTCCTCCTGAAAGGCTGTCTGGTCACAGGCCATCTCTGGGCAGGATGGGGAGAACTGTAGGGGGTCACATGAGGGATTCTTGACCTGTAGTGAGGTCATCACTTGCTCAAGGGCAACCCAGGAGATTTGCTCCTCTTGGGCCCAGGCTGAGTCAGGTGTGAGTACAAGAAACTTGGGCCTCACCAGGTTCCATAATTAACCCTGTGATGATGACCAGGAACACTAGAGTCCAGCTCCAATTTTGAAGACTGATGTTCTAAACCTCACGAGCCACAGACATGATTCAGAGATGAATTAGACTTGTAGGGTCTGCCCTACAACCCCCACCCCCCATGAACACCACACACACACACAACACAGATTCACTGACTATAAGGTCATCCTCAGTTACAACTTCTCAATGTTTTTTGTCTTGACACTGGTGCAAAAGTGATGAGCACTCAATAGACACTGCACTCCCAGCCCTCAAACAACAATCCTGCTTTTCACTTTTAGCATAGTATTCAATGAATTGCATGAGATAGTCAACTTTTTATTATAAAGTAGGCTTTGTGACAGATGACCCTGCCCAGCCATAAACTAACATAAATGCTCTGAGCTTATTTAAGGTAGGCCAGGCTGAGTTTAAAGTTATTAAACCCATTTCAACTTATAACACTGTCAACTCAGAATGGGTTTATCAGGTCACACCTCTGCTAGAAGTCAAGAGGCATCTGTACATGCAGTGTCTGCCCTGTGCTCACTACAAGGACAACACAAACAGACCATCACCGGGGTGGCAGACAGGTGTTCACCTGCTTTTTACCATCTGCGGTTAGGTCTGGGCAGGCCCAGGGTATTGTGGAGAGATTGGTGATCATCACCCTGATTTTCCCCGTTCATATGCTCATTGTGCCTGTTACACAAGACACACAAGTACCAGAACCACCACATACTACACAAATTACAGACATGATGCACCTCCTTCCTTTTATAACTACTACTCTGCTGTCTGGCATTTCACTCCCCAACAATGTCTGTTGGGGGAGGAGGACTGTGACTGGAATGACTTATTCAAATACACTGGGGCAACCTGGCCTCTGCTGAACTTGCCTGCTACTCCCCACCTTGGCCAGACCAGGTCAGTCTGATCCTGAGTTTAGAACTGAGGAGTAATGGATGGAGCAGTGGCAGTCACTTTAGATTCAGGAGGATGCCTGAGACTGAAGTTCCATTGCATGGATTTTAGATACTGAAGTTGAGGCCTAAAGGGACCCCAAGGGTCCTGTGGCAGGAACCTGTCTCAAGTCCCCAGACCAGGCTTTTCTGCTCCCTACAAGACACCCAGTCATTAAGGCTGTGGTCCTACCCAATAGCATTCTGCTTCCAAAAATCAGCCATGATGTAACATGAAAATATCTACATTCCTAATCAATACATAATCCCTAAAAACAAAGTTTTAGGATATTGGGCTTTGTGGCCCAACCCCTAAACCACCAAAGCCCAAGTGAGGACCTGCCTCCCAAACACACACATATTCAGGGACATGAAAACAAAGTCAGACGCTTCCCTTTGGGTTTACTTTTGAGCTATACATACCAAGATTAAAGAGACAAAAAGCTGTCCTTCCAAATCACAAGTTAAACCCATATCCCTTAGAGAATGAGACGCGTCGCATTCCATCCACAGCTAATAAGCACCTGTCCCCCTCCTGCTCACACTGCCCTGGAATCTGATGCCACAACAGCATGAAACTGTACTGCCTCTAGAAACCCTTCAACCCTTCAAATTCTAAGCCAAAATCAGATCAGCCTTAGAGAATTTTGCATTCTATAGAAAATGCTAGTTAAATTATCCCCTGGGTGGACAGGGAGCCACATGGCAGCACGCTGACAGGCAGACTCTAGGTGGGTCTATAAGAGTTTATTCTACATATTCTTTCAACTCCTCTATATGTTTGAAATTTTTCATCGTGAAATTCTGAAGATAAAAAGATCCCCTGGAGTTGGGATCAACCAGCACACTTAATCTCTTTTAAGTAGTAAAATATTTGGATCACACCATTTCTAAACTGTAGACAGATGAGTATTACACTGGGCCTGCCCAGACAGAGTGCTGGGAAAGGGGGGTGACGGCACCAGGGGCTCAGCGAGCAGCACACATTCAACACGCCCCAAACAGCACAAGGCACCCCAGTGTTTCTGTTAGTGAATGGAGGAGTCCCCAATCTTCCCAGATGAAAACAGTACATCACTCCAGGATTTTTGTTTATTTGTTTTTTAAGACAGTCTCGCTCTGTGGCCCTAGGCAGAGTGCCGTGGTATTATCACAGGTCACAGCAACCTCAAACTCCTGGGCTCAAGTGATCCAGGTTCCACAGGCATCTGCTACCACACAGGGCTCGTTTCTCTATCTTTAGTAGAGACAGGGTCTCACTCTTGCTCTCAAACTCCTGACCTCAAGCAATCCTCCTGCTGCAGCCTCCCAGAGTGCTAGGATCACAGGCGTGAGCCGCTGCACCCCAACCCACACTGAGATGCTTTAATCTCAACCAGGCAAACCTGAAAATCAAAAAAACCTGAGTGCATCACCATAGCCTGTGTTCCATCAGAAGTAGCAGAAGTTGGGGTTCTAGAAAAATACATAGGCTCCATTCTCTCCATCTGAAATTCTGAACTGGTTTCAGGAAAAGTAGTACCGCCACCCAGTCTAAGCCCAGCTGGGCGCCCAGGAAGGTCACACACAGGGAAGCACAAAACATAATGTCCAGGATCCCAGCACCACTGGCAGACCTTCCCGGCAAGTTAGAAGTCTGGGAAAGAGTTTAGGGCTGAAAAACCACCTCTAGGTTTAGACTATGGGCAGAAAGTGATATTATGGTATAACTTCTTTACTCTCCAGCATAAGATCACCAGAAAGGTAAGCACAGACTGAGAAACCCGAGTAAAATTGAAATTTCTAAATGAAAAAATGAAAACTGACTTTTTGTGTGTGAAAACAGTGGGCTGTCCTGGGGCAGAGCCTATAGTTTTCCAAGCCCTCCTGCGAGGCAACGTGGCACGAAGCCTGTCAGGGACGCCATGACGAGAGAAGCCGCCCACCTTCTGGAGCTTAGAGGGCTTCCTCTCCCAGCCCACTGCACGCCGGGCACACGGCCTGCACAGCAAGGCCTGTTCACCAGTGCAGTCCCCGCAGCTGCTCAGTGATTCTGTGCATTAAAGCCACTAGATGAAAATACACACACACCTAACAGATGGCTGCAGAGACAGGCACATCGCTCAGTTGTTACGTAGCTCGTGCTCTGTGCTGTGCTGAAAGACGCAGGCTTGGCCAGAAGACAACCTGGCTGTACAGCAGAACCTCAGTCCTGTAAGCCCCTCCGGCTGACTCCGCCCCTGGAGATGCACGCACACTAGCCACACTCCGCCCCTGGAGATGCACGCACACTAGCCACACTCATGAGAGACTGACATGGACCTCAGACACAGAATCAGCAACCAAGGGGAGGCCGTAACACCGATCCAGATGTGCCTGCCTCTCAGACACTTCCAAGCTCATCCCACAGGGACAGGGCCCCCCTCCACAACCATTTCCATGTGGCCAAGCACCTCCCTTCCACCCAAACCTCTGAGGTATTTAAGGTGGATTCCCCCCCCCCCCAAATCCCCTTCCCTGAAGCCTTGTTCCCAGGAAAGCCTCAGCCCCTCCTCCCTCCACCCTGAGGCTTGCCCACAGCCTCAGGCCTGCATGTCCCTGTGACCTCTCCAGGCACCTCTTTTCCCAATCCCCTGTTCAGACTTCCACCTTCCCCTATAGCAGCCCTGACGCTATTCAGGCCGATCCCCACTACCACATCCCACACAGTAACCGCCCTCCCCCACCACTTTCTCTGTCTCAACAGCATAAGCATCCAAGCACTTCCCTCTCCAAACTGAATTCATATTCAGTAGTTCCCACTCCCCAACAAAAAGGCTCCCAGAGGTCACTGGGGCTCTCCCAGCTCCCTTTGGGCTCTATTCCCATCATGCACTGGCCTGGACGGCGCTCAGATACCCACTACTGCCCAGCTTGTAAGACCTGCCCCAATGACCAGACCACCTGGTTAATACCTGCTCTCCCCACACCACCTTGCAGGGCTGCTGGTCTATCAGTAGCCTCCTGGGCAAAACCCCAGGGCCCTGAATGCCCCACACATCTGCACGTCCTTCCAGCTCTAAAAACTGATGTCTGCCCAGTGGGTGTTGAGCCACTTCCCATACTAACCACCCCCACGATAAACTCTTGCCTTCTGCAAAGCCACCAGAAAAACTCACACATGCACACACAGCCCCCAAACCTGGGCCCTGTGTGTCCCTCCTGGTTTGGCCCTTAGTACTGGCCTCTGTGGAGGGGCATGGGCAGCTCCCGGGCACAGCGCAGGAACAAAGAGAACAACCCTTGAGAATAACAGTTGACAACACTTAGCTCTTCTTTTTTGTGTGAGTCTTCAGCATAATTGCTACAAGCAACAGAAACTGAATAGTGCTAATATGTAACTATTAAGACTACAAAACAGTTTCCATTCAAATATCAATGCAAATCAAAGGGTTATCTAAACCCAGCAGGTAGAAAGCATCCAGGGCTGCTCCCAGTTCAGCTAGAGTGAATCTCCCAAGAATTACTGGTATCTGCCAGGAGCTGGCAAAGAGCTTGGGGAGAAAAACCACCTCTAGATTTAGATTATGGGCAGAAAGTGATATTACAGTATAACTTTTTTATTCTCCAGCATAAGATCACCAGAAAGGTAAGTACAGACTGAGAAACTTGGGTAAAACTCAAATTTCTAAGTGAAATTAGGGGAGAGGGGTGCGTGTACCGGGATCTGCACCATCCACATTTTCAAGGAAAGGGCTTCCTGTGAGGGATTTTACTCTATTCACAGAGCTCAACTAACAAGGAATTAACAGTTTGCTGACAATCCTAAAGTTTAAAACCCTAATCTCTAAGACAGTACCAGAGATGTTCTATCCCTCAAATATTTATTTACAAACAACTCAAAGAATGAAAAATCAGAGAGAGGCCATCATTAAACCAAGTCCAGATTGTTGTAAAAATGAACCTTGAACAGCAAAAGAAAAAAGTCTTTCCAGACAGAGGCTGCTGGCCTGGTGGGGCGGCTTCAGGGGTGCTTTGTCCAACCAGGGAAGAAAAAGCCACACAACCGAGCACTCCCTTCCCAGCACACCCAGCAGAGACGAGGCCGTGCGGGCACCGAAAGGCATGTACCAGAGGGTGCAGGCCCAGAGCAGGCAGCCACACCAAAGCCCAACACCAGCAGAAGACATCAACAAAACAATGACTTCCAGCTCCACCCAATGCAGACGAGTCTCTCTGTGCCGGCCAGGTTTACTTCTTATTGGTTACACGCACAGTTTGTGAAAACCTGCCCCCTCCTTAGGACCTGGGCACCTTTCCCTATTTACATTATGTGTCACAAAAAGAGTTCCAAAAACACAAGGGAGTTTGAAATGGTCTCAATCCTACCAGTTCCAAATCCAAACTTCAAATAATACATGGATACTCAGATATCCAGGCTTATCCGTTAAAAGCTAAAATTAAAACAATGGGTTTAGTAGTTGTTTTTAATCAGAGTCACCAGCCTGAATCTCCAACAGAAGCAGTCAGAACAGGAGCAGATAGTATATCACAGCTCACAGCAGCACCCCGATCTTTCAAAACAAAAGAGTGGGCAGACAGCCTTCCGGAAGTGGCCTCCCTGGAAAATGACTAGATTCTCCATCCCAAAACAAGACAGCTTAACACACAAGCAGCACAGAAGTTTGGAGAATCAGCTCTCCCCAAATCAATTTCTTTTTCATTACAAAAGCTAGCAAGCAGTTATCAACAATACCAACCTCACTGAGGTCTCCACTGCACTGAGACCATGCCTGCAGGTTACATTCAAGAACTAAAAACCCTTCCCCGAAAGGAGGTCAGTTCTTGTGGTTATCTGTTGTACGCATTAATAAAAGTTAAAGAAAAAAAAAATGCTAACTTCTTCCTTTCAAGTGTCCTCTGTCCTGTAAGTCCGTATCAACAAAAACTAAAACGCATGGAATTAAAACTAAATTCACTTCCCAAAGGTACTGTTCTCCCTTTGAGACTATTATCTGAGAATACGGTAACAGTAGCTTCTGGGAGGCTGTGTCCTAAGCTGGAAATCAACATGGGTCTATTTGCTAGAGCCGGTTGAATGTTGACATTTCTAAGGCCAAATATAAATCATTTGTGAACATGGCCAGTAATTATTTGAAATTCTTCTCCCAGAACCATGAAAAGTGTTTTCCCACCCTAAAAAAAAAAAAAAGCTTCTAACCATGATGCTAATGACAACCAGACGGCGGTGAGAGCAGCTTTGAAGACTAGACATTGCTTGTGTAGACACTGCACCAACACCCCAATACTGGGCCCCAAAAAACACAATCCCCATCAAGCAGGCAGAAGTGTGAAATTTGCAAATGAGTCCCTGGTTAAACAAAACACCAATCTGTTCCCAGAGAGCTCAGGGTGGCCACCTGTTCCTGGCTGGTGGCAAGTTCTGATTACCAACGGAAGAAACAATGCCCCAGCGATGACAGCCCCCTCCCGGGGCCTGGGCCCCACCCTCAAGCCTATATTTAGTAGCTCTTTATGGAAAATGTCCCAACCTCGCACACAGACAGGCTATTTGGCTGGTTATTCAAAAGATCCATTAATAATATCTTCTGAGGGGGGGATTTGTTTTCCTGCCTTTCTTAGCCCCCCAACACAGACAAGATACTCACGTCTGGCCTTGGTCAGGTGTGAGTAAGGATACCCACTTCTGGCCTTGGTCAGTTGTGAGTAGAGAGGGCTGAGAGATTGATACACTGGACTCAAAAAGTTAATACCAGCCCTGCTCTCGGATGGGGCACATCGCTGCATATTGGGAAAGGCACGGCCAGGGAACAGGCTTTCCACACTATAAACAGGACCCAAAGACGCCTCTCTGCCCCTCAGAGACACTGAGCTTCCGGAGAAGCCCGGGGCTCACTACAGCACACACAAAGCCTCGCACTCGTACTCCTGAACAAAAATAACAGATGCTGGGAAGATTAGAGATTAACATCTGTAGAGTGCATTTTGTTTCTCAGAGAAAGGTACTTAACAAAGGGAAGGAATTATGTAGCTAAGCACCAGATCAGAACCTCAAACCCTGGATTTTAAAAATAGCTAAGCCTCATCCGCTTTGCCAGACTCAATCACTTAAGCTAAGGCCTCGAAGGTTCTGGAGGAGTGGGTAGGGGGTATGACGGTGGAGGAGCACAGGTTTGAGTGTCCAGAAACATGAGACAAAACCCACTCGGGTTAAAACGAGCCAGAGAGAGACTCTCAAACTATAAACACCTGCAGGGCCTACAAAAAAAAAGAGGATGCAAAATAAGGGATTTTAGTCTTAACAAAATAAAACATCTGGCTGGACAGCAAACAGAGGTGGTGGCAACAGAGCCGCAGGTTTTGTTTTGAGGCTCCTGCAGCTGCTGTCACTGCTCCTCTCCTCCTGAGTCACTTCCTTGGGCTCCCCAGCAGCTCTTTCCCTTACAGAAGCCCTGTGAGCCTGGAAGAATCAGGAACAAAAAATGTGTCATGTGCCAAATTATCATTACAAGTGAATACTGAAGAACCCACCTAAGTCTACATGAGACTACACTGAATATCAGTCTCCAGAAGGCAGACAGGATGGAAAATCCTCAGAACCACAGGCTGAGACTGAGAAGCAAACGGGACACACCAGCTGCCTCTTCCTCCCGCCTGGACCAGCGCTGCACCTCAGTCCAGCACTTGACCACTTCCCAGAGACTCAGCCCCTCGCAGGGTGCTCAGAGCCTTTTAGATCAGCGTTGCAGAGGCGGTGTGAACAAGGACTGGAAACCATTCAGGCCTGGATTTAAACCCCTCCTCTACTATGTTTAAACGGTGTGCAGATGTCCCTGGTATCTTCCCCTGCAGAGGAGGCTACCAGGAGACCCCCCAGCTGACTGTAAGTGTCCAGAAAGGACGCGAGCCCACTGGGGCGCCCTACTCTCTGCAGCAATGCTCTCAAGGTGAGGGCCCCAGACCACAGCAGCAGCAGCCTCTGGTCTGGACGCTTGTTAAGAGATGCTCATCCTTAGGCTGCACTCCAGACCCACAACTACAGTGTCAGGGGCAGAGGGGCAGCAGTCCATGTCCATGAGCCCTCCGCGTGATCTGGCTGCACACTCGTCTGGGGAGCGCTGCTGTCAGCATGACACTGAAGGTATGATATTATGGCAGCAATACAGTCTGTCACTCATTTGTTCCTCTCAATGATACTGACGCTACATCTGAAATTCACTTGCACCCAACACAAAGAAACGCCAACCTTTTGCAGATAGCTAATTTGAAAGAGCTGCCAAGATTTAGCAAGCAGATCTTTTTCTTCCTCTACCTACACTAAAGAAAATGTCACTTCTACCCCAAACACCACATGACACTGAGTTCCTATCCACGCTAACCCACCAAATTCAAAAGGTGCCCAGCCCTAACTCCTGTGCCTTGGAGACAAGTTTCAAAACATCCTCACTTCGGCCACAAGGTGAATACCATTTAAACTACCAATAAGAGCGAGAAGCATCTCGCTCTTCATCCCCCTCCAGCAACTCAGATCGTTAAATAATTTCAGGGCATCTCTCAAGAGCCAGGCATGATCCACCCACTGGCTGAGGATATTTAAATAAACAAGACCTGATTGCTGCCCACAAAGAGTTCCCAGGCCCCCAGGCTGGAGTGTCATAAGAAGGGGTGGGGGCAGGAGTGAGGTGACAGGGTGAGGCTCCTCAAGGGTGACGCTGACACTGCCAGCCCTTGCAGGCTGAGTAGCAGGCAGCATTTCAAAGGGGGCACAGGTGTCACAACTAAGAGGCATGAAGCTGGACTTGGAAGGGACAGCGGGACAGTGGCGGGCCCTGGATGCCAATGAGGTCTGGCATCTCACCCGGAAGCCATCTGTAGGTGACCAAGCCTCATATCTAGGGGGAGACTGCAAGACGGCAACCTCTGAGTCAGCTTGAAATATTATGAGCACGGTTGACAGTGCCAAAGGAAAATGACAATGACACTCACTCAAGGAGAAGGAAGATACTTGTTTCCCTAAACAAAGACACAGGCAACCACCGGACTAAATGAACTTCTACGTGAAAACAAACTCTTCATGAAGTTTTGCCATGGTAAGCAACCCTACAGAGAACATCAATCTCTGGGTTATTTGGGGCATTCTCAAACCCTTCTCATCCTGGGTGGAGGAAAACACAAGGTTGGATGATTGGCACATATGGCTTGTGGGAACTATAAGTAACAGGGGACTCCATTCTATGTCATGGGGCGCCAGAGAGCCAGCACGAGGCTGGGTGGGCCCAGCTCGGATCTCCTGGGCAAGATGTCTACAATTTCTAGACGCCAGCAGTGGCATCTGTGTATGGAATCACCACAGAGATGAAGTAACGGCTGAACACTCTGCCAGGCACAGAGACTCAACAAAGCAGCTGTGTCATGGGACGAAGTGCATCCCCTGTCCCCTCTTCCCAGGTCCCCCAAATGCCACCAGGCCCAACACTGCTAAGTAGCCTTTTTAATCCCTCACTGAAAATGCCTGTAAGAGGTGTGAGGCAGAGTTCGCCTGCCAGGGACCAGGCGAAGTGGCAAGGCCAGTGGCAAGCTTGGGTTTCCTGTGACTGGCCACCTAGTGAGTATGGAGGCATGAAACTGGCTGGGGCTCTAGGCATCTGGGATCATGCTTCCCTGGCTGGTGGAGCTGGCTGGGTTATGGCATCACAGTTCTACTGCTGGCAAGCCAAATTACAAAGTGTGACTGTGAATAGAGGCTTCATCTTTGAAGAACAAGCTTTATTTAAGAAGAAAGGTAACGGACTCATTTATCTCAACCCCATCAACCCAGACAGACTTTTTAACGGAGAACCGGAGGGGCAAACTCAGACACATTGTTCAAACTGGCAGCAGGGTGGGTCCCAGGCTCCTCTCTGGGCATGGAGGCAGGGGAGGCCAGGGAGATATATCACACCCTGGGAGAAATCCCAGAACTCTGATCAGGTCAGGCTGAAACCATCAGCAAGGCTTCCTTAAACTCCAGAGATCTAGAGAAAAAATAAATCTCTCAAAGTATGAATAAAGACAGAAAAAAAAATATCTAATATCTTAAAACAAGACAGAGGGCCAAACCACAAGTATTCCATGCCTACAAACAGGAATGCCAGTCTCACTTTAAGAATCTTAGTGGGCTCTTTCTACCAAGGATATTAAACATAGTCCATCATTAAGAGATTTTCCAACCTAGGCCCACTTCAACTCATTTTGAAGGAAGCATTACCCAAAACAGTCTCTCTTTTGCTCCAACAGCAAAAATTCCTGATGCGAGAAAACAGGGAATTTTAAATAAATTACGGTACAGCCAAACACTGGAATATTGTGCCAACAAGAGAAATCATATCTTCAAAAGTTTTTCAAAACACTAAAAAATGCTCACATTATAGTAATCAGGCAGCTTTGTAAGTAGGACCCCAATTTTGTGTATGTAGATACAGATGAGGGAAAAACCCTAGCTGGGTAGCCTCTAAAATTAGGACAGTTTTCTCTGTTTGATGAAAACAAATGATGGTTAACTATTTACTGCAATGTGCATATAACTTTCCTGATTAGAAATGGTTCCATTTTAAAATTTGGGAAGATTTATATTTTGCTGCAGCATCATCCGAGCCTCCAAGCTGCACCCACAGGCAGGGTCAGATAGGGGTCTGTGTCCCAGGGGGAGCCCACCTCAGTTACTGTGATGTAATGCAGACACAGACTCAGTTACCAGCCCTGGATCCCTCCAAAGCGGGAGCTGTCTGGAAACCTGCACCTTATTCAAATGACCCCTCATTCAGATAAGACTTTAAACAACCTCAGTCAAACATTCAGGAGGGCACTACCCCCTCCGGAACCTCCACTCCCCTCCTCTATAACATGAGGATAATGAAACCCGCCTACCACAGCCACACAAGGAGATTACGAATGCTAGAGCATTTCCGTTAAAGTTCCATACAAATGAAAGGTTATATCCTTGCTGATAATAGTGCAAAGCACAGAAGCATGTTTGAATGGTTCTTAAGCCTCACTAAATTAACTACAACCCTGACACTATATAAACATTTCTAAGAGAAAAATAACAGCATCCTCAAAGCTACAAAGAGGACTCGTCCACTGATTCTGAGCCATATTATAAATGACAAGAATTTCAGCCAAGAAGGCGCCTCAAGTCTCACCCAAAAGTAGGCATCAAAACTATGAAAACACTATCATCTCGGAACCACACAAGTACTGAATGGAGAAAGGAAGGGAGGGAGAGAAGAGAAGAGGAGAGAAAAGAAGAGGAGAGAGATGCAACCACATCTTCCTGCTGCAAAGTCAAACTGCTTTGCTGGAAGTGCTTGAGACCCCAGAGCTCAGCTTCAAGAGCGGGAATTGCACTCAGCCAGGAGTCTTCACACAGCAAAAAGGCTCTCAGCCAGGTGCCTCCGATGCCTGGCACCAGCTTTCAAAGTGTTTCATCAGACTTCGGTAAATGTAACTGGAGAGGGGAAGAATCATCTGAAATGATCACAGGGCACCTTTCACTGCTGCCGCAGACCAGGAGCCTGGAGGAAGCTGCCTGCAGCACTACCCCCCCATCAGCAGATGGGAGCCGGTCTCAACATCTCTACAGAGGTGCACAGAGGTCGTGCCTCTAGAGGAATCTGGAAGCATCTTAAATCACCAACAGGGCAGCCAGATAGTACAGACTGGGACAGTGGGGGTGTGGGAGGCTGCAGCTCTGTTTAGACTGTCCCCTGGAATTAGTAAGTCCCCTGCCAGTGTCCCCTGGATACACTTTGCCTGCCAGCCAGCCAGCCAGCCTGGCTGGGACACAGTTCAAGGCTACAGTGCTGCCAAATGCCAAGGGATCAGCAACACAACATCCACCTTCTCTACCTCACTGGCCAGGTTTCAAGCCAAAACACTTTGGGGTTAGTAGTTCACAGTGCACAGTGCCAAAGCAAAGCCGTTCTGGGGGCCGGCGGGGAGGAGTGCCAAAGCAAAGCCCCCTCACAGGATGGGGGGAGCCGGGCAATGGACACCAGGCTTTTGGACACAGCCCTGCTGGTCTTGGAATTTTTCTCAACATTCTTCAAAAGAGGTCTTACTGCATTTGGGTGGGACAGTGTGTACAGTGGACAAGGCACCCTGAATGCCTTTACCATCACTAGCCAACAGTGGCTGCAGTACAACCCCACACTCCCCATCTACCTCGTCCCCCAGGGGAGTGTTGGCAGAACCAAAAGTCAGCGAACTATTCAGAAGCAGAGAAGTGAGAGCCCCGGTAATCCAGAGAGGACACGGCCCAGGAAAGACACCCTCCTGCCGCCCTGCTCAGCAGAGCTACTGCCCCACACTGGGGCGGGCAAGGTGTTCCACCCGAACCCTCCTCACTCCCGGCACTCCACTGCCACTCCAGCCACTCCACTTCCGGGGCTCCAGGGGCCAGGCCTGTGAGAGTGAGGCCTTTACACTTGAGGCCCTGCCCCCCCCCGGGGGGCGGGGTGTTCTTCTACTCTGAGCCAGGATGTTTGGTACAAAACACGCTTTGGAGGCCAGCGTTTGCAAAGAGGCAGGTGGACTGGCCCCTGGACACACGCTTCGGGCCACTAGAACTGGCTCTATGTGTGTGCTAAGTTCAACTGTCCCTTTGTACCCCCCCAAAAGACTCTGGAGAGCAGCCCGCAGCGCCTGAACGCGCTGGCCGGAGCCTCGCCCGCAGCTACACTTCTCAAAGCACACCTTCATCGCCCGGCAAGACGCTCGGGCCTGGCCTGGCAACCTGTCACCAGCGGGGTGGCGCCAACCCCTCCAGCAGCCCCCAGCGTCAGATGGGCCGGGACACTCGGGTGGCCCAGGACGCGGCGGGTCGGAGCCACTTTCTCACAGGACAGACGCTATTGTCCATTATCAAATTAACGCTGACCATCCATCTTCCTGGCAGAGCTCGCGGCGCGCAGGGAGCAGGCGACACTCGCCCGGCCTTGCAGGGCAAGAAGCGCCGCAGTGCTCCCTCGGCGGGGCAGCCGCGCGCCTCGGCCCGGCGCGTGCGCACACACACGCGCACACCCCCGCCGCGCCGGGGGTGCCTGCTCCCTTGCGCTTTCCAGAAGCCCCGCAGCGGCCCGGCCCTCACCTTCGATGGCGATGACGTGCTCCCGGATCTGGTTCTGCAGCACCGGCTCCTCCACGCGCTCCAGCAGCTCGTAGATGGAGTAGATGTTGGGGTGGACCGACTCGAAACGCTGGATCTCGGCCCGGATGGCAGCCGAG
>NW_003852528.1:274914-279579 GCF_000181295.1 Otolemur garnettii | reverse complement strand
GTGCGCGAATCCGCCCCCCCTGCGTTTTTCCTTGTTTCCAGGCGGGGGGCTCTGGGAGCCTCTGCGCCTTGCGGGTGTCCTGCGACCCCTCCTCTGTGGCGGGCTGCCCCCTCCCACGTTTGTTAACTTTTCGCCTCCATTTCTGAAGCCGGCACACGAGCTTCCGCTTTAATTTCTGTCCGAAGGCGAAGAGCCTCCTGACCCCTGGTGGCGTGGGCTTCACACTCCGAGTGAACTGAAGTTGAGACGGAGCGCGAGGTGCGACAGAATTCCACGGAGGCTTTCTGAAAGTCCTTTCCCATTAAAATAAAAAAAAAATAGGTCGTGGATCTGAAGCTGCCTCTTGAGCGGCCCCCGTCTAGTCCGCGGGGGTCCCCAGCCCCTTGCCCGCCCTTCCCACGCCAGTTCCCACACGAGCTCAGCCCCGCGGACCCGGAGGAGCTGGACCGCACTGCAGCGGCGGCGCCGGCGCGGGGAGGGGGGCTGGTCCCCCAGTCTTGAGGCGTATGGAGCTGGCAGATTTGCAGGACTCCCCGGCGGGTGGGCGGCCTCAGAGGCCCTGGATTTGTGCGCTCTGCCTGAGCTCCTGCCCCAGCCATTGGACTGATATTTTGGAAACACAACTGGGCCGCCTGGCATCCCTGTTAAAGCCTGCGAGTCTTCACCTAGTTCACACGCAGCTTGCGTGTGGCCTAAACATTCTGGAATCCTGCGTTGCCCAGTTCTTGCCTCTGGGCTCCACAATTTCCCACAGAGATGTGCCGACATTTTTAGCATTCTGCGCCTTTGCCCACATCCTCCTTCACACTGAGGCAGAGTCGTCTCTCTCCTGTGATGTGCCTCTGGCTTTACGCTTGTAAGTAAATGTAATGACCGAGATACAGGCGTGTGGCCCCATTTTTCACGACTATTAGTATCAACTGACCACTCCTCCCCCTTGAAAACCCTCCTCCTGGTGGCAGGGACCCGCGCCGTCCTCCTGCGCACTGTCTGGCTTCCTGGTCTCTGTGCTTCTCTCCTCCCTAACCTCTACCAGGGTCCCAGGGCTCCTCATTAGGCCTCTTCTCCTTGCTGTCTGCTGTGATCTCTGTCCTGTGGCTTAGAATGTCATGTACAGGTGAATGAACCTCAAATTTTTATCTGGGGCCCAGACCTCACGCCTGAATAACAAATTCAGGCGCACCTGCCTCCTCCTTCTCATCTCTGGGATGCCCAACTGGTGATGTAATCCACCATTTCTCAGGCTGAGCTCCTGCTGTCCCCTCCACCTGCCTGTCCTGAAAACCTTCTCCACTCAGTCATGGATAACTTCAGGTTTTCCTTTGCTCAGACTGAAAATCTGGTGCCGTCCTTTTTGCCTCCCATTCTATGTGATATCATATCCAAAATGATATCAGCTCTACCTTCAAGAGATCTAGAATCCCCAGGATTTTCATCACTCTGCTGAAGTCATGGTCATTCAGCCCCTGGGTCATTGCTGGATAATTCATCTAGCAATTGCTCTCTCCCTTCCCACCTGTTCTATTCTCAGGCCTGGTGAAACTTACAAAACCTGTGTCAAGGCAGGTCATGACGTTGCTCAAACCCAAGGCCCTACGGCATAAGGAGCTGTGCAGAGTCCCACCTTTCCCCTGCCTGTGAGCTGCAAGTTAGCCTGTCACAATTTCATGGAGGCTGGCAGAATACAGGAGACCCCTGAATCAGAAACAAATGGCTTTATTACTCCTCACAGTAGCAGTAGCCAGAGTATCAGCGTTCTCACAGGACAATGTGAGGCCCAGGAAAAACCTGTATTTGGAGTAGGTTGCCCTATGGGAGAAGAACCCTGAGCTCAGAAAAGCTGAATCTGTCACATGTGCAGTGAGTCTGCCCTTACCTGTGACAGGAGGCACTGTCTCTGTCTTCCATGGCCTTGGACAGCTAGCACAGAACAAAGACAGCCAGTGCCTCTACTCGTGTTCACAAGTGTGAGAAACCAATGTAGGGTGTCTGTGACAGTTGTCTTCACTGGGTTAACCCAGCTCTAGCTGCCATAACCAAGTTCACAGACTGCCTGGTTTCAAAAAGAGAAACACATGTCCTCACAGTGCTGGAGGCTGCAAGCCCAAGAGCAAGGATTTAACCGGGTTGGGTCTTGTCCTTGGCTTATAGGTGGCCGTGTTCTCACCGTGCCCTCACATGGTCTGTCCCCTGTGTGTGTCTGTCACCTCTTCTTGTGGGAACTCCAGTCTTGATTAACTCTTTTTGTTTGTTTTACTGAGACAGTCTCACTCTGTCGCCCTGGGTAGAGTCCTGTGGCATCATTATAGCTCACAGCAACTTCAAACTCTTGGGTTCAAGAGATCTTCTTGCCTCAGTCACCCAAGTAGTTGGAACTACAGGCTCCTGCCACCGCACCTGACTAGTTTTCCTATTTTTAGTAGAGATGAGGTCTCACTCTTGCTCAGGTTGGTCTCAAACTCCTGAGCTCAAGTGATCCACCTGCTTTGTCCTCTCAGTGCTGGGATTACAGGCATGGGCCACCTTGCCTGGCTGTAATTACCTCTTTAAAGGTCCAATCCAACTATAGTTATGTTCCAGGCTTCTAGGCTTAGGACTTCAACATGTAGATTGGGTGGTGGGGGGAGGGTGCAATGCAGCCCAGGCAGGACAGTGCCTCTCTTACCGTAGCATCTCTGTTCCAGCCTGGCTGGCCTCCTTTCTGCTCCTCAGATGCACGGACCGTGCTCCCACCTTTGCAATAGCTGTTCCCTCTGTTCCTCGGAACCTCTGCCAGCTGCATCACTTCCCTCACATAATGACTAAAGCCACCTTCCCAGTGACACTTTGCTGACACCTTATATCAAATGGCATCCAGTTCACCAGCGTTTCAAGTCCCCTATCCTGCTGTGACAGAAAGACAATGGTCCCCAAAGATGTCACATCCTGAAACCAGTAAATATGTTGCTTTACACGGCAAAAGGACGTGCAGATGTGACTAAGTGAAGGACTTTGATGTGGAGGGATTGTCCCAAATTATCTAGTTGTACTAAATCTGATCAAAAGGGTCCTTATGAGAGGCAGGCAAGAGGGTCAGAGTCAGAGAGAAAGAGAAAGAAATGTGATGACAGATGTAGGGGATAGAGGAAGAGGGAAGTGGGAGGAGGAGAGGAAACGGACAAGAGAGAGATGATAAGATGCTGCTGGGCTGCTCTGAGGATGGAGGAGGGGCCGCCAGCCAAGGAATGCCGGTGGCCTCCAGCAGCTGGAGAAGGCAAGAGAGCGGATTCTTTCCTAGAGTTCCAGAAGGAGCACAGCCCTGTCCACCCACTTTGGACTTTGCTGTAAGATAATAAATTTGTGCTGTTTAAGCCTCTGAGTTTGTGCTCATTTGCTACAGCAGTGATGGGAGACAGCCCCTTTATTTTTTTTCTTAGCACTCGTCCCCGTCTAACTCTCTGTGTACCTCTTTTATTTCAGGTATGGGCTCTATCCCCACTGGCATGTGGGCTCCAGGAAGACCAGGACTTTGTTTTGTTCCCAAGTCCATCCCCAGTATCCATGATGCCCTGACACATAGTAAGTGCCCAATAAATGTCAAACAAATGGCTTCCTCACTCAATTGTAATTTCTATGGAGACAAGGAGTCCTTTCCACACTTGGCTGAAGGGCTCCATGAGACGTTTACTTGACGTGTGCGTGGGCTGTTGTGTGGCAGAGCGGGACTCAGATTACAGGCTCGACAGCAGGTGCTGGGGAAGCCTGTTGGGGGAGCTTTGTTGACCAGAGTGTCATCAAGGCTCTTGCCTCCAGGTGAAAGAGGGGGTCACACTGGGGCAGGAGGGAGGCCAGAGCTGGAGGAAGAACACAGACAGAGCCATAGATCCAGTTTCTTTTTCTTGCATTTTGCCTGACTTTGCTGAAATGACTTTGCTGAAATGACTTTGCAGTGTTGACAGTGCCGTCAGAGTATGTTTGCAGTTTGTAGTTGGGGCATTTGACTGCGTCTTGATGTCACAGCCGTTTATGTCCGTTAGCCTTCCCCCCAAAATGCCATATAACAACCCTAAAATCTTGACAGCATGCACCAAAAGCATTTATTCTGCTCACACTTTTAGGGCCCCCGGGAGTCAGCTGATCTGGGCTGGGCTCTGCCAGACTTCTCAGCTGGACCTCGTGGAGTGCTGGTTCTCCTGGCACCGCAGGCTAGACTAGGCACGTCTCCACGCAATGGAGGAAGGGCCAGACGACAAGCCTCGCTGTGTCTGCGCCCCTTAACACCTGCAGATTTCCCCTTGGCCAGAGCAAGTCCCAAGAGCCCAGAGTTGGGGGAAGGGAAGTTCACTCCATTGTGGTGGGGGGACCTGCAGAGTTATGTGGCAAAGGTGTGGATGTGTCATTCTATTTCTGGAAGGTGGTGCAGAACACTGCAGAAGCAGCTCCTGGTCCAGTCTGTCACACCCGCCTCGGCCCTGTGAGGAAGCTGGCACTGTGAGAAGAACAATGACATCTCTCAGGTTGGCGTCAACGTCAGATGAGACGTGTGTGCCGATGCTTCAGCAGCTACAGATATTAGTCCATGGAGCCATGAAGCTCTGTGAGTCTCAGTTTTTCTTGTGTGTAAAAGATAGATTATAGGGGCAGTGCTTGTGGCTCAGTGAGTAGGGCGTCAGCCCTGTATACCAA